>NC_068428.1:10665031-10974839 GCF_023373465.1 Oncorhynchus keta
TAGTTTTGTAAAAAATATAAAACAATAAAGAAAAACCCTTTAATGAGTATGTGTCCCAATTTTTGACTGGTAATGTATATAAACAGGATACTCCCTTTAAAATATAATTTCTGAAAACTTCAGGTCAAATTGTTAATAACATTTCTAAATTATGTTGAGTATTCTTGAACCTCTACCGGATTGGTGTCCGTCCAATGGGACGATTGAGCTAATGTAGGCTAATGTGATCAGCATGAGGTTGTAAGTAACAAGAACATTTCCCAGGACATAGAAATATCTGATATGGCCAGAAAGCCCACTGTCTAAAGCCCACTGTTACAGTAACTATTACAGTGAAATAATACCATGCTATTTTTTGAGGAGAGTGCACAGGTGTGAAACCTGAAAATGTATTAATTAATAAACCAATTAGGCACATCTGGGCAGTCTTGATACAACATTTTGAACAGAAATACAATGGTTCATTGAATCAGTCCAAAACATTGCACAAACCCTGCTAAAATATAAATTACACCTAACCTAGAATATTACATTCTGGCCTTTCTCACTGCATTTTTTTTTTAAAGCATGTTTTTTTCTTTGTATTATCTTTTATTATACATGTATGTTTGAGGAATTTTAATTATGAGATTTCTGTTTTGAATTTGACGCCCTGCACTTTCACTGGCTGTTGTCATATCATCCCGTCAACAGGATTGCAGCCCTAGGAAGGTTCCTTAATTGCTCCATACTGGACCATGGTTGGTTGCTTGGTCTCCCGTGTACTGTTGCAAGTTTAATTGGGCTAACTGATCTGATAAGATTAGGTGAAGTGGGTTTTGTAGTGGAACTCTAGACCACCAAACAGCATGACAAGTTATTAACTGTAGCTACTCCTCCAGTGGGAATGTAGGCACACACACTATACAAGGCCAGATATCAATCTGTCATGATTGCTTTGACAAGCTTTTTTGTCACTCAAGTAAAGTGTGCCAATTTCAGGTGCCAAGGATAATTTAGCACCCTAATACGCCATCTGTCCATTAAGCACTGTTAGAGAGTTGTTTTCACTGCCTATTATTCCCAAGTTTTTTTTTATTATTATAAGTTTCAATTCCTTGGACAGGAGTGACAAATCAGAGATGGCTACATCTATGTTTTCAAGATGATTATTTGTGATTAAAAAAAACACTAGAATGACAATGTTGAAGAAAAGCAAAAGACAACCGTTTCTCTGAGCTGAAGTCTTAAGAGGAATGAATATTTTTCCATACAGTGTCTCGACTTCAGGGTATGGTATTGATTCAAATGAAAAAGACCCCAGGTCTCCTTGTACAAGTTTGAAATACTCTGACCTACCAAGACAAATTAAATCATACTGTGAGTGAAAACTATTGATTCCATGAAGTACATGGACAACCAATTGTTAATAAGATAATAGGATACTCATGTGTCCAATGCTATAATCTATAAAGAGAGAAAAAAAAATATATATATTTCCTTTGATCTAGTGTGTTCATCATGATGCAACTTGGGAAAATGTGTGCAACTTCCCAGAATTGAACAGATTTTAAAATGAAAAACTAAATGGCTAGGGGGGGTTGAATACATGGTATAATACATTTCTGTAATATTTTAACTATATGGCATGCAAAATAAAGCACATTGGTTGACTAATTCAATAACAATTAATCATGATAGAGACTACACCAGGGGTCCCCAATACTCCAACTCCAGACGACAGAGTATGCAGGCTTTTATTCCAACCCACCAAATAATCAACAAAATAAACAATCTTGATTAGTTCAATCAGTTGCATTAATACTGGACAAAATATTTAACACAAGTATTGCTCTTACACAAACTACACTGAACTGGTAAAAGAAAATCTCCTTATACTGTATGTTAGTGATGAGGAACTAAGTGCAGAAGTACATTTCGGGTTGAGAACAGCATGCTGTAAAAATAAAATAAAAGCTACTTTGCTTAAAAAAACAAATTGGCAGGACTTCGAATTGGGACACGGAATTGAATTGGGACACTTCAAATTGTTGAGCTGACATGGAATACTTCACTAACCCAATGATGTTTGCCTAGTCTGAGAACAATTGTAAAAACAATTGAGTGACTGACGTTCGCCATTGCAACACAAATAGCTCAGTTGATCACAAAAGAGACTTTAGTTTGCTGAGACCCGCAACCTAAAAAAAATACTGTTGGCTTAAGAAATGTATCTCATAAACATATTACATATTAACATATGGTTTTACCTGTTTATCTCGTCTGCTGTTAGTCAGAGCAGAGTCAAAGGGGACTCGAAGAACATCATTAACGTACTTAATCAAAATAAAAAATACAACAGCCATCTCTCAATAACAAATTATTGCCCAGCTGATGATCCTTACATCTTTAAGTAGAGGCCTTAAAATGAGAAGTTGAGTCTGTCACACCCTGATCTGTTTCTCCTGTCTTTGAGCTTGTCTCCACCCCCCTCCAGGTGTCGCCCATCTTCCCCATTATCCCCAGTGTATTTATACCTGTGTTCTCTGATGGTCTGCTGACAGTTTGTTTTGTCAAGCCAACCAGCAGTTTCCCCTGCACCTGTCTTGATCTAATGCCTGTTTTCCTGGTTTGGACCATTTTGCCTGCCCTGAGCCTACCTGCTGTTCTGTACTTTGTCACACCTCCCTGGATTACTGACCTCTGCCTGCCTTGAGCCTGCCTGCCATTCTGTACCTTTCAGACTCTGAATTACTAACCTCTGCCTGCCCTTGACCTGTTGTTTGCCTGCCCCCCTGTTTTTGTAATAAACTTTTGTTACTTCAAACCTGTCTGCATCTGGGTCTTCTACTGAGCCTTGAAAGAGTCAACGTAAAAATCAAGCCAACCAGCTGCAATACAATTTATAGTTTACTCAACTTTGGCAAATGTGTTGAGACAACTCAGGAATGTATGTCAGCAGACCTTATCTGCTACAAAGATGAGTGAACTATAATAGAAATCATATTGCATCTAATTGCCTAGATTTATAAAAGTTTACTTAACTTTTTTTAATTTTTTATTGCAGGCTTGATGAGCTTTTACGTAAACACAGATAAATATTTAGATGATCAATTACCTCAAATAATTACTAAATAAGTTATTACAATACGAGGTTGTGCTAATTTCCATATACTGTAGATATATTTTAATACATTTGATGTTGGCATACTTTTATAGAGATATATCAGCAGTTTTTTGGGATCATCAACAGCATGACAGTGGGAATATTTCCCAGTATTATTGGCAAGAATTAATAATCTTAATCGACCCAGACCCCCAGATTACCAACAAGTTTGAAATCGTTGCATTTCTCTTATCTCTATTTCATTGTAAGGCCATTATGACCTCCATTTAAGTTGCCCCTTTAGCTACCTCCCTGTAGCTCTCTCAAGAAAGAAAGAAAGAAAGAAAGAAAGAAAGAAAGAAAGAAAGAAAGAAAGAAAGAAAGAAAGAAAGGAAAAATAAAGAAATGATTGCCGTAGAGTCCGTGCGCGTCAATGAACACTCCTGTGGTAGGCTCAATATTTAGAGGATAAAAAGTGAAGATGAATTAATTACAACGGTCACTTTCCGCTGAGGCCCAGGGGACTCACCGCAGGACTGAGGGTCCACCTCATCTCCCACTGCTCCCTCCATCTGTCGTGTCTTCCCTATGGTTCACACCTAGCCCGGCACAGCCACTAGTCTACAGGACACAGCTACTAGTCTACAGGACACAGCTCTTTATTAAAATAGATAGGCTGGCATGGAACTCAATTAACAGAGTGACATATCAGAGGGGGTGTGGGTGTGGCCTCTTTTCATACTGTACCACCTAAGGTTAGGGTTAGGAATAGAAGTGAGATTAAAGTCCTCTGAAGGGATACATTCAAATTCCCAGCCATATGTGCCTGCCTCTCCCGGTGACATCCCAAAGGGAGCTGTCACATAGGCTACTTGACATTCCGTCTCTCAAGGGGCAATGTTAGAGTGATAGCTTCTTGAAATGGGTCACATTTACTATGTCGCACGTCACTGCTTCACAGGAGATGCATTTTAATGTAAAACATTATCAAAACATTTATCAAAATGTGTTTTTTGGCAGAAATGCATTCTGGAACGTGAACTTTCATGTGCTTTAATAACAAACGTGTATGCCATCTGTAAATATGAATAAATTGTTCAATTATGAGCCTATTTTGTTTAGCCACCACTAGCCATGATTGGCTGAGATAATGGAGGCGATGGACATGCCAAGAGATGAATTCGGATTGGTCTGCCATGTAGCATATAACATGAACTGCTCATTATGTGTAGATAATCCTTGCTACCGCGGCTTATTTGAAAGATATAATGGATAACTGAAAAAGTGTTGCTACTGCTCTCAACATTGCTGTTGTGAATTTAACAGGCGATCAAAAAAGATACGTGGCAAAAAATTGATGGACCACTTTCTGGAGGACGATGGAGCCATGATGACTTTCTCTGATGAGGAAATCCCCGATTTACAGTACCAGTTAAAAGTTTGGACACACCTACTTATTCAAGGGTTTTTCTTTATTTTTACCATTTTATAAAAATAGTGAAGACATTAAAACTATGAAATAACACATATGGAATCATGAAGTAATGAAAAAAAGTGTTACACAAATCAAAATATATTTTATATTTGAGATTATTCAAAGGAGCAACCCTTTGACTGATTTATACACTCTTGGCATTCTCTCAACCTGTTTCACCTGGAATGGTTTTTCAAAAGTCTTTAAGGAGTTCCCACATATGCTGAGAACTTGTTGGCTGCTTTTGCTTCACTCCACGGTCCGACGCATCACAAACCATCTCAATTGGGTTGAGATCGGGTGATTGTGGAGAACAGGTCATCTGATGCAGCACTCCATTGCTCTCATTCTAGGTCAAATAGCCCTTACACAGCCTGAAGGTGTGTTTTGGGTCATTGTCTTGTTGGAAAAACAAATGATAGTCCAACCAGATGGGATGGTGTATTGCAAAAGAATGCTGTGGCAGTAATGCTGGTGTGCCTTGAATTTTAAAACCAGCAAGCACCCCCACACCATCACACCTCCTCCTCCATGCTTCATGTTGGGAACCACAAATGCAAAGATCATCCGTTCACCTACTCTGCGTCTCACAAAGACACGGCAGTTGGAACCAAAAATCTCAAATTTGGACTAGATTTCCATTGCTCGTGTTTCTTGGACCAAGCAAATCATCTTGTTGGTGTCATTTAGTATGGGTTTCTTTGCAGAAATTCCATCATGCAGTCTCCTCTGAACAGTTGATGTTAAGATGTGTCTGTTAATTGAACGCAATTTCTGAGGCTGGTAAATCTAATGAACTTATCTTCTGCAGCAGAGGTAACTTTGGGTCTTCCTGTGGCGGTCCTCACGAGAGCCAGTTTTATCATAACGCTTGATGATTTTTACAACTACACCTGAACACTTTTAAAAGTTCTTAATTTTCCACGTTGACTGACCTTCATGTCTAAAAAATAATGAGGGACTGATGTTTCTATTTGCATATTTGAGCAGTTCTTGCTATATTATGGACTTGGTCTTTTACCAAATAGGGTTATCTTCTGAATACAGTGCCTTGCAAAATTATTCATCGCCCTTGGCATTTTTCCTATTTTGTTGTATTACAACCTGTAATTTAAACTGATTTTTATTTGGATTTCATGTGATGGACATACACAAAATAGTCCAAATTGGTGAAGGAAAATGAAATAAATGACTTAGTGCATGCATATCTATCTAAAAGTTGTGAGTGCATATCTATTCACTCCTTTGCTATGAAACTCCAAAATAAGATCTGGTGCAACCAATTACCTTCAGAAGTCACATAATTAGTTGAATTGCACACAGGTGGACTTTATTTAATTGTCCACTAAGATTGCACACTAAACAAGGGGCACCACAAAGACCAAGGAGCTCTCCAAACAGGTCAGGGACAAAGTTGTGGAGAAATACAGATCAGGGTTGGGTTATAAAAAAATATCCAAAACGTTAAACATCCCACGGTGCACCATTAAATCCGTTACTAAAATGTTTAAATAATATGGCACCACAACAAACCTGCCAAGAGACGGCCACCCACCAAAACTCACGGACTAGGTAAGGAGGGCATTAATCAGAGAGACAACAAAGAGACCAAAGATAACCCTGAAGGAGATTGGAGTATCTGTTCATAGGACCACTTTAAGCCATACACTCCACAGAGCTGGGCTTTATGGAAGAGTGGCCAGAAAAAAAAACATTGCTTAAAGAAAAAAATAAGCAAAAGGCATGTGGGAGACTCCCCAAACATATGGAAGAAGGTACTCTGGTCATATGAGACTAAAATTTAGCTTTTTGGCCATCAAGGAAAACGCTATGTCTGGCGCAAACCCAACACCTCTCATCACCCCGAGAAGACCATTCATCGGGCAGGGACTGGGAAACTGGTCAGAATCGAAAGAATGATGGATGGCGCTAAATACAGGGAAATTCTTGAGGGAAACCTGTTTGTCTTCCAGAGATTTGAGACTGGGACAGAGGTTCACCTTCCAGCAAGACAGTGACCCTAAGAATACTGCTAAAGCAACACTCAAGTGGTTTAAGGGGAAACATTTAAATGTCTTGGAATGGCCTAGTCAAAGCCCAGACCTCAATCCAATTGAGAATCTGTGGTTTGACTTAAATATTGCTGTAAACCAGCGGAACCCATCTGACTTGAAGGAGCTGGAGCAGTTTTGCCTTGAAGAATGGGCAAAAAGCCCAGTGGCAAGATGTGCCAAGCTTATAGAGACATACCCTAAGAAACTTGCAGCTGTAATTGCGGCTCTTCAAAGTATTGACTTTGGGGAGGTGAATAGTTATGCGTCATTTCTTGTTTGTTTCACAAAAAAATATATTTTGCATCTTCAAAGTGGTAGACATGTTGTGTAAATCAAATTATACAAACCCCCCAAAAGTGTATTTTATTTCCAGGTTGTAAGGCAACAAAATAGAGAAAATACCAAGGCGGGTGAATATTTTCGCAAGCCACTGTATTCTTTAAGAACTAACGGATACTTTCAACTGGTTGGATTACCAAAATATTGTTCCGGTCCCAACCTTTTGATGTTACCATACTCTCTATGTTAACAATGTGCTTTCCAAGAGTCCATTCTGTAAAGTAGAGATTTAAAAAGGGAAAGGTATTTAGGAGGGTATACCTCCTAAATACCTTTACAACAGGGCAACGTCATGACAAGTGTGCGTTTACCAAAGACGGTAATGTTTTTACAATGGCGCCGGAGGAGATGGCTGCCATTTTACGTTCACCTAACCAATTGTGCTATTGTGTGTGTTATTTTAACTTCTTTTGTGCATAATGTTTCTGCCACTGTCCCTTATGACCGAATAGAGCTTCTAGACATTAGGACACCGATTACTCACCTCATACAGGACAAAGATTTTTTCTTTGACATGAAGGATGTCCTTCAGACACCCGACAAGGCCCAAATCCCAGTGATTCGCATGAGAAAGAGACTGAGATATCGGGGACGTAGGTCGGGGTTCCTTGTAAGGATCCGACGGCGAGATGGTCATCTGCCTCTACCATCAGTTCTATTAGCCAACGTACAATCATTGGATAAGAAAAAAGACAAACTACGATCACGAATATCCTACCAACGGGACATTAAAAACTGTAATATCTTATGTTTCACAGAGTAGTGGCTAAACGATGGCATGGATAAAATAAAGCTTGCGGGGTTTACGCTGCATCTGCAAGATAGAAAAGCCGCCTCTGGTAAGAAAAGGGGTGGCGGTCTATGTATATTTGTAAACAACAGCTGGTGCACAAAATGTAATTGTAAGGAAGTCTCAAGGTTTGGCTAACAAGAGGTAGAGTATCTCACGATAAGATATAGACCACACTATTTAACAAGAGTTTTCATCTACAGTTGAAGTCGGAAGTTTACAAGCACTTAGATTGGAGTCATTAAAACTCGTTTTTCAACCACTCCACAAATTTCTTGTTAACAAACTTTAGTTTTGGCAAGTCGGTTAGGACATCTGTGTGCATGACAAAAGTAATTTTTCCAACAATTGTTTACAGACAGATAATTCGCTGTATCACAATTCCAGTGGGTCAGAAGTTTACATACACTAGATTGACAGCTTGGAAAATTCCTGAAAATAATGTCATGGCTTTAGAAGCTTCTAATAGGCTAAGTGACATCATTTGAGTCAATTGGAGGTGTACCTGTGGATGTATTTCAAGGCCTACCTTCCAACTCAGTGCCTCTTTGTTTGACATCATTGGAAAATCGAAAGAAATCAGCCAAGACCTCAGAAGAAAAATGGTAAACCTCCACAAGTCTGGTTCATCCTTGGGAGCAATTTCCAAATGGCTGAAGGTACCACGCTCATCTGTACAAAGAATAGTACACAAGTATAAACACCATGGGACCATGCAGCTCCCATATTGCTCAGGAAGGAGAAGCATTCTGTCTCCTAGAGATGAACGTACTTTGGTGCAAAAAGTTCAAATCAATCCCAGAACAACAGTAAAGGACCTTGTGAAGAAGCTGAAAGGAAGAAGTCAGTGCTCCAAAACCACCATAGAAGAGTCAGACCACGGTTTGAAACTGCACATGGGGACAAAGATCATACTTTTTGGAGAAATGTCCTCTAGTCTGATGAAACACAAAGAGAATTGTTTGGCAGTAATGACCATCGTTATGTTTGGAAGAAAAAGGGGGAGGGTTGCAAGCCAAAGAACACGATCCCATGTCACGAATCCCACTTCCAGAGTCTGTGTTTGCCTGTGTTTCTGTCCTGGAGTGTGTTTCCGGTGTCCTGGAACGCACCCTGTCTGGTTGCCGGGCGAATTAGCTTGTTGGGAGATCGATGTTCACCCGCACCTGTATCCCATCAGTAATCTGCACACCTGTCCGGATCATTTACCCCATTCCCGCCTGGTCGTCGGAGGATTCCGCAACCCCATTGGATCCACCTATTTACTCCCATCAACTCACCACTGCTGCCCGTTACGCCACCTGGATATATCTACCCATTCACATTCACTTGTAAATAAATACTCACCTTCTTCCTACTCTCCTTGTCCTGGTCTGCTTCTGGGTTCGATTTTGAAAGAACGTGACAGAACGATCCGGCCAAGGATGAACCCAGCGGACCTGGACTCCGTTTGCCATGCCATTACCCAGGAGGGGAAGACATTGGGACAACACAAGACGGCGCTACAGGAGATAGCGGGTTCAATCCAGAACTTATCTGCTCGCTTATCTGCTTAACTGCTCGACACAAATCCAGGATCAGCTCAGTTTGTCGGCGATTCATTCACCACCTGTTTCACCCATCTCACCTGCCGTGTCTGGTGCGGTTTCCTTCCGTGAACCCAAGGTACTGACGCCTGATAAATATGAAGGGGATTTGGGAAGATGCCGTTTGTTTCTTATGCAGTGTGGGTTAGTGTTTGATCTGCAGCCCCATTCTTACGCCACTGACAAGGCTAGGATAGCCTTTGTTATTGAACTGCTGCGCGGAAGAGCTCTGGAATGGGTTTCAGCCATTTGGGAACGACAGGAGACCTGCATGGCTTCATACCAGGAGTTCACGGGAGAGATGAGAAAGCTTTTTGACCATCCAGTCCGAGGTAAGGACGCAGCTAAACGTTTTTTCACTCTTCGCCAAGGAGCTCGCAGTGTGGCAGACTTTGTGATAGAATTCAGGACATTGGCTGTGGAGAGTGGTTGGAATGAGGAATCACTACAAGCGTTTTTTTACCAGGGGTTGTCGGAGCAACTCAAGGACGAGCTGATCTCCTATTCAGAGCCTAGTGACCTAGATAGTTTGGTCACCTTAGCTATTCGGGTAGATAATAGAGTCCGAGAGAGAAGGAGGGAGAAGCAGTGGGGTCCATCTAATCAATCTGAGACTCGGTTACCATTCGGGTCAGGAAGTGGACCAGAACGGGTTGATAATTTTCCCTCACACGAGATTAGTGGAGGAGTCCTGCCGCCAGATCCTGAACCTATGCAAGTGGGGCGGCACGGGTTAACTAAGGACGAGCGCCAACGTAGACGTGAGACCAACAGCTGCCTCGACTGTGGTAGCTCGGGACATTACATCTCCGTTTGTCCTCAGCGCCCGTTAAACTGCTCGGCTCGTTAAGTTTGGGAGGTTTGTTAGCGAGCCAGTTTCAACCTCTCAAGAGCCCTGTCAGACCTCGTTTTCCTGCTACCCTCATAAATAAGAATCAGAGTTTAGCGATTAACGCTTTCATCGATTCAGGTGCCGATGACAGCTTCATTGATGCCGACTTAGTGGAACAGCTGGGGCTTTCCAAGGAGCAATTACCGGAAGCCATTGAAGCAACCACTCTGAACGGCAGTAGTCTGGCATGGATCACTATGAGGACTGAACCGGTTAAGATGTTGTTGTCGGGGAATCATTCAGAGGTTATTTCTTTTTTCATTTTGCCTTCCCCCCATGTTCCTCTGGTTCTTGGATACCCCTGGCTAAGAGAACACAATCCTTCGTTCGATTGGGTGACAGGTAAGGTAACTAGTTGGAGCATTGAGTGCCATGCTAACTGCCTCAGGACTGCCTGTTCTCATGCTGTCCCCAGTCGGGTCAGTGAGTCTGCTCCTCCTGATTTGTCCCTGGTTCCTGAAACATATCACGAGTTGGGTGAGGTGTTCAGTAAGCAGAAAGCTCAGTCACTTCCTCCCCACCGACCTTATGATTGTACAATTAAGCTGTTCCCTGGAGCTGCCTTTCCCAAGGGACGGTTATACAGTATTTCTCGACCTGAGCGGGAAGCCCTGGAGACCTACATAAAGGAGTCTCTTGCTGCAGGTCTCATTCGTCCCTCGTCATCACCCCTGAGAGCTGGATTTTTTTTTGTGAGTAAGAAGGATGGCTCTCTTCGACCGTGTATTGATTATCGGGGGTTGAATGATATTACGGTCAAGAACAAGTACCCCTTGCCCTTGATGAGCTCCGCTTTCGATTCTTTACAGGGTGCTACTGTGTTTACGAAGCTTGATCTACGCAATGCGTATCATCTGGTTCGGATCAAAGAGGGGGACGAGTGGTTGACTGGATTCAATACACCTATGGGACATTTCGAGTACCAGGTGATGCCGTTTGGACTTTCCAACGCTCCAGCAGTGTTCCAAAGTTTGGTGAATGACGTGCTGAGTGATATGATCGGTCTGTTTGTGTTCGTTTACCTGGATGACATCCTGATTTTCTCCAAGGAGCTTTCCAGCCACATCCAGCATGTTAAGCAGGTCCTGCAGTGGTTATTGGAGAACCGTCTGTTTGTGAAGGCAGAAAAGTGTGATTTTCACAACCACACTACATCCTTCCTCGGGTACATCATCTCCAGGGGTGAGATCAAGATGGACCAAGAGAAGGTTCGGGCGGTTCGGGATTGGGCCCGGCCCGGTACGAGATTGCAGCTCCAGAGATTCCTGAGATTTGCGAACTTCTATCGGAGGTTTATCCGTGATTACAGCCGGGTGGCCGCCCCTTTAACTGCTCTGACGTCTTGCACCAGAATTTTCTGTTGGACTCCTGAGGCAGACCGAGCATTTCTGAACTTGAAGAGCCGATTCACCAACGCGCCGATTCTCTCTCAACCTGACACTTCCCGTCAGTTTGTTGTTGAGGTGGACGCGTCTGATGTGGGGGTGGGCGCCATCCTGTCCCAGCGTAGCTCCACTGACGGTAAACTCCATCCCTGCGCCTTCTACTCTTGTCGTCTTTCACCAGCTGAGAGAAACTACGATGTGGGTAACCGGGAGCTTCTCGCTGTGAAGCTTGCCTTGGAGGAGTGGCGTCACTGGTTGGAGGGAGCGGAGCAACCGTTTGTGGTCTGGACTGACCACAAGAATCTGGCTTACGTGTAATCGGCTAAACGTCTCAACTCCCGTCAGGCCAGGTGGGCTTTGTTTTTTGGACGCTTCAATTTTTCCCTGACGTTCCGACCTGGGTCGAAGAACGGCAAAGCGGACGCCTTGTCCCGGATGTTCTCCAAGACGGATGAGAGTGGGACCAAGACTGAGACGATTCTTCCCCAGAACCTTGTCGTGGGAGCCGTTACATGGAGAATTGAGGAGGATGTGATGGCGGCCCTTCAGACGCAGCCCGGCCCCGTTAACGGTCCACCCGGTCGGTTGTTCGTGCCTGAGTCAGTCCGTTCTGCTGTTCTTCAGTGGTCCCACGCCAGCAAGATAGCTTGTCACCCTGGCGTTGCTCGGACTATGGCGCTACTGCGCAGACGATTTTGGTGGCCTGCCATGGGAGAAGATACCCGGAGGTTTGTTGCCGCATGTCCTGTTTGTGCTCAGAACAAAAGTACCAATCGGCCCAGCTCTGGGCTTCTTCACCCCCTACCTATTTCCCGGCGACCTTGGTCGCATCTGGCCCTGGATTTTTTCACGGTATTGCCCCCTTCTGTTGGGAACACGGTCATTCTGACCATTGTGGACAGATTCAGCAAGTTTGCTAATTTTGCCCCTCTCTCCAAGCTTCCATCTGCCACGGAGACGTCCGAGATCCTGCTTAGGGAGGTTTTCAGGGTTCACGGATTGCCCAGTGACATTTTTTCTGACCGTGGTCCTCAGTTTACCTCTGCTGTCTGGAGATCCTTCTGTTTGGCCATTGGAGCTACAGTCAGTCTCACTTCTGGATTTCACCCACAATCTAATGGTCAGTCGGAGAGAGCCAACCAGAAGATGGAGTCCACGCTGCGTTGTCTTGTCTCCTCTGATCCCACCTCTTGGTCATCTCAATTATCCTGGGTCGAGTATGCCCATAATACCCTTCCTTCATCTGCCACTGGGATGTCCCCCTTCCAATGCCTGTACGGATACCAACCTCCCTTGTTTCCTTCTCAGGAGAGGGATCTTTCGGTTCCTTCTGTCCAGGCACACATTCGTCGTTGCCACCGGACCTGGCATCGGGCCAGGAAGGTCCTCCTTAGAGTTTCTGACCGGTATCAGATCCACGCGAATCGTCGCCGTATTCCTGCTCCCGCTTATACCATCGGAGATAAGGTTTGGTTGGCTACACGGGATCTTCTTCTACGGACTGAGTCGAGGAAACTGTCACCAAAGTTCATTGGTCCGTTTGTGGTGGAGAGAATCATTAACCCTGTTGTGGTTCGACTCAAATTGACGGCAACGCTTCGAGTACACCCCACCTTTCATGTCTCCTGCCTCAAGCCGGTTCTCCTCAGTCCTCTGTTGCCCCTTCGTCCTCCTCCTCCTCGGATGATCGGAGGTGGTCCTGCCTACATGGTGCGCCGCATAATGGATTCCAGGCGGGGTCGAGGTTTCCAATATCTCGTGGATTGGGAAGGATATGGTCCAGAGGAGAGGAGTTGGATTCCTCTGCATCAGATCCTTGATGACGACCTGCTTCGTGACTTCTACCGCCTCCACCCTGGTGCTCCAGGTAGTCCGCCCGGTGGCGTTCGTCGGAGGGGGGGTACTGTCACGAATCCCGCTTCCTGAGTCTGTGTTTGCCTGTGTTTCTGTCCTTGAGTGTGTTTCCGGTGTCCTGGAACGCACCCTGTCTGGTTGCCGGGCGAATTAGCTTGTTGGGAGATCGATGTTCACCCGCACCTGTATCCCATCAGTAATCTGCACACCTGTCCTGATCATCACCTCACCCCTTCAAAAGCTCTGACCTGACATCCATTCCCTGCTGGATCGTTAGCCATGAACAGTTGTGCCATAGTATCAGCCTCAAGTTGGATAGAATTTGTTTTGTTGTTTTTTACGTATTGCTTGCCTTAAACTTACCTCCGTTTGTTCTGTCTTCAGTTACTCACCCGGATCATTTACCCCATTCCCGCCTGGTCGTCGGAGGATTCCGCTACCCCATTGGATCCACCTATTTACTCCCATCAACTCACCACCGCTGCCCGCTACGCCACCTGGATATATCTACCCATTCACATTCATTTGTAAATAAATACTCACCTTCTTCCTACTCTCCTTGTCCTGGTCTGCTTCTGGGTTCGATTTTGAAAGAACGTGACATCCCAACCGTGACAGTATCGTGTTTTGGGGGTGCTTTGCTGCAGGAGGGACTGGTGCACTTCACAAAATAGATGGCATCATGAGGGATGGAAATGGTGTGGATATATTGAAGCAAGATCTCAAGACATCGTCAGGAAGTTAAAGCTTGGTCGCAAATGGGTCTTCCAAATGGACAATGACCCCAAGCATACTTCCAAAGTGCTGGCAAAATGGCTTAAGTAAAACAAAGTGAAGGTATTGGAGTGGCCATCACAAAGCCCTGACCTCAATCCTATAGAACATTTGTGGGCAGAACTGAAAAAGCGTGTGTGAGCAAGGAGGCCTACAAACCTGACTCAGTTACACTAGCTATATCACAATGAATGGGCCAATATTCACCCAACGTATTGTGGGAAGCTTGTGGAAGGCTACCCGAAATGTTTGAAGGCCATGCTACGAAATACAAATTGAGTGTATGTAAACTTAATAAAAGCTGAAATAAATCACTCTTTACTATTATTTGGGCTATTTTATTTCACATTCCTAAAATAAAGTAGTGATCCTAACATACCTAAGGAAGGGAATTTTTACTTTGATTAAATGTCTGGAATTGTGAAAAACTGAGTTTAAATGTATTTGGCTAAGGTGCATGTAAACTTCCGACTTCAACTGTATATTCTTTGTAGCTGTCTTTTTACCACCACAAACCAATGCTGGCACTAAGACCGCACTCAATGAGCTGAATACAGCTATAAGCAAAAAGGAAAACGCTTTTCCAGAGGTGGCGCTCTTAATGGCCGGGGACTTTAATGCAGGGAAACTTAAATCCATTTCACCTAATTTCTATCAGCATGTTAAATGTGCAAGCAGAGGAGAAAGAAAAAAACTCTAGACCACCTTTAATCCACATACAGAGATGCGTACAAAGCTCTCCTTCGCCATCCACTTGGCAAATCTGACCATAATTCTATCCTCCTCATTCCTGCTTACAAATATTTTATTACCTCGATTAACCGGTGCCCCCGCACATTGACTCTGTACCGGTACCCCCTGTTTATAGCCTCACTACTTATTTTACTGCTCTGTAATTATTTAATTTTTTTAATACTTAGTTTTCTTAACTGCATTGTTGGTTAAAGGGCTTGTAAGTAAGCATTTCACTCTAAGGTCTACTACAGCTGTTGTATTTGGCACATGTGACAAATACAATTTGATTTGATGTGAACAACAACATGACCTGCACCAAAGTCAGATTAGGCTGTAGGCCAAGATCTCAATAAAGTGTTTTTTCAGTACTACTTTTTTCTAATACTTTCATCACTTTTAGTCTTGAAATCTTTGATTGTTTACTACACTACCTTACTCACGCTGTTTAGCACATGACCTCACGTGAATCCTTAAAGAGATTGGTGGTGTAATGGTTTTCTTCTGGGGAAAGAGAGGCGGACCAAAATGCAGCGTGGTTAGTTTTCTGCATCTTTAATTAAGATGAAAGTACAACAATCTACAAAACAAGAAATGTGAAAAAATCAAAACAGTCCTATCTGGTGCCACAAACACAAAGACAGGAACAATCACCCACAAAACGCAACACAAAACAGGCTACCTAAATATGGTTCCCAATCAGAGACAATGACTAACACCTGCCTCTGATTGAGAACCATATCAGGCCAAACATAGAAATAGACAAACCAGACACACAACATAGAATGCCCACCCAGCTCACATCCTGACCAACACTAAAACAAGGAAAACACACACGAACGATGGTCAGAACGTGACAGGTGGGTCTAAGGCTTAAGAGGGTGTGAACAATGCTGAATGGGTGTAGACAAAGAGGAGCTCTCCAGTCGGTGCACCAAAACATTCAATGGCCATTTTCTCAAAAGGGGAGATAAGTTCAACAATTTTCAAAGCGGAAGTACTTTCCCATTTTTCCTTAACTGCAGTGTATGATATACCATTTTCTAGTGAGTTTCTACCTTTAGCCAATTGTAAAAAACACTTTCTAATTTTGCTACACAATACAGAATCGAGGTGGTGGGTCAAATGGTCCTCTCTCTAAAAATATAAAGATGTTTCTGATCTGTTTCCTAAACAATTCCCTCTGATAGGTGTTTTATCTCTTTCCTTTAACTAGGGGGCACTATTTTCACGTCCGTATGAAAAGTGTGCCCAAAGTAAACTGCCTGCTACTCTGGCACAGAAGCTAGGATATGCATATAATTAGATAGATGTGGATAGAAAACACTCTAAAGTTTCTAAAACTGTTAAAATTACGTATGTGAGTATAACAGAACTTATTTGGCAGGCGAAACCCCGAGGACAAACCATCCAGGGAAAAAACATTGGGGTTACAGTCTTTTCAATGAGTTTCTATGGGGAACTAGATTTCTAAGGCACTTGCTTGCAGTTCCTATCGCTTCCACTGGATGTCGACAGTCTTTAGAAATTGGTTGATGTTTTTCCTTTGAGAAATGAAGAAGTAGGGCAGTTCAGAATGAGGGTGTCACGGTTGTCATAGTGAGGAGACCAAGGCATAGCTTGGTAAGCGAACATAACTCTTTAATTAAAGAGAGAATACTGAACAGAACAACAAAACGAACCATGAAGCAATATGGCTAGTGCAGAACAGGCAACTAAACATAGAATAACAACCCACAAACTATCCAAGGAATATGGCTACCTAAATATGGTCCCCAATCAGAGACAACGATAAACAGCTGCCTCTGATTGAGAACCAATCTAGTCAACCATAGACATATAAACACCTAGACTAGTCAACCTCTATAAACATACAAAAAACCCTACATAAACCACCCTTGCCACACCCTGACCTAGCCAAATAATAAAGAAAACAAAGATAACTAAGGTCAGGGCGTGACAGAGGGTCGAGTGAAGTGTACTGTTTGTTTGAGGCGCGTGACCTGAAAGATCGCTCCACTTTGTTTTTATCTGCTATTGAACACAGTTTATTCTGTCTTTAATGTTATCGATAGTTCACGTTTAAAAATACCTAAAGTTGGATGAGGAAAGTTGATTGAAATGTCTGGATCAAGTTTACGGGTAACTTATTAGATACTTTGTAGTCATGTTGTGTGAGTTGGAACCGATATATTATCTCTAACAAAGAGTACACTTCCTTTGAGCTTCATTCTGAACTGCCAAATAAGTTATGTTATACTCACAGACATGATTCAAACAGTTTTAGAAACTTGAGAGTGTTTTCTATCCACATCTACTAATAATATGCATATCTTAGCTTCTGGGTCTGAGTAGCAGGCTGTTTACTTTGGACACGCTTTTCATCCATTCATACTGCTCCCTGTCCCAAAGAAGTTAACAAGACGTTAATCTTTAAACCAGTGTATAACACTTGTATGATCTGCCTTGTTATTATTCGACCATGCTGGTCATTTATGAACATTTGAACATCTTGGCCATGTTCTGTTATAATCTCCACCCGGCACAGCCAGAAGAGGACTGGCCACCCCACATAGCCTGGTTCCTCTCTAGGTTTCTTCCTAGGTTTTGGCCTTTCTAGGGAGTTTTTCCTAGCCACCGTGCTTCTACACCTGCATTGCTTGCTGTTTGGGGTTTTAGGCTGGGTTTCTGTACAGCACTTTGAGATATCAGCTGATGTACGAAGGGCTATATAAATACATTTGATTTGATTTGATTTGATGATTTATGAATTATTATTATGTTTTTAAATTTGGCGCGCTGCTATTTCACTGGGTGTTGTCAAATCAATCCCGTTAACGGGATTGGCGCGCGAAGGGATCACTAAGAAGTTAAAATCAAATAAAATGTTATTTGTCACATGCACAACAGATGTAGTAGACCTTACCGGGAAATGCTTACTTACAAGCCCTTAATCAACAATGCAGTTTACTAAATAAAATAAAAAACTATTAATAGCTAACACAATACATTTAAATAACAATAACGAGGCTATTTACAGGGGGTACCGGTACCGAGTCAACGTGTGGGGGTACATGTTAATCAAGGTAATACGTTACTCCCTAACCCTGCCTATGTATTCTGTGCATTGTAAGTGAAACTGATGCTGATGGGCATCATCATCAGAACCAGGCACATGTCTACACTGCACTATATTTTCCACATGAGTAGACCATTTCTAATACCTAAAGCATCAGTCGTTTCCTTGATTCAACCTTGGTTGTTTCAAATGATGATTTCCTCAGATAAAATATCCACTATTGACAAAAATGGCTGACTGGAGGCAAATATCTGGAACATTCTATCTTTTTTTTTAATCACTCTAACATATGATTCTATTGGAAGATATCTAGACAGACAGAGAGACTGAGATTAGTTACTGAAGTCCTTGGTAGCCTACATTGAGATAAAACACTCAATATCTTGATGTCCCTTAATCTGCAAAACAATATGCATAAGAATTATCAGTGGGAGTGCCATTGTTTATCCCTACTTTGAATTTCACAACATTTCAATGAAATTCCTACTGAGATATGACTGCTGAAATATTGTGAAAACTCTGTAGCCAATTTCAAATTCATGAGCTCAGTGTTGGAACCAAAGTTTGATGGGTTTGTTCATTCCTTGTCTGGGAGTAGTGGCGGGAGCAGTTTGGAAGGTGCGCACTAGGCTTAGATCCCCCTTCTCTGCTTTAACAAAGCCTCTGTGATCTTCAAACACAGCTTTAACCCCAGTGGTAATTATCAAGCTCCACACCTCTACATAAACATGGCACTTTTTATAGCCCACTTCTTCCACTTGTCTATAGAATGCCGTTTGGGTCTTTGCGTGTCAAAAAACATACATGTCAAATAACACTTTTTCACTCATTAAATAAGCTTTTAATTTGACTCATCAAATAGCAAAATTCCATGATAGAATTTGCATGAGAAAGCGCAGCAATCGCAGCCACTATGGTCAGTAGCAAATAAGAAAGTCTGCAAACAAGCATTCACACTGGCCACAATGTGTACGACAAAGTCACTCACAAATATCTTTGATGCAGATGTTATTAGAAACATCTGGGGTAGCTAGCTTTAACTTGGTACCTAGCTAGCATCAATGCAACCAGCCTGAAAACAATGACCAAAAACTGCAATAATTTAAATATTATTGTCAATGATATAGGAATACATGTGACTAAATATTAGATATGCAGAAACTTGTTGTTCTCCTATTCAAATCGAACTTGCAGTTAGCTAGCTATATAATGAATTAAACAAGCTAGCCAACTACCTAGCCCTGTTTCCCCAAGCTAACAGTATAAACAGCTAGCTAGCTTCATCTGTTTAGTGTGGCTTGATCCGACCGGGTCCGATCATCATCAAAAAAATACTAAAACTGTATTATATATTAGAGGTATTTTATGTGATGACACCTAGCAAGATAGTTATCTAGCTGAAACGGATGATTTCGTTTTGCAATTTTTGGGGAGAAAATTGTTTGCATCCAAAAGCTAGCTAGCTTTTTTCTGAACAGCACTGTCCCAGAGCTTGGGAAGTGTGTGTCAACATCGTATGGCAGCGGCAGGTGCGTGATACATATGTTATGATATTGGTAAAGTTTTGTATCATAAATAGCTGTGACATATGAAATACGAGTGATAGTGTAATCAATGTGTAATAACTAAGTACCAAATGAATGAACATGTTCAATCACTGTATTATTTGACCTGCAGTCATATTCAGGTCCCGAATGGTCAACAGGTTTATTTGACGTATCTTTTTAACACGCAATAACCCAAACGGTGTTCCAGAATTGTCAGTCTTGACACAGCATTATTAATTCGTCCTCTCCTGGGCAGCTGGCAAAATGTGTAGAATAGCAGGAAATTCGCTTTAAAAATACAAAATGTTCTCTCAGCCTCATGGCAAAATGTGTAGAATAGCATGAGATTAGCTATACAACTTCTCAATGTTCTCTTTGGCCCATGACAAAATGTGTAGAATTGCATGAAGTTAAATATATCAATTTGGGTTGTTGGGGTGGACCTTGCGGGAGGGCCTCGCTAAACTGTGCCATGCCAATGAATGTAGACACAACCTTTTTTTTAAATGGAAGATTTGTAACCAGGACAGAAATGTAGATAGACTGCACTGCGTTTTTTTAAATGTCTCGGCTCTGACAAATTCCCCTTTTGTTTGTGTAAGTCTGAGGATCTAGTTAATACGTCTAAGCCCATTGCCAGTCCCCACTGACATTCCAAAGATACGGTCCACTGTTTCCGTCTTAAGTTCCCAAGTCTTCACAATCCATCAATCTGTATGTTCGCTGGGATATGACACACAGAACTTCTGGAAATATTTGGATTGACAGATTGGAATGTTAACAGAGAGTCATTATTTCCGAAGAGCAAACGAATCTTTCCACGAGTAGAAACCTGTACTTGTTTTCGAACTGTGTGCTTTAAAATTTAAATCCTGTAGTTTCACTTTAGGTGGAACTAATGACTCAGATTGAAATTAAAGGAATATTTCAAGTACCCAGACATACAATACATGGTTCATTGGCAGTTTGAGTATACTTCACAGTTGGTCTTCAAAACACTGCATGATATCCATAGATTTATATTCTAGTTGAATTAGCTTGGTGCAACAAACAGTATTTACTTTAATTACAATGTCTGACTCCTTTCTTGTAAAACATTTGACTTTGTGAGTTTGACTAAATATTTCATTATTTCCATAAATCATTATACAAATAGCATTAGGATATTGATCTTGATATTGGCTCTGCTTCCCTAATATGCTCAGTCATGTCCTTTTCATATTATTTTACAAGCAATCTTTGCACATTACATTGCCTAAAAAAACCTGTCTCAATACATCTCTTTGGCTTGATCACAGCACTGCCGGTATCTCTGAAAGTGATTGCCAGTTAGAATAAAGAGCTTGATTATGTTCCTTTACATTACAATGAATTGGCAGAAACGGGAACGTTCCCATTCCTGGATAATGAAATAGAAAGGGAGCCTTTTGTTTCCTTTCATTATGCTCTGACAAAAAGAAGGGAAATCATTTTCTACATTGTATGAACTTGTATCAGAGTTATGCTTGTTCGCTCAATACATTTTACACTTGCTTGGCTGCAAATAAATGTAATTTACCTTGAAGAAAACCAAAATAGTCTTCCAACCAAATGTAATAACTCACCACAATGACACATGCCTTGTACTATGATGAAAATGTTGGTCTCCCCCAAAACAGGTGATCAAGACAGTGAATCTTTCTACCTGTGTGACTGTATGTGACACATTGTGCAGGACAGAGGTCTGGTGGAAAATGTCACTAAAAGAGGTTAAATACAAAGCAATAACTGTCTCATAAATGGACACTCATATGTGCTTGCCTTCGATCCTCACTCCAGACATAAATAGCAGGGTGAGGATGGGAACATCCAGGCCCCAGTAGCTTGCCTTTCTTGCATGCCTCATTCATTCATTTTATCACCTCATTAGAGAAATGTGAAGGTGCAGAGAAGAAGCCTTGTCACGCTGAGACAGAAGGGGAGGATCCACACTCCATCTTCTCTCTGTGGCCTAGCCGTCTCGTCAGCTGTTCCTGGCACATGCGTAACACATGCTGTCCGAGAGGCTGCTACAGTATACCATACCGTCCATATGCGTACACCTCATCAGGTGACATTCATTGGCTCATGTGATCTTACCACTGCAATTCACTAATAGGAGAACAGTGAAGCAATGTACAGAATTTAAGTACATTGGATCATTAAATCATGTGACAATTGTGTGTGTGCAAGTGTGCTTGACTTAACTGGTCAAATTATTTTGCTGACAAAACTTTGATTACAGATAATAAAAATACAACACCGCGGTTGTTTTGAAGACATATGTTGGACAAATTGCACCTGCTTGTTGCTTTGTGAGGAATCATCGGTCAGAGATGCCCAAAATACACAGCCCATATGAAAAACATCCAAAACCCTACCAGTGATATTTCAGACTTTTTGGGAGGAAACTATAACAGACCTGGCATGACAACAGGTGACATCAATAATTGGTACCATCCACATTGATTTAGGGAAGGTGAAAGGACAAAACATCACCTTAATTGCATTGCAGTTGCTGTATAGAATACAAATGGGAATTTTCCATGTGGCTGGTATCGGACAGTCAGAGAGACTAGGGGCACTAAGCAGTGAACAGTTTTAAGAGTTTTATCATTATGCTTTCCCTTATCATTGATTTCCTCTGCCTTCTCTAACTCCTGAATCCCTCCACTACAAATTGCCTTCACATTGTTGGATTACAGTGTCTGCAGGGGCTGTGCTGCAGTTATTTATTAGATGCTTGCTTAGTTCAAATTGCTTTTTGCCTGAAGAATGAACTACTGCACCACTGAATTAAACACATGTCCTTTTATTTCTATGTATCATAATGTAATGTATGTATTTGCATTGTACATATAAATTGATACAATGATACTGGGAAGTTTAATTGTAGATTTTTCAGCAATGGTCAGACTATAGAAGCTGAAATCCAATGTAAAAGAAAATGGAGTACTTGAGACTCAATAAGTGTCTGATGTTAGAATAAACCATACATCAGAATTCTTAATTCAATTGTGAATCATGTTATATGACGAGGAAAAGTTGCTCAGTTAAATACTGATCAGGTTCAATTAAAGAGAGAAAGGCTCCAGGCAACCAGAAAGGCTGACTTGAACAGGTAAAAACCCAAAGTCATAGTATTGTGCTATGATGCATTCTGTTCAGTTAAGTGTGCTTCCTCGTTCCAGCAGTTTGTAATGCAGTGCGTCGTTCAGTGTGCAAAGTTGTAATTGCCCAGCTGAGAAAACCATTGGGGCTCTTGTTTTGTTCTTGCTACTGAATTATTGTCCAATAGAATGCCTTTGAACACTGGATGCAAACAAATGAAGGTCCCTGAACAGGAATTAGACATGCTATGCTGTGCATGGTGTGTTTCTAAATAACAAGGGCATTATACTGCCCATGTAAATAGGATAATCAAACCTGGATTATATTACACTCAGACTCGATGCTTTATTTGTCAGCAATATAAACCCTGGTGAAAATGGACTGGTTCATATCCAACTGTACTGATGGCAATGGCTTCTGATATGGGAAGTGTGTATACTAGTTTTCTTTTACTAAATCAGAAATGATTATCCTGGGTGTTATTATCCTAAATTGGGAAATACAGGCTTCACACAATCTTAAAGACATGTAATGATCTAAACCTGACCTAGCTGGTGAATAAGCCAACATGGCACAACCTTAAAGATCCTTCACAATCAACTCTGATTGATCTTATTCTAACAAATACAACAGAGAAATATGTTTCTACTAGTGTCTTTGCCCAAGATATTAGTGACCACTGCCCAGTTGTTTGTGTTAGAGATGTTAGAACGCATACATCCAAGCCTCGTCTCAATACAAAGAGGAAGTTAAAAAACTTCAGTGAACACACATTTTTACATGATCTTTATTTTAGTGACCTTGATTGTATTTCGGCTATCCCTGTACCTGATTTTACTTTTCTGCTTTTTTTTTACAGATGTCTTAAAAAATGAATGGTTAAAGGTAGGTTGAATGCCTGGTACACTTCGGAATTATCCGAAGTCATTCATATAAGAGATTATACTTGGTTCAAGGCTAGGAACACAGGCTTAGGCCCGAACTGGTAAGCTTTTAAGCAACTGAGAAATCATTGTGTAAAACAAATCAGAAAGGCTAAATCAGATTTGTGTAACCACTCTCAGTTTGTAATGGGAACCTGGCTAAATTCTGTAAAACTGTCAAATCCCTTAAAGGTTCTACTTCCTCCTCTCTGCCATAACAAATTAATTCAGACACTGGTCTCATTAAAGAAAAAATGGCATCATTGATGCATTTAATCACCATTTCATTTCAGCAGGCTATCTCTTTGAAAGAACTTCTAAGCCTATCCACAAATATGCTGGGCGAGAGGCTGATAGGGGAAACTTGCTGAATAATCAGAGAAATGATAGTCAAAGCTATTATTTTAGGCTACTTACAGAAAAATAATTCCTGAATGCTTGCTAGAAAAAGACAAGAAGAAATCCACAGGAGCCGACCAATTGGATCCCAGTCTGCTAAGTGTGCAGCGCTCATCATTGTTGGATCAATAACCCACATTTTGTATTTAACATTATTATCAGGATCAGGAACTATTTCAAAAGTATGGAAATCATCTCTTGTGCTGCCTGTCCATAAGGGTGGGGATAGTAGTGATCTTAATCATTATCACCCCATTTCAAGACTTCCTTGTCTAGCTAAGATTCTTGAATCCTTGGGAAATGTACAACTTTGCTATTTTTTATCTGAGAAATGTATTTTGAATGTAAACTAATCAGTGTTTAGGCCTGGTCATAGCACCCCTTTATTTAGTTGTTTAATGATCTGGTCAGTGCTTAGGACACTTTGTTTATAGAGCTGTCAAAAGCTTTTGATACTGTTGATCATACTTTTGTTGAATAAGTTGTCCTCGATTGGCCTGATCTCTGACAACTGTTCATGGTTTCATGATTATCTTAGTGACAGAACTCAGGGATATATAATTGATGGGGTTAAGTCTACATTTCTTGAAGTGCATAAAAGTGTACAAAAGGGGTCGAATTTTGGGATCTGTTCTCTTAAAATGTTTAAACGTAATCTATATGCGGATGATACTATTATATATGCTATTGCCCCGACTCTTGATCTGGCTGTGTTAAAAAACGTTTTTATTTATAGCTATGCAGGGATCCCCTGCTGATTTAAAACTTAAGGTTAAAATAAGAGTTGGATAAATAAATAAATACAGGTTAAATGAAATACACTGCTCAAAAAAATACAGGGAACACTTAAACAACACAATTTTAACTCCAAGTCAATCACACTTCTGTGAAATCAAACTGTCCACTTAGGAAGCAACACTGATTGACAATAAATTTCACATGCTGTTGTGCAAATGGAATAGACAACAGGTGGAAATTATAGGCAATTAGCAAGACACCCCCGATAAAGGAGTGGTTCTGCAGTTGGTGACCACAGACCACTTTTCAGTTCCTATGCTTCCTGGCTGATATTTTGGTCACTTCTGAATGCTGGTGGTGCTTTCACTCTAGTGGTAGCATGAGACGGAGTCCACAACCCACACAAGTGGCTCAGGTAGTGCAGCTCATCCAGGATGGCACATCAATGTGAGCTGTGGCAAGAAGGTTTGCTGTGTCTGTCAGTGTAGTGTCCAGAGCATGGAGGCACTACCAGGAGACAGGCCAGTACATCAGGAGACGTGGAGGAGGCCGTAGGAGGGCAACAACCCAGCAGCAGGACCGCTACCTCCGCCTTTGTGCAAGGAGGAGCAGGAGGAGCACTGCCAGAGCCCTGCAAAATGACATCCAGCAGGCCACAAATGTGCATGTGTCTGCTCAAACGGTCAGAAACAGACTCCATGAGGGTGGTATGAGGGCCCGACGTCCACAGGTGGGGTTTGGCATTTGCCAGAGAACACCAAGAGTGGCAAATTTGCCACTGGCGCCTTGTGCTCTTCACAGATGACAGCAGGTTCACACTGAGCACATGTGACAGACGTGACAGAGTCTGGAGACGCCATGGAGAACGTTCTGCTGCCTGCAACATCCTCCAGCATGACCGGTTTGGCAGTGGGTCAGTCATGGTGTAGGGTGGAATTTCTTTGGGGGGCCGCACAGGCCTCCATGTGCTTGCCAGAGGTAGCCTGACTGCCATTAGGTACCGGGAAGAGATCCTCAGACCCCTTGTGAGACCATATGCTGGTGCGGTTGGCCCTGGGTTCCTCCTAATGCAAGACAATGCTAGACCTCATATGGCTGGAGTGTGTCAGCAGTTCCTGCAAGAGGAAGGCATTGATGCCATGGACTGGCCCGCCCGTTCCCCAGACCTGAATCCAATTGAGCACATTTGGGACATCATGTCTCGCTCCATCCACCACAGACTGTCCAGGAGTTGGCGGATGCTTTAGTCCAGGTCTGGGAGGAGATCCCTCAGGAGACCATCCGCCAACTCATCAGGAGCATGCCCAGGCATTGTAGGGAGGTCATACAGGCACGTGGAGGCCACACACAATACTGAGCCTCATTTTGACTTGTTTAAAGGACATTACATCAAAGTTGGATCAGCCTGTAGCGTGGTTTTCCACTTTAATTTTGAGTGTGACTCCAAATCCAGACCTCCATGGTTTGCTAAATTTGATTTCCATTGATAATTTTTGTGATTTTGTGTTGAGCACATTCATCTATGTAAAGAAAAAAGTATTTAATAATAATATTTAATTCATTCAGATCTAGGATGTGTTATTTTTGTGTTCCTTTTATTTTTTTGAGCAGTGTACTTGTTTTTGTTTAACTCTCATAAGAATTTTTTAGATGAACAACATGTTCACTCATTAGATGGTACTCCAAATGGCCGAGTACCTGCATATAACTACTCAGGCATTTGGATTGATATGGATTTGGCATTTCAAAAACAAAAGATTTACATTTGTATTTTTCTACAGAAACAGATGGTCTTTCTCTACACAGTAGAAAGCAGATTATTCAGTAACCTTTTGGTAATATTATTTATCAATGTGAAGCTGTTACTATTCTTAAACATGTTCATACCATCTACCAAAGTGCCCTTCATTTTGTTACAGGTATCAGTTTTGATACTCATCACTGCATCCTGTATCAACAGGTTTGCTGGACTTCGCTCCCTTTTTGTTTACAAGGCCCTACTTTATAAACTTCCATCTTATCTAACTTTTATGTTGAATTATATACACCCGAGTTGCCTAACCCATTCACAGGATTGGTTAACTCTTGAGGTTCCTAGGGGGTCCACCGAGCTCGGTAAATCTGCTTTCAGTTTCAAAGCACCGTATTGCTGGAACATTCAAAATACATGCCATCTTGGTGTTCTGGTGCCTTTCAGGCAGTTTCGAGTATTGATTGGGGACCTATTTGTGGATGACTGTAATGTTTTTCTGGGTGATTTGTGATGTTTTACTTGTGCTTCCTATGGCTGTGTTTTTGTATTTTAATGTGTCTACAGTACACTGTATGTTTACAGTATATGTTGTGTAAAAGATGTATATATTTCTGTTGTATTGTGCAGGACACATTTGAAAAAGAGCCCTACGTGTCAATATTACCTTGATTTAAAAAATATATATATTTAAAAAATTGCCCTTTGCAGTAAACACCAACTGGGCACAGACGTCAGTTCAACATCTACAGTAGTTTTGATTTACATTTAGTTGAGTTGTCAACGAATGTGAATCTAACGTGAAATCAACAACCATTTAGGTTAAGAGTTGGGTGAAAAAAAAAATCCCTTACGTTGATAACCTTTTTCTAATCCAATCAGTTTTCTACATTGATTCAACATCATCACATTACATTTTTGCTGGAACATTATTATTATGTTTTGCCTTTATTTAACCAGGCAAGTCGGTTAAGAACTAATTGTTATTTACAATGACAGCCTACCCCAGCCACACCCTAACCCGGATGACGCTGGGCCAATTGTGCACTGCCCTATGAGGTCTCCCAATCATAGCCAGTTGTGATACAGCCTGGAATCAAACCAGGATTTATAGTGACCCCTCTAGCACAGAGCTGCGGTGCCTTAGACCGCTGCGCCACTCGGGATGAAATGATGTGGAAACAACGTTGATTCAACCAGTTTTGCCCAGTGGGAAGTATGTTCATGTTCTGTCTTTCTGTGACTGTCGTTCTACCACTTACTGGGGAAAATATTTTGTACCAATGAATTTCAGATGAAAATATTACTGGTGGATAACTATGAGCGATGATCTCAATCATCTAACAACCTCATTAAATCCCAGTGTGTTTCTTATATGGAGCCTGACATTCATGTTAGCAGCCAGGCACTGTGCCAAGCATCATAAAAGATAACTCATTAACACTTTTAAGACTCCAGTACTATCTAATGATCTAGGATTAGAGTCTGTATCCCCTGTTCAATCAATCAGACAGACCGGCAGATGGATATATTAACTGATATTAGGGACATTGCATGATCAGGATTTCACATATCATTTACAATCTAAACCCAGTTGATTTTTGAATCACTGTTTAGCAGCTACACGACCCATGGTATCACACAGGTGGCATTGCTAGTTCTGCTCGCTCCGATTCCATTTCTTGTCAAGTGCTGGGCACATAGAGCGGGTTACCCCTCAGGAGTTGTGGAGAGCATTTCATTTCACTCTGACACATTCATCTTTATCCCCCACGATCCCATGGAGGTTTGCAGGGATTGTCAACCACCGAGAAAGGAAAAAGAACTCAAGCTTTAACAGCGAAAACAACATGAACACTACATATACACTGAGTATACAAAACATTAAGAACCTGCTCTGCTCTTTCCATGGCATAGAATGACCAGGTGAATCCAGGTGAAAGCTATGATCCCTTATTGGTGTCACTTGTTAAATCCACTTCAATTAGTGTAGATTAAGGAAGGGAAGGAGACATTTAAAGAAGGATTTTTAAGCCTTGAGACAATTGAGCCATGGATTGTGTATGTGTGCCATTCAGAGGGTGAATTAGCAAGAAAAAATATTTAAGTGCTTTGCATGGGGTATGGTAGAAGATGCCAGGCGCACTGATTTGTGTCAAGAACTGCAACGCTGCTGGGTTTTTCACGATCAACCGTTTCCTGTGTGTATTAATGGTCCACCACCCAAAGGACATCCAGCCAACTTGACACAACTGTGGGAAGCATTGGAGTTAACATGTGCAACCATCCCTGTTGAATGCTTTTGACACCTTGTAGAGTCCATGCCCCAACAAATTGAGGCTGTTCTGAAGGCAAAAGGCATGCAAATCAATATTAGGAAGGTCTTCCTAATGTTTGGTATACTCGTGTATGAGGGATGGGAGAATCCCTCCATAGAGCCGGGTTAAAAAAAAATAGCCAGATTTCTCAGTTGAGAAAGTTACTAATGTAGTTCTGTTTTGCTGTTCGTGTTTTTCCCCACATTGGCCCGAGCTACATGGGCTATTGTGAATGGATGTTTAGTTCTACAAGCTAAAAAATACTTGGTATCGGAGTAAGGTGTAAAACACAGAGTTAAAACACACCAAGTCATCCTTTACCTGCTAAATAAAACTGTAACGGTTTGTTTCGCCCTGTGGTATTCAAATGCAGGGGTGACCGACATACTGTAGCTTTGTTTGTCTTTTGCCAAGTGAGGGTCAGTCATGCAATAAAGTACACATGAGGATGGTAGCGGCTGAATAAATTGGATTTTATATGCTCGCGGTAAACCCAAAGAGTATAGGGCTCATCCAATCTAGAGACTGCCCTCCACTTTTTACAGCATTCATAAAGCCTTGAGGCCTTTCATCTCCTGAAAAAGCTTTGGCCTATCACTTCTCATTATTTCCTGCTGAATCTCCAAATCTAGCCAATTCAGAGCAGAAAAAGACGCTTCCATAGCTCGCCCAGGGTTTATTTAACAGGTAACACTAGCCAGGAAGAGAAAAGTCAGATATTAGATGTCATTTCATGAACTACTTTACTCACATCATTTTAAATTTTTACTTATTTTAAATTCCTTCACTATTCTTTCTGCCAACATATAGAGTGCAGGTAGTACTCTTACATAACACTCATTGTATGTGTACTACTGGCAGCTGTTATCTTATTTTATATTTCAAAGTCATAATCTGTTTTGAAAGCTGATACACATTTGAAGCCTTTTTCTCATTAATCTGTTTAAATGAGCTGTTTATAACCCAACGGGCAAATTTTGATTGAAGTTATCACACCCTTGGGGAGTCAAGGTACTGGTATTTGTATAGCTGAGGATTTCTTAAATTCAGTTGTCATCTGAAATATTGGTCTTAAACACTAACATTTTGTGAATGCTGAGTAAGTAATGAGTAACTAAAGTAAGTATTAAGTAGTAATTCGGACTCCCTTCCTGCATGCATAAGGCAATGAATGTGGTTATGGGGAGAGCTCTGGAGGAGCGGTAGGTAATCTATTTTCCCAATGCCAGAAGGTCACACGGTTTAAACCCTACTATGGTGATTCCAGTTTTCCATGACAGCTGTCTGCAGGGAAGCTGAGCTGCTCTAAAGGTAACTCATCTCTCAATGAAATGTAAAATGAACTTCCGGTCTATCATGTGAAGGACACACCTTCTTTTTTTAATTTTAAAAGCCTGTTATATTAATTGAAACTCCCTTTAATATAGACCACATGGATAATTCAATAAATCAGATTTTTTTATATGAATAAGGACTTGTTAAAATGTCAAAATGCAGCATTCTAATGTCAACCCATTCTAAGGTCAACCCTGTTACGTGAACTGAATTCTTGTTTTAAAATGGTGTTAGGTTCTAAATTAACCTAATAAAACTACCGGACGATTAGTAAAGCTTAAACCAAGTTTATTCACCAATTAGTCATACAGCTGCATAAAACAAGACATATTTACACAAGCACTGATATTTAACCCTTTCTCCTATACTGAGTCTCCTCCTACACATCTGAACAGCCAATGCATCTTTGTTGCTAGACAGAACTTTATTGATATCTGTTCTCCCTTACTTCATCTGACCTGACTTCAGCCCCAAATTGCTCACTCCTCCCGAACTCACAGCTGTCATGTTGACTCGTACCAGACTGTGTCTCCTCTCCTCCCATAGGATCCCTGACGGCTAACAATTACATTCCGGACAGAATGTAAACGTTCTACATTGCCCTCTCTCCCTCAGTGACATAAATAAGAATATTTCTTATTTTCAGAACCCAACAATGGTGAAACTATTACTTATGTGTTTGTCTAAAAGCAGGTCACAATGGTTGCTCAACTAAATGTTTTGAGATTATGCTGCGGGACTTAGGGGTAACTTAAATGGGCCCCATAAACCAAATAGAACCTGATAATTGTGCACAACTTCAATATTGAAATTCAATGAACTGAATGGTGATGAAGAAGTTGATTGAATTTAGAACAATAGTGTAAGAATTGCTATTTGTCTTTCCTGCACGAGCACACCAGGAAAAATACTCATTTTTTTGTTACTACTCGTCAGTATTACTTACTAAAACTGTTGTTACACTAAGATTTTTATTCTAAGAGGATCTTAGACTACAATTAGGATGTAGTACTGTAGCCTACTCCCGACCAGTCACGTTGTACAGCGTCTGAGAGGCGCAGCAGTCTAAGACACTGCATTGCAGTGCAAAATGCATTGCTGCAGATGCTGGTTCGATACCACAACCGAGACACCCATGAGGCGAAAGTGGGCTTTAGGTTTTTCTCCCTCTAAAAACAGAAACAATGAATCTAAATAATCTAAATTAACAAACTGGCTTTATTTACTAATTAGTAACAATGTCTCCGCCCATGTTCAAGAATGGCCTTTTTCTCGCCCGCTTTAGGTTATTTGAAAATGAAATAATCTCCAAAATATTGTTATTTTTTAAACAGAATTACTATTATTATTATTTATTCATTTAGAATATAAAAGCCCCTTAGATATTCTCATAGATCATATTTGCCCTCACGAAAAATGCCTCTTAGATATTAATTTAGACTCCTCCAATCTTCTAAATGTAATTATTGGCGGAGAGTCACGTCATTGAAAAACTTATTTTCCGATGTACTGTAGACCTACCGTAGGCAACATGAGTTTCACTAGTGTTGAGTAATGTGCTGTTAAAAATGATGTAGGTCGTATTTATATTTAAAAAGCATATTGAAGTTAGAAGCAATAGGATTTGAGCAATAGCCTACCTGCTGTGGTCAACTATTTCAGCACTGTTTCGTGCTGCTCTGAGACAAGCATGGGGACTGGGCTTGATAAATCAATGAGACTTTTATTTTCACTGAATCTCCATTTGGGCAATGGTTAGAGTGCAATTAGGGTGTGGAAATGTTATGCTCTTAGTACTGTAGCCTACTCCCGACCGTCACGTTGTACAAAGCAATATATTACGTTCCATCCTAACAGAGACCCTGAGGGTTTTGTTTTTCTTGGAATAGAAACACCATAATATTAATCAAAATGATTCAGCTAAATCTCTTAAAATCAATCCCATATACTATGCTCTTACAAAAAATGTTTTTTAAATTCTCCAGTACAGCTGATGTTGAAGGCTATCAAATGCTTCTCATAGATGCCCTCAAACTAGCATTAACTAGCATTAATGGCAACAATGGCTGACAATTAAATAACGTGCCATAGAATTCTGTGGCAGCCCGCAAGGTGTGCTGTAGTTTGATGCAGCTTTTATTAAAGTAAGAACCACTGTAGGCCTGATTTATGGTTGATTTAAGATGAACTCATCAACCCTTTTACGGCCCACCCTGTTTCTTTATTTGGCATTTAATAAGAACTTATTTCAACAACACAAAATGTACCCCTGGAGTTGGTAAAACATTGACAGAATGTTAAACTTAGGTGAAATCAATAGTTTTTTTTTTTACCAAGTTGCACTTCTCTAAAGGCGCCGAGTTCATGGAACGACCATCCTATAGTTTGCTAGCTGTAGTAGCACAGTGATGTCAATAACATGTCGTCAAGAATGATGAGGTCTCTCCAGTTGTTTTAACATTAAGTGACTGTGACGCACCTTCCATCCATGTGCGCTGTATAACAAGTTTGTTTATTTTTTATTCGTAAAAGTATGAACAAGCACTACTGCACCATTTGGTCCAGGGATTTTATAGGACCAATTGTATTTAGTATCAGAGATTACATTATTCCACACACATAACTACCTGGTTTTATGCCATTTTGAACATGAATTGTTGACTAAAATATCTGTGGTATTATTTATGAATAGTACATTTGGAAATCTAATTTCAGATTTAATTTCAATGTAACCACGAGTGCTGAATTATGCTGTGTTCAAGCCAAAAAACAATTCTGCTTCGATTTGGTGTGAGGAATTGATTTTGAAGAGACATTTTGATTATCATCCTTTCTCTCAATCACAGATAACCTGTGTCAGTAATCATGTAAAGGACCCTGCACTTTGGGATAATTTAGGCTCTTAGACATGGTCAAGACTTCTGATGCAGCACTTGCAAGTGGTCAATATTTCCATCTTCAACCACAGATATCCCCTTTGGAATCAACATTCTGTGTTTAAGTGAAGGTCTCAAATGACCCTATTTGTTACTGTTTGAAACATTGTAAAAGGTTGGATGTTAAGATTAATTGTGGATAGAAATCATACATTTAAAACCAAACCAGATTAATCTTTCCCTTCAATAAATATCAAAGCTGCTTCAAAGTAATGCAATGCTCAGGTAATATTCAATAGTTTGAGATAATCCTTGATGTTGAGTTTCTGAAAAAGATTCCTGTGCATTTTTAAATCAAACAAACCTACCATCTCAGAAAGTCAAACATTCTAATTAAAAAAAAATGTAATCAGAAGGTCCCTTGAGATGTGAATCTCTTTTTCAAGAGACCTTCTTATGTCATGTGAGCAATAGGTCTCCCTCTCGCTGCAGAGGCTGAAAAATATTATCATAGATAGAATACGACTCATACAACAGTTTACAGAAAAATATATAACGTTTTCCATAACTGCATACAGTATATTTACAACCTTGTTACGGGGCAACACTAATCCATTGTTGTTAAGGCAGGCGACACATTAAGATGGTACAGGCTGGTATTAGCATATAAACATCAATCTGGTAGGATTTTGCAAAAAGATAGGAGTCAAGGAACATTATGTTTATGTGAATATACTGCATTCAATAGAGGGAGATTATCTTCTGCCATTGGTCAATTGGTGAAGGACTTAGAAAGGCAGGCAGGCAAGCAGACAGACATGTCTCTCTCTTTCTCTCTATAGCCTCCCTCTCTTTGCCTCCCTCTGTCTCTCTCTGTCTACCTCCTATGTATCCCCCTTATTTGTCTTCACTTTCCCTCCCCCTTCTTTCACCCCCCTCTGTCTCCCTCACCCTCTCTCTCTTCTATTCCGTTCAATAAATGCTTTATTGGCATGAATGGGGGGTTGCCACTGTTGCCATAGCGATGTATATGAAGTATGAAATAAATTAACAATATTTTTGAGCAACAATAATATACAAACAATTACACATGGAAAATAATACTCAAAAAGAAAACAGCAGCAATTGAGAAACAAAATCTACATGTCAGAGACGTGTGTGTGTGTGTATAGGTGGCAGGGAAGTCAGGCGCAGGAGGGTCAAACGGAGTGTAAAATGGAGTATTTTAATGAATGTCCAAGTAACATGCTCCATAACACTAATAAGAAAAATGAATATAAACAAATATGGGTACGGAGACCCGTCGCGCACCTATACAAATAAACACTACACTGACAATAAACACATACATCACCCATGTCACACTCTGACCTAACCAAAATAACAAGGAAAACAAAGAATACTAAGGTCAGGGTGTGACAGTACTGGAATCACCCACCAGTAGAGGAGCATGGTGACAGGCAGGAGGAGCAGCGCAATCAGGACTATTGGACTTGGGAGGAGATACTGGTAGTCCTGCGCCAACTTCCTGTGCTTAACGGAGAGCAAGAGGGACCGGGCAGGCACCGTGTTATGCTGTGGAGAGCACGGTGTCCCCAGTGCGGGTGCATAGCCCGGTGCGATACATACCAGCTCCTCGTATCGGCCGGGCTAGAGTGGGCATCGAGCCAGGTGCCATGAAGCCGGCTCTACGCATCTGGTCTCCAGTGCGTCTCCTTGGGCCGGCATACATGGCACCAGCCTTACACATGGTGTCCCCGGTTCGCCAGCACAGCCCAGTGCGGGCTATTCCACCTCGCCACACTGGCAGGGCTACCGGGAGCATTCAACCAGGTAAGGTTGGGCAGGCTCTGTGCTCAAGAGCTCCAGTGCCACCTACACGCACCAGCCCTCCGGTGGCAGCCCCCTGCACCAGGTTTCCTGTGCGTGTCCAGAGCCCAGTACTCCCTGTTCCTCCTCCCACCCGTCCAGAGCTGCTAGAGTCTCCCGCCCGTCCAGAGCTGCTAGAGTCTCCCGCCCGTCCAGAGCAGCTAGAGTCTCCCGCCCGTCCAGAGTTGCTAGAGTCTCCCGCCAGTCCAGAGCTGCTAGAGTCTCCCGCCCGTCCAGAGCTGCTAGAGTCTCCCGCCCGTCAGGAGCTGCTAGAGTCTCCCGCCCGTCCAGAGCTGCTAGAGTCTCCCGCCCGTCCAGAGCTGCTAGAGTCTCCCGCCCGGCCAGAGCCGCCAGTCTGCCAGGATCCGCCAGTCTGCCAGGATCCGCCAGTCTGCCAGGATCCGCCAGTCTGCCAGGAGCCACCAGTCTGCCAGGAGCCGCCAGTCAGCCAGGAGCCGCCAGTCAGCAGGAGCCACCAGTCTGCCACGAGCCGCTAGAGCCGCCAGTCAGCCAGGATCCGCCAGAGCCGCCAGTCAGCCAGGATCCGCCAGAGTCGTCAGCCAGTCCCGAGCCGCCCCTCAGTCCAGTGGGGCCATTTTGTAGGGTTGCCAATCCTAAGTTGACGGCGAGGGTCGCCGTTCCTAGGAGGAGACTAAAGAGGACAAAGACTATGGTGTGGCGGGGTCCACGTTCAGCGCCAGAGCCGCCACCATGGACAGACGCTCACCCAAACCCTCCCCTATATGTTTAGGTGTGCGGCCGGGAGTCCGCATCTATGGGGGGAGGGGGTACTGTCACACCCTGACCTTAGTATTCTTTGTTTTCCTTGTTATTTTGGTTAGGTCAGGGTGTGACATGGGTGATGTATGTTTTTTCTTGTCTAGTGGTTTTGTATGTTTATGGGGCTGTTTCCTTTCTAGGTATGTTGCATGTCTATGGTTGCCTAGATTGGTTCCTAATTAGAGGCAGCTGTCTATCGTTGTCTCTGATTGGGAACCATATTTAGGCATCCATATTCTGTGGGTACTTTGTGGGTGATTGTTTCCTGTCTTTGTGTTCTCTGCACCAGATAGGTCTGTTTCCGGTTTTGCCACGTTTGTTGTTTTTGTAATTGTGTTCATGTTGAGTTTCTCATATTAAAAACCATGAACTAATCACGCTGCATTTTGGTCCTCCTCTCCTTCGACGGAAGAAAACCGTGACACTACAAGTGCTCATCTGTATGACATGGCGGTAGCTATTGTCGTTCTTATATTATGATAGGCCAGGACATAATCTGCAACAAGTTTCTAAGTGCCCCTCCAAAACTCTGATTTCTCCTCAACAGGCAGTTCTTTTTAAAATTTCAGGAGATAAATACCTATATTTGGAGCAGTGGAGTAGGAAGTGCTGCTCATTCTCTACCTAACCCGACGCACATTCTTCTCTGACCTTCCATGGTTTTCTATGGTGTCCTGTCTCTATTGCCAGGCTATGGTACATTGTTGTCTTTCATTATTTGATTTTTTTTATTTTGACAAGGACTTGTTCTTATTTGATATCTCTATTTAGAATGTGATGACATTGAAATTAGTAATTTAATTACATTTTGTTCTGCCAATAATTTGGTTGTATTTCGGGAATGTGTGAATTTTATTATTTGTGATCAAATGGTTGAATTTAGCCGGCGATATTGGGCTGGTTATTCTAAAGGGTCAAACTCTGATTTGCGGTGTTTGCATAAGAAAGCCTTGATGCTGAGGCAGTTGGTGGGAGAAGCTATAGGAGGATAGGCTCCATGTAATGGCTGGAATTGTCACGACATCTGACAAAGTCGGTTCCTCTCCTTGTTCGGGAGGTGTTCGGCGGTCGACGTCACCGGCCATCTAGCCATCATCGATCTATTTTTCATGTTCCATTTGTTTTGTCTGGTTGTAGCACTGACCTGGTTTCAATTCCCTAACTACATGTTGTATATGTTCCCTCTGTTTCCCCCATGTCCTTGTCGGGAATTGTTTATTGTAAGTACGTGTGCTGTATGTGACTGGTGCAATACGGGTTTTGTGCCCATCTGTTTTGTTAATTTTGTAAGCCAGTAGTTATCTAAATAAAACGGCTCCGGATATTTACCAAGTTCTGATCTTGTGCATTTGACTTCCATGCCACCAGTTACGCACCCCTTGACAGGAATGAAATAAATGGAGTCAAACAAGTTGTTTCCATGTGTTTGATGCCATTCCATTGATTCTGTTCCAGTCATAACAATGAGCCAGTCCTCCTACAGCCCCCTCTGTTGTGATGATAATATTCTGGATCACAGTATTGGTATTTGTATTTATTATGGAATCCCATTAGCTGTTGCCAAACCAGCAGCTACTCGTCATAGGGTCCAAATACATTAAGATACGTACAGGTGAAGTTGGAAGCTTACATAGATCTTAGCCAAATAAATGTAACCTTTTGTGACTAGGGGTCAGTATTTTCATTTTTGGAGAAAAAAAAACGTTCCTGTAAATAAACGGGATATTTTGTCAGGACAAGATGCTAGAATTTGCATATAATTGACAGCTTAGGATAGAAAACACTCAAAAGTTTCCAAAACTGTAAAAACATTGTCTGTGAGTATAACAGAACTGATGTTGCAGGCGAAAGCCTGAGAAAATCCAATCTGGAAGTGCCTCATGTTTTGAAAGCGCTGCGTTCCAATGAGTCCCTATTGAGCAGTGAATGGGCTATCAACCAGATTACTCTTTCTCCGTATTCCCGAAGGTGTCTACAGCATTGTGAGGTAGTTTTCCACATTTATGTTGAAGAATAGCCGTAGGCGGCTATATTGCGCAAGTGGTCACCTGATGCTCCCAGAGAGATTCTCGCGTAAAATACAGAGGTAGCCATTACTCCAATCGGTCTTACTGAAAAACTAATTGTCCCGATGGATATATTATCGAATAGATATTTGAAAAACACCTTGAGGATTGATTATAAACAACGTTTGCTATGTTTCTGTCGATATTATGTAGCTAATTTGGAATATTTTTCACCGTTTTAGTGACTGCAATTTCTGGCCGATTTCTCAGCCAAACGTGAAGAACAAACGGAGATATTTCGCCTACAAAACTATTATTTTTGGGAAGAATTAACATTTGCTATCTAACTGTGAGTCTCGTGAGTGTAAACATCCGAAGCTCATCAAAGGTAAACAATTTAATTTGATTGCTTTTCTGATTTCCGTGACCAAGTTACCTGCTGCTAGCTGGACAAAATGCTATGCTAGGCTATCGATAAACTTACACAAATGCTTGTCTAGCTCGGGCTATAAAATCTGAGATGACAGGGTGATTAACAAAAGGCTATATATTTCACTTGTGATTTTTATGAATAGGAATATTTTCGAGTAATATTTATGTCCGTTGCGTTATGCTAATTAGTGTCAGATGATGACAACGGTCCAGTTCACGGGATGGGGTGTCACTAGAGGTTAATCACTGCATTGATAGAATTGGCTCTGCTGCTTACGTTAGTACGTTAGATTTGCTAAAAGGTTATTGGCAGGTGCTTCTGACATATCGGCTTTCGTTACGCCAGATAACTTCGTACAATACACTGTGATGCCCTTTGGAATGTGTAATGCACCTGCTACTTTTCAGCGCCTTGTTAACATTGTGTTCGCGAGTGTGCCAAATTATACTGCTTACCTTGACGATGTGGTGATTCATTTGTCTACTTGGTTTGCTCATCTCGCCACCTTAGTGTTTCAGCGGTTGGAGAATGCTTCTTTAACCCTCAACTTGGCCAAGTGTGAGTTTGGGAAGGCTACAGTGACTTACTTAGGGAAGCAAGTGGGATGAGGTCAAGTGTGCCCACTAACTGGGAAAGTGGACGGAATTGTTGCTTTTCCAGCTCCCACGATTCACCCCCAGTTGAGCTGATTCGGATACTATCATACATTCTGTAAGAATTTCTCGATGGTAGTAGCTCCCCTTACATCGCTGCTTAATCCCATGGTACCATTTAAGTGGTCCCAGGACGGTAACTATACTTTTTTGGGCTGCCAAAGTGCTACTTTGTAGTGCCCCGGTGCTTGCTGCCGCCAACTTTGACAAACCTTTTAAGTTGGAGGAACACCAAATCAAATGTATTTATATAGCCGTTCTTACAACAGCAGATATCTCAAAGTGCTGTACAGAAACCCAGCCTAAAACCGCAAACAGCAAGCAATGCAGGTGTAGAAGCACGGTGGTTAGGAAAAACTCCCTAGAAAGTCCAAAATCTAGGAAGAAACCTAAAGGGGAACCAGGCTATGAGGCGTGGCCAGTCCTCTTCTGGCTGTGCCAGGTGGAGATTATAACAGAACATGGCGAAAATGTTCAAATGTTCCTAAATGACCAGCATAGTCAAATAATAATAATCACAGTAGTTGTCGAGGGTGCAACAAGTCAGCACCTCAGGAGAATTTTTTTGTTGAAACTAGGGGGCACAATTTTCATTTTTGGAAAAATAACGTTCCCAAAGTAAACGGGCTATTTCTCAGGACCAGATGCTAGAATATGTATATAATTGACAGCTTAGGATAGAAAACACTAAAGTTTCCAAAACCGTACAGATATTGTCTGTGAGTATAACAGAACTGATATTGCAGGCGAAAAGCCGAGGAAAATACAATCAGGAAGTGCCTCTTGTTTTGAAACCCTTCGGCTGTAAAGCATAATTTCAAAATCTGAGACGACAGGGTGATTAACAAAAGGCTAAGCTGTGTTTTGCTATATTTCACTTGTGATTTCATGAATATTAATATTTTCTAGGAAGATTATTTGTCCATTGCACTATGCTAATTAGTGTAGTTGATGACAAGTCTCCCGGATCCGGGAAGGGTAGTTCCAAGAGGTTGACCTCTTGCGACGATTAATCCCGTATCCGGGAGCGTAATCATAGCCTCAAATGCATTAGCATAACGCAGCGGACATAAATACCCCTAGAAACTTTTCTTATTCATGAAAATCGCAAATTAAATAAAATAAATATATTCAAACACAAGCTTAGCCTTTTGTTAACAACACTCATCTCAGATTTTCAAAATATGCGTTACAGCCAACGCTAGACAAGTATTTGTGTAAGTTTATCATGGCATAAGGCTATGCTAGGCTCTGCTGGCAGCAGGCAACATTTTCACGAAAATAAGAAAAGCAACCAAATTAAATAATTTACCTTTGAAGAACTTCAGATGCTTTCACTCAGGAAACTCCCAATTAGATAGCAAATGTTCCTTTTTTCCAAAAATGTTATTTTTGTAGGTTGAAATAGCTCCCGTTTCTTCATCATGCTTGGCTGAGAAATCGACTGGAAAATGCTGCAACTATAACGCCTAACTTTTTTCAAAATTTGCTCCATAATATCTACAGAAACACGGCAAACGTTGTTTAGGATCCATCCTCAAGGTGTTTTTAACATATATATTCGATAATATATCCGTCGAGGCAATTGGTTTCTCATAAGAAGCGATTGGAAAAATGGCTACCTCAGTATTTTACGCGAGATTTTCTGCGGGAGACACCATGTGACCACATGCTATATATGGTCCCTTACGGCCATTCTTCAATGGAAATGCCTAAAAAGACGTCACAATGCTGTAGACACCTTGGGGAATATGTGGAAAACTAAGCTCATTCGTGACAAAATATCTTGTTTAAAACGGGAACGTTTTTCATCCAAAATGTTTAATAGCGCCCCCTAATGCATAACTGGTTAACTGACGGGCTGATCCACTCGCTCTTCATCTTCCTGCAAAAGAAATGCACCTACCCCCACAATACTAGCGTCTGAAGGACCTCAGCGTTAGTCTGGACCCTAATCTCTCTCGACGAATATATCAAGACTGTTTCAAGGACAGCTTTTTTTCCATCTATAACATTGCAAAAATCTGAAACTTTCCGTCCAAAACTAATGCAGAAGAATTAGTGTTCCGTTGCTCAGAAGAGAGATGATTAGTGTGTCCTATGTTAGTTGTTGCTGAGAGAGCTTATTAGTATGTTCAGTTTGTCAATAGGACGCAGTGTTTTTTCATTATTGACATTGTTTGTATTATTCTGTTTTTGTTCCCGGGGCATACATATGCCTGCGGGCATACATAACCTGTAGTATTTACTGTCTGTGCACACTAGGTAAGACCTGGGCGGACCACCCCCTGTATTTTGGTTAGCGCACCAGGTGGTGCTAAGTTAGGTAAGTAGTGGGTAGGCAGGTAAGGTAGGAGAGGAACTTTGATATTTACTTTCTTTGCTTTGGTTCCGTTCAGCCCCTTTTCCCCAAATTTACCGTGTGAAGGAAGCACTAAATTCCTCTTAAATGGAAAATTCTCAGCCTTTTGTCATCCTTACTCACACCTACAGTCCTATACCTCTTTCACTCCATGGGTAGTTGAGTTGTAGCAGGGTGTTGCATTGCCTCTTCCTAGAGGCGTACGCAACATGTTATAACCATGTATTGCTACCACTGTATGAGTTTCACATATGAATGTCATCTGTTACTAGCAAGTTATTATATGTTAACATGGGCAATTTTTTGTGCTTTTCTGGAATGCTTGATGTTTTCATTGCTTTACTAGGAAGCTTAGTAAAAGTAGTCATGCTCATACTATTTATGTCAGTGCAGGGTGAGCTGCACGGTGGGCTTCCTACTAGGGCACACAGCCTCAGTGCTAACAGTATAACTCTGGTTCATAGGCACATGATTACTGCATACAGTAGCTGTGGGATCAGCAGAGGCATTCAGGGCAGTTACAGGGACATAAATTAGTTACTTACACGGCCGGCGTACAACGCCCCTGGGATAATGTCATAATGCTATAGCAAATTTACAACTCAGCGAAACAATGGTAGGGATCAGCTGGGCTTCAGTTGAGTCATTGTCTCAACAGTCTTGTAATGCTGTGAAAGGATCCAGGAAACCAAATGATTTGGGTTGATCCCATCCTCATATGAGCTTTGTTTCCAGAAGGTTTCAAACTTCTTAATGTTACGCTCACAGAGGTGTAATAGCTTCGTAGCTATTTCTGGAGGGCTAAAAGTCTGCTGAAACATTCAAGGGACAGATATATTGGGTAGTTTGTTGGTGTCAAGCAGTGATCAGCTGTTCTGAGCTGCCCTTAATGTAATTGATTCCCACATTAAGTATGATGGACTCAATTTCCTGATGCAGGTTTATAATGTTTGGGAGCAGTTTATTGATGTTCTGATGCAGGTTTTAAACGTTTGGGAGCAGCTTATTGATGTCCTGTACATATGCTCCTGGATACCACAATGTTTTTGCTCCAGGGACTGAGACATTTTTCACCATTGAACTGCCAGGGAAGGGAATGGAGAAATATAAACTCAGCAAAAAAGGAACGTCCTCTCAACTACATTTATTTTCAGCAAACTTAATGTTTAAACATTTGTATGAACATAAGATTCAACAACTGAGACCTAAACTGAACAAGTTCCACAGACATGTGACTAACAAACGGAATAATGTGTCCCTGAACAAAAGGGGTCAATAGGAAGTCAGTATCTGGTGTTGCCACCAGCAGCATTAAGTACTGCAGTGCATCTCCTACTCATAGACTGCACCAGATTTGACATATGTTACCCCACTCTTCCACCAAGGTACCTGCAAGTTCCTGGACATTTCTGGGGGAATGGCCCTAGCCCTCACCATCCAATCCAACAGGTTCCAGATGTGCTCAATGGGATTGAGATCTGGGCTCTCCGCTGGCCATGGCAGAACACTGAAATTCATGTCTTGCAGGAAATCATGCACAGAGCAAGCAGTATGGCTGGTGGCATTGTCATGCTGGAGGGTCATGTCAGGATGAGCCTGCAGGAATGGTACCACATGAGGGAGCAGGATGTCTTCCCCGTAAAGCACAGCATTGAGATTTCCTGCAGTGATGACAAGCTCAGTCCGATGATGCTGTGACACACCACCCCAGACCATGACGTACCCTACACCTCCAAATCGATCCCTCTGCAGAGTACAGGCCTCGGTGTAATGCCCATTCCTTTGACGATAAACAAATCCGACCATCACTCCTGGTTAGACAAAACCGCGACTCGTCAGTGACGAGCCCTTTTCACCAGTCCTATCTGGTCCAGTGACGGTGGGTTTGTGCCCATAGGCGACGTTGCTGCTGGTGATGTCTGGTGACAACAGGCCTACAAGCCATCAGTCCAGCCTCTCTCAGCCTATTGTGGACAGTCTGAGCACTGGTGGTGGGTGTTCCTGGTGTAACTCGGGCAGTTGCTGTGCCATCCTGTACCTGTCCCACAAGTGTGATGTTCGGATGTACCAATCCTGTGCAGGTGTTGTTACACCTGGTCTGCCACTGCGAGGACGATCAGCTGTCCATCCTGTGTCCCTGCCGATGAAAATCATCCCCACAACATGCTGCTGCTACTACCATGCTTCAATATGGGGATGGTTTTCTTGGGGTGATGAGAGATGTTGGGTTTGCGCCAGACATAGCACTTTCCTTGATGGCCAAAAAGCTCAATTTGAGTCTCATCTGACCGGAGCACCTTCTGTCACATGTTTTTGGAGTCTCCCACATGCCTTTAGGTGAACAGCAAACGTGTTTGCTTATTTTTTTTGTGAACTTCTTATGGGCAGGTGGGACTCAGACAATCGTATGGTATGCTTTCGCCATAAAGCCTTGTTGAAATCTGACAAAACGGCTGGATTAACAAGAAGTTCCTTTTTAAGCCGATGTATTACATTTGTATTTTTTATGAATGTTTGACAATTTCTGTATTTTTGAATTTGGCGATCTGCAATTTCACCGGATTTTGTCGAGGTGGGTTGCTAACGGAAACCCTGCGGCAGAAAGGTTAGAGACACATTTGCTCCTTGGGACCCAAAAGCATAATCGGTGCTCTAACTTCAACTTGCGCTGGTCTGGAACAATGAAGCTGTGACGCGGGGTACCTTACTAAACCACAAATTACCTCTAAATCCCGCAGCATAATCTCAACATTTTTAGTTGTGCAAACACTCTATGTCCAATATATTAGTCCTGTTATCAAGTGGCTACTCCCAGATCACTGGTCCTTCTGTAGCTCAGTTGGTAGAGCATGGCGCTTGTAACGCCAGGGTAGTGGGTTCGATTCCCGGGACCACCCATACGTAGAATGTATGCACACATGACTAAGTCGCTTTGGATAAAAGCGTCTGCTAAATGGCATATATTATTATTATATATTACTGTGACTTTGATTTGTGACCTGTCTGTTTTTAGGGATGTTAGTCCGGACTCTACCCCAATGTACTCTGGTGTCTTCATATTTGGCCACCCATTTTATGTGGATTGTCAATCTATCCTTTTACATGGAGTGTTGACCATTATAGCAACTGACACAAAGACCATGGCGGTTAAAGTTAGCTCACAAACCCGACTGCTTGTTTACAGTGGAATCTAGTCTTCCTCTTTAGCTCCACTTCCTCTATCATAGCTTCTTCCAGCTCACCCATTGTGCAGCTGGATCTCGTTTCACATGAGAAGTGTGTACCCACCGAGAAGAGGCTGTGGTCTTCACAGCTCCAGATGATGTAAGAAGTACTGTTTGTGGTCTGGACCAACGCTGTCCCCGCCTAGTGGATCTTAATGTGCACTTGGTCTCTGGGATTCAGCCTGTGCTCTCGGTTATCTCCTGACGCCTGCTCCTCATGTGACATGTGAATAACAGCTCCTGGTACTCTCATCGGTCTTCCCGTGAACACTTCATGTGGTGTGAGTCCTGTGGTGGTGTTCATTGATGCTCTCATTGACATCAGCGCCACGGGTAAATTCGTAACTCAATATTTCCCTAAATGCATAGGGTATATGATAAACAGTCTTGATTCAGTCTTATGTAGCAAAATTTGAAATGGTGTTTTTTACATTGGAATAAAGCAGAGACACAGAGCTACACAAAACTATGTCATACACTGCATTTGAGGAAGAATGGGAAAGTAATTATGCCTTGAAAGTTTATAAACTTGTAACCTCACTTTTGAGAAAATGGCCTTTGAATGTTTTGGTACCTACTGGAGAGCTCTTCTTCGTCTAACCCCATTCAGCCTCATTCACAACCTCTTAAGCTTTAGCCCCACCCATCACTTTAAGGGTTGATCCGAGCGTTCTGCCCTAACAACAGCAGTCAAGCACCCAAGCAACATTTTTCTCACACTAGCAGAGCTGGTTAGGCTGTTTATATGTTATCCAGAGTATTAGTGACTGCAACTGTGCAACTTTACTGACACCGGCCATATTCAACGGGTGTTGAGCCTTCATAAATTCGTCAGTTATTGTGCGCCCTGGCACACTCAGGCGAGAGTGCTCTGAAATTGGAGTAGATGGCCAGAGCGAATTTACCAACTACATCAACAGTTGTCACAGTGATATTCTATTGAAATGGATACTTACACAGTGAAGTCTTTTGTTAAGACATGTAGCTAGTTAACTAGCTAGCTAAACAATGAACCATATCCCAACTCATGACATTACTACCCTGCATGAATCTGCAGGTAGCTAACCAACCAGGTTCAATGTTAGCTAGCTAACATTAGGCTATAACTAGAAAATGGCTCAGAGATATGGCTTAGAGACACGAATAATAAGATCCTACAAGTCAGTCAGCTAACATTAACTATATAGCTAAAAGTATACTAACTTGAAATGAAAATTACTTTCGTTCAAAATTTGAAACTTACGATATAGCAATCTCAATGATCTTACCCACATACGGTGGGGCAAAAAAGCATTTAGTCAGCCACCAATTGTGCAAGTTCTCCCACTTAAAAAGATGAGAGGCCTGTAATTTTCATCATAGGTACACTTCAACAGACAAAATGAGGGAAAAAAAATCCAGAAAAATCACATTGTAGGATTTTTTATGAATTTATTTGCAAATTATGGTGGAAAATAAGTATTTGATCACCTACAAACAAGCAAGATTTCTGGCTCTCAAAGATTTGTAACTTCTTTAAGAGGCTCCTCTGTCCTCCACCCATTACCTGCATTAATGGCACCTGTTTGAACTTGTTATCAGTATAAAAGACACCTGTCCACAACCTCAAACAGTCACTCTCCAAACTCCACTATGGCCAAGACCAAAGAGCTGTCAAAGGACACCAGAAACAAAATTGTAGACCTGCACCAGGCTGGGAAGACTGAATCTGCAATAGGTAAGCAGCTTGGTTTGAAGAAATCAACTGTGGGAGCAATTATTAGGAAATGGAAGACATACAAGACCACTGATAATCTCCCTCGATCTGGGGCTCCACACAAGATCTCACCCCGTGGGGTCAAAATGATCACAAGAACGGTGAGCAAAAATCCCAGAACCACACGGGGGGACCTAGTGAATGACCTGCAGAGAGCTGGGACCAAAGTAACAAAGCCTACCATCAGTAACACACTACGCCGCCAGGGACTCAAATCCTGCAGTACCAGACGTGTCCACCTGTTTAAGCCAGTAAATGTCCAGGCCCGTCTGAAGTTTGCTAAAGAGCATTTGGATGATCCAGAAGAAGATTGGGAGAATGTCATATGGTCAGATGAAACCAAAATATAACCTTTTGGTAAAAACTCAACTCGTCGTGTTTGGAGGACAAAGAAAGCTGAGCATGGGGATGGAAACTGGGGCAATATGTATCCTTATGGAACAAAAGGAACATTTGTTGTGTAACTGGGAGTCTCGTGAGTGAAAACGTCCGAAGATCAAATGTAAATGGTTAATTTGATTGCTTTTCTGAGTTTCGTTACCAAGCATCCTGATGCTATCAATAAACTAACACAAACGCTTGGGTTGCTTTCGCTGTAAAGCATAATTTCAAAATCTGAGACGACAGGTGGATTAACAAAAGGCTAAGTTGTGTTTTGCAATATTGTACTTGTGATTTCATGAATATGAATATTTTTTAGTAAGATTATTTGACTGTGGCGCTATGGTATTCAGCGGTTGCTGGCGAAAATGATCCCGCGACAGGGATGGGTAGCGTCAAGAAGTTAAACAATGCCACTTTTATATGTTTACATACCCTACATTACTCATCTCATATGTACAGTGGGGAGAACAGGTATTTGATACACTGCTGATTTTGCAGGTTTTCCTACTTACAAAGCATGTACAGGTCTGTAATTTTTTATCATAGGTGCACTTCAACTGTGAGAGACAGAATCCAAAACAAAAATCCAGAAAATCACATTGTATGATTTAAGCAATTAATTAGCATTTTATTGCATGACATAAATATTTGATACATCAGAAAAGCAGAACTTAATATTTGGTACAGAAACGTTTGTTTGCAATTACAGAGATCATACGTTTCCTGTCGTTCTTGACCAGGTTTACACACACTGCAGCAGGGATTTTGGCCCACTCCTCCATACAGTCCTTCTCCAGATCCTTCAGGTTTTGGGGCTGTCGCTGGGCAATACAGACTTTCAGCTCCCTCCAAAGATGTTCTATTGGGTTCAGGTCTGGATACTGGCTTAGCCACTCCAGGACCTTGAGATGCTTCTTACAGAGCCACTCCTTAGTTACCCTGGCTGTGTGTTTCGGGTCGTTGTCATGCTGGAAGACCCAGCCACGACCCATCTTCAATGCTTTTACTGAGGGAAGGAGGTTGTTGGCCAAGATCTCACGATACATGGCCCCATCCATCATCCACTCAATACGGTGCAGTCATCCTGTCCCCTTTGCAGAAAAGCATCCCCAAAAAATGATGTTTCCACCTCCATGCTTCCTGGTTGGGATGGTGTTCTTGGGGTTGTACACATCCTTCATCTTCCTCCAAACACGGCGAGTGGAGTTTAGACCAAAAAGCTACATTTTTTTCTCATCAGACCACATGACCTTCTCTCATTCCTCCTCTGAATCATCCAGATGGTCATGGGCAAATTTCAGATGGACCTGGACATGCACTGGTTTGAGCAGGGGGACCTTGCGTGCGCTGCAGGATTTTAATCCATGACAGCGTAGTGTGTTACTAATGGTTTTCTTTGAGACTGTGGTCCCAGCTCTATTCAGGTCATTGACCAGCTCCTGCCGTGTAGTTCTGGGCTGATCCCTCACCTTCCTCATGATCATTGATGCCCCAGGAGGTGAGATCTTGCATGGAGCCCCAGACCGAGGGTGATTGACAGTCATCTTGAACTTCTTCCATTTTCTAATAATTGTGCCAACAGTTGTTGCCTTCTTACCAAGCTGCTTGCCTATTGTCCTGTAGCCCATCCCAGCCTTGTGCAGGTCTACAATTTTATCCATTGGATATTACTGCATTGTCGGATCTAGAAGCACAAGCCTTTCGTTACACTCGCATTTACAGCTGCTAACCAACGTATGTGACAAATACAATTTGATTTGATACAGTACACTTGTGAAAAACAAGTGTTTGAAAACCTGTTTTCAAAATGCCACCAGCTGTCCATCACTACTGTAAATAAAAGCACATCATTCTTTATTCTAACCACAATGTCACAACCCATTTGTATCCATCTTTCCAATTATTATTAGAGTTTTTACATTTACAAATGTGTGCTTTTCATGTCATTTTTCGTTAAACCCAGTTCGAATTTAAGTATAACTTTTGACTGACACCTTTAGTGAGAGGTCTAATGCTTTCATATTTAATAATATCTGCCCTCCGAATTCATATCTAAAGGGCAGAGATAAACGGAGCATAGACAGGATCCGGTTTCCCAAATGTTGATTCAATAACTTGGTCCAACAGACGAGCCAAAGACGTGACTAAACCAACACTTGTCATTTTTGGGGACTTGACAGGGACTGTTTCGGTTTATTTTTCAAAACCGAGCATTCCGCAGTCACGTGACCCTTTTGGTGACAGTAAAAACATTCACGAATTTCATGAAAAGGCTTAGGGTTGTCAGAGAAAAAGTGACCTGAACGAGGCACTGATGACGTAATCGTTCGGCCTTCAAAACGAGGCCTAACCAAAGACAGTCTTGTGTCAAAGCGCACTCATCTGCCAACACTGCTGCCTGGGCCAATGTCACCACTTTGTTCATTTAAATGAACTACAATTCTATCAGGAAGGTTGCTCTTAAAATCCTCCAACAGCATCAACTTCCAAATATCAGCAAAGGTGTTAACTTTGCTGGCTGAACACCATCGATTAAACAGGGACTCTTTGTCTCTTGCAAATTCAACCGTACAGTGAGAGGGCTTTTTGTGATTCATGAAGCGCTGCCTATAAGCTTCAGGCACCAACTCATAAGCCCGCAACACGGTAGTTTTAACTGTATCATACTGTAAACTGTCTTCCAGGGAGAGAGCAGCAACTACTTCTAGTGCTTTCCCAAACAATTTACATTGCAACAGGAGCGGCCAAAACTTGAGTGGCCAATGCAGCGCAGCGGCCACGCGCTCAAACACAGAAACAGGAATCAACTTCCGACTCTCGGAATGGAGGGACTAAAGCTATATTTTTACTCACATCGAAGTGGGCTTGATGATGAGCAGGTTGTGGAGTCACACTGGAGCCAGCGTCTAGCTCCAGTTGTTGGATCCTAACCTCCTCGATTTCCATTTTCCTAATTTCAAGATGAAACTTAATTGTCTCTTATCTTTTTGCTTCATTTCTAAACAGGCCAGACTCACCTTCAGCCTAGCGGTCCCGTCTGAACAACCCAAAGCAGAAGATAAAGGGGCAAATCGGGGCAATGTAAAGGGGGTACGAGCAACCCCTTCCTACGCCCTGTACTCCGACTTGGCTTCGGAAGGTCTACCCGTCTCCTCTCCTGAAGCCTCCCTCTCCTCATCTTTCAACGAGAGAATTCGTTATCTCACTAAACCCTCCCTGACTAGCACCAAAAGCTCAGCCTTCAGGGCTTTCTCATGGACGAAGAGTCCATAAATGGTCAGCTATAGCGAAAAGGTCTACTTTCCGCAACCCCACCAAACGATCAACAGAGGGCGCTTTCATAAACTTGGAGATGGCTGAAGCAGCCATTTTGTACACTGCAGCCTACTAGACAAGTCATCCAAACTCACAATCTACCATCACGCCTCAATCACTAACCACAGAGGGCTCAGAGCAGCAGGGTCCGGTGGGTTTAATGGAATATCCCGGATGAGCCCCCATTATGTTACGTACGCCTCTCGGAAGAGAGAATTTACAATTTTCTTGCCTAAGCACTCCCCAGGTGCTTCCCCTTCCCCCCCGGGAACAAAAACAGAATAATACAAACAATGTCAATAATCAAAACACACTGCGTCCTATTGACACACACTGGACATACTAATAAGCTCTCTCAGCAACAACAAACATAGGACATACCAACCAGCTCTATTCTCTCAGCAACAACCAACACGGGACACACTAATCATCTCTCTTCTGAGCAACAGAACACTGGCTTATATAGCTGGAGAAGGAGTCTGTAATGGGATACAGCTATATCTTGATGAGAGGGCGGGGTCAGCTCAAATTAGCAATGGGGCCGACCAATCAGCTGCTTGGGGGAATTTCAGGGAGCCATCCTGAAACAGACACATACAAACAAAACCACAACACAGGAACTGAGGAATGTAACATAACATTTACAGAAAAGACAGAAATGCCAATGAGGGTGGTGTTCCGGACTATATTAAGAACCACATTCCTGTAAAACTTAGAGAGGATCTCATGTTGAATAATATGGCTACAGGTTCATCTGCCTCACCTAAAGCCAATTCTTGTGGAAACCTGCTATAGACCACAAAGTGCTAACAGTCGGGTTCTGGATAACATGCTTGATAATGTATGTGATATCAACAGAGAGGTATATTTTCTGGGTGATTTCAATATTGTCTGTCTTTCATCAAGCTGCCCACTCAATAAAAATCTTCAAACTGTAACCATTGTCTGAAACCTTACATGTTATCAGTCAACCTACCAGGATAGTTACAAACAGCACAGGAATGAAATCATCAACATGTATTGATCACATCTTTGCTAATGCTGCAGAAACTTCTCATGACTCTGAAACCCGCATGCGGGAGCGTAACCATAGCATAACGCAGCGGACATAAATCTTCCTAGAAAATCTTCCTATTCATGAAAATCACAAATTAAATATATTGAGACACAGCTTAGCCTTTTGTTAATCACACTGTCATCTCAGATTTAAAAAAAAATATGCTTTACAGCCAACGCTAGACAAGCATTTGTGTAAGTTTATCATGGCATAATGCTATGCTAGGCTCTGCTACCAGCAGGCAACATTTTCACAAAAATCAGAAAAGCAATCAAATTAAATTGTTTATCTTTGATGAGCTTCGGATGTTTTCACTCACGAGACTCCCAGGTAGATAGCCAATGTTCCTTTTTTCCAAAAATATTATTTTTGTAGGTGAAATAGCGCCGTTTGTTCTTCACGTTTGGCTGAGAAATCAACCGGAAATTGCGGTCACGACAACGGTAAAAAATATTCCAAATTAGCTCCATAATATTGACAGAAACATGGCAAACGTTGTTTATAATCAATCCTCAAGGTGTTTTTCAAATATCTATTCGATAATATATCCACCAGGACAATTGGTTTTTCAGTAGGACCGATAGGAAAAACTACTATTTTACGCGAGAATCACTCGGAGCCATCAGGTGACCACTCACACAATGTAGCCGCTTACAGGTATTCTTCAACATAAAGGCGTAAAACTACGTCACAATGCTGTAGACACCTTGGGGAATACGTAGAAAAAAGTAATCTGGTTGATAGCCCATTCACTGCTCAATAGGGACACATTGGAACGCAGAGCTTTCAAAACATGAGGCACTTCCGGATTGGATTTTTCTCAGGCTTTCGCCTGCAATATCAGTTCTGTTATACTCAGACAATATTTTTACAGTTTTGGAAACTTTCGAGTGTCTTCTATCCTAAGCTGTCAATTATATGCATATTCTAGCATCTGGTCCTGGAAAAAAATATCCCGTTTACTTTGGGAACGTAATTTTTCCAAAAATGAAAATAATGCCCCCTAGACACGTTTTTTCAATTGTTTGCAATTTTTGACTTTTGACTTCCTATGAAATCATATTGCAAATGGAGAAAACATATGCCTTATGCAGAAGTAAAATAAAATAAAAAATGATGATTATAAAATATGACTAAAGTATGTTGATACAGTTCTTATACATGTGTAATTGACACAAAAATCTAAATAATTTCAAAAAACGGCCCTGAAAACACTTTAAGGCGCTTGGCTGTGCTGAGAAATTCTTATGGTCGGTCCAAACCAAAACTGTATGTTCCGCTCCTTCCAGCCAGTGCCTCCACTCCTTCAGCGCCATCTTGACTGCCAGAAGTTCCCGGTTACCTACATCGTAGTTTCTCTCAGCGGAGTTGAGACGATGGGACAGAATGGCCGCCACTCTAACGTCAGAAGCATCGACCTCAACCACAAACTGACGGTAAGGGTCTTTATGGATGAGGATGGGAGCTGTTACGCACACCTCTATGAAGAGGGAACGCAACACCCTGCTACAACTAAACTCTCCGTGAAGAAAAAAAGGTATGGACTGTAGATGCAAGTAAGAATGACAACAGGCAGAATGTGGTACCGTTTACAAGGACTTTATTCCTTTACACGGTAATATGGGGAAAAGGGGCTGGACGGAACCAAAGCAAAGAAAGTAAATCTCAAAGCCCCCCTCTCCTATCTTACCTGCCTACCCACTACTTACATTTAGCACCACCTGGTGCCCTAACCAAAATACAAGGGGGTGGTCCGCCCAGGTCTTACCTAGTGTGCCTAGACAGCGAATATGCTACGGGTATGTGTATGCCCGCGGGCCTCTTGCCTAAGCACTCCCTAGGTGCCTTCCCCTTCCCCCCTGGGAACAAATGAAACAGAATATTAAACAATTTTCACAAACTAAGAAACAAAGGACATCAAATAAGCTCTATCTGAGCAACAAACTCACAAAACATACCAACTCTCAGCAATGACATCCCAGAAAATCTCTAGCAAAATCTCTGCAATGACCTCCCAGCAAATCTCTCTAGCAAAATCTCTGCAATGACCTCCCAGCAAATCTCTCGAGCAAAATCTCTGCAATGACCTCCCAGCAAATCTCCCTCCTCCTGAACAGAACACTGGCTTTTATATAGCTTCTGAAGGAATGGGTAATTGGAGACAGCTGTGTCTTGACGAGGGGGCGGGGTCAGCTCTCCAATTAGCCATGGAGTCGACCAATCAGCTGCTTGAGGGATTTCAGGAAGCCATTTCCTGAAATAAACACATGCAAATACACAAACTACAACACATAATCTGGGGAACGTAACAGAGCAGTAGTGAACCAATGCTTATGATCCACAAAAGCCCTGTCAACCATGTGAACAGTACCTTGGGAGAAGTGAGTGCAGAAAGACGAGCCACCACGGTGCTTTAGCCACGGATGAAGCGGCAGTAGAAATGAGCAAACCCCAGGAAACATTGCAATTGCACTCTGGACGTGGGTTGGGGCCAATCCACCACAACTCTCACTTTTTCAGGATCCATCTGGACATTTCCTTCAGCGATAACTTATAGAGCGGTGAAACTCGCACTTCTCAGCTTTCACAAACAACTGGTTCTCCAGGAGGTGCTGAAGGACCTGTTGGACATGGAGGACGGGTTCTTAGGCAGAACGGGAGAAGACAAGGATGTTGTGGAGGTAGACAAACACAAAATGATTCATCATGTCATGGAGCACATCGTTGACCATGGCCTGGAAAACAGTGGGAGCGTTGGTGAGCCCAAATGGCTTGACCAGATACTCATCGTGTTCACTGGCCATTTTGAAAGCCATCTTCCAATCATCCCCCTCGCGTATCTGAACAAGATAGTAGGCATTCTGAAGGTCCAACTTGGAAAAGATGGTAGCCCCCTGGTGTGGTTCGAAAGCAGAGAAGTAGAGTGGCAGGGGGTAATGATTCTTAATCGTGATGTCATTGAGGTCCCGGTAGTCGATGCATGGATGCAGGGTCTTGTCCTTGTTTTCCACAAAGAAAAACCCTGCGCTGGCAGGGGATGCAGAATGCTCCCAGCACCCGGAAAGTTCTCAATGTACTTCTCCATGGCCTTTGTCTCTGGGCCGGATGGGGAATATAGCTGACCGAGGCGGTGTGGTGCTCAGGAGGAGGTCAATGGCACAATCTTAGGGACGATGCGGAAGAAGAGAGGTAGCACGAGCCTTGTTGAATACCTCCAGGAGATCATGGTACTGTGTTGGAACAGTAGAGAAATCCAAGGCTTTACTTAAACTCAGAGGAGGACGTCTCGGGGTGGCTGTGCAGCTTTAAGGCAGTGGGAGTGACAGAATGGGATTGTGCTTTTGGAGCCAAGAAAATGCCAACACAACAAGGACGTGGGGGGATTCAATGAGGCGAAGCTGTATAGACTCACTGTGGTTGCCAGACACCTGCAGATTAATGGGAACTGTGCTGTGTGTCACTCTTCCAATGGAGCTGCCGTCCAGTTCCCTAGCATCCATGGGAACAGAGAGGAGTTGAGTGGGGTTACCTAGTTCCGATACCACGGTAGCGTCCATAAAACTGTCATCTGCCCAAGAGTCAATAAGCACCCGGAGAGGCTTAGATTGGTCTCCCCACGGCAGGATCACAAAACAGTAATGCGGGTAATGGGAATTCCCAGTCTGGCTCAGTAGTGTACTCGTACCTCATAACGAGTCAGGTCTCTTTACTGGGCATTTGGCTATACAATGCCCAACAGCACCAAAATACAGACAACAGTTGGAGCTCAGTCTACGTTGACGTTCCCTAAGCGATATTCTAGCTCTGCTGGGTTGCATAGGTGCCAGTGTCTCTGACTCACCATGTCACCGATGATTTGAGGGAACTTGGGTGGCTTCGGATCTTCTCAGAAATGCAGCCTTCGGGGACTACCGGATTCCTTCGGAGGTGAACAAGCAGTAGCAGATGAACGAGTGTGACCGAGACCCAACCAAGATCCTCACACTCCTGCATTCCCATAGATGCCCATCAATCATAATGGTAAGGGGGATGAGTGAATCGAGGTTCGAAGGTAACTCCCGATCTGCTAGTTTTATCTCATCTGAAAGTCTGAAGGAAGGTATCGAACAGGGCCTCCGGATTCCAGGCACTCTCCGCGGCCAATGTGCAAAAATGTACCACGTAGTCTGCCACACTATGGAAGTTCTGATGTAATTTCAGTAGTTTTCTCCCAGGCACCGGAGAATTGAACACCTTCCTGATTATAGCAAAAGGTTGATTGTTGCTCCCAAACAGCCGTAGCCCAGGAGAGACAACAACATGACCGTCCTGACATCTTCTCCAGTGTCCTCCAAACAGACCAAGTAGTTCACCTGCCTCAACTGCTGTACCACATGGACTTCTCCTTCTCGAAGTTAGCTTGGCAGTGAACTTCTTAGACGCCTTTGATAGATGATGAGAACGGTCTAGACACGAGACTGGGGTGGGAAACAAACATTTCATCTATATGTTTGTCATAGTTTCTGAGCTGTCGTTGTTTGGTTTTGATTCTGCTGGCCTCCACTCTGGCTAGCAAGGTGTGGTGGTGTTGAACTGCATCAAACGCTGGGTAGTCAGGTGAAACGTTGGAACTTTGCAAGACTCTGTCCATCAGACCTTTTAGAGGTCTTCCCAGATGGAGTTTGGCAAGAGTGACCCCAGAAGTCTCCTGGACTGCAGAGATCAGCGCAAAGCGAAACCCCTTCAGGGTTCGGTTTACCCTCTCGGTCAGGTTGGTCTGAGGATGGCAGGCCGCGGTCAGCTTTGCAACTACACCCAAGTAGTTACAGAGCTCTTTGTAGATTCCTGATATGAACTGCGGACCTCAGTCAGATAAAATTTAGTCTGGAATCCCGAATCTGGTGAAGACCTCCCTTCGCAGAATTAGAGCATTGTCGGATGCAGTGGCTTTGCGGAGTGGAAACAACTCCACCCAGTGTCTGTTGTAGTCCACTACCACCAATAAAATTTCATTCTGGGTTTCCTGGCTGGGAGGAAAAAGTCCCGTGAGGTCAATTCCCAGCATTTCATTGGGATGGTTCACCACAGTCTGCTGCAGTTTCCCGGGCAGGTCTGCCAATGTGTGGTTTGTATTTCTGGCAGACTTCACACTACTTTCAACCCACATGCCAGGCCAGTAAGCCACCTCTTGTAATCTTCGGTAAGTCTTAACTCCAAGATGGCCACTCATGGGGTTGGCATGATAAGCTTGGATCATCTGGTCACTCAATGTAGAGGGGATGAAGACGCAATAATGGGTGCTGTGTGTTCAATCTCCTCTTGGAGTTTTTCGATACACTTTAACCTGAATTATGCTTCTTATTGAAGCGACTCTTCAAGTCTTCAGACAGACTCTTGTGGATCGCCATGATGACGGCATTCTCCTGCTGTGCTCTCCACACACTCTCGTCACTTAGCGGTGGTGTAAGTGCTGCAGAATGGAGGACAAACATTGGCAGTCTCTGTAATCCGAGAGAGCATCTGGGTAATCATTCAATTTTCCTTTGAGATACTCAATGATGAAGTCAAACTTCTGCAGTCTGAAAGACCAGCAAATAAGATGGCTGTTGGTCTTGCCTGATGCCAGAATACACTGCAGAGCAGCGTGGTCTGTGACAATGGTGAAGACCTCTGCCTCAAAGTAGTTGCTCCATTTCTCCAAAGCCCAGACCACAGCGAGGGACTCCCTTTCAGTTGTTGAATAATTCATCTCGGCTGAATTAAGGGTGTGATTTGCATAGGCAAGAACTTCTTCTGTTCCATATCTTGTTTGTTGAGCAAAGACTGCTCGAAGTCCTGTTTGACTTGCATACATGTACACAATGAAATGAGAATGGGAAAAGTAGTTTGATAGGGAAAGAGCTCTCCAGAGGAGGCATGACAGTGGAAAGGGTTCTTGGGGAAATGGGAGTTCTGTTTAACAGTATCTTCAAAGGGGTTTTGTAGTGCTACCTGTTCCTATTCCCTTAATGGCAGAGCCAGTGGCAGAGGTAAATCCTGAGGGAGGTGAAGAGGATTTGTATTTGTCCAGAAGGGAAAGCACTGCATTACCTCCTGGTGCAGATCCTCCAGTTGAAGGTCTGTGGCCTTCTGTGCTTTTTCCATCTCATTAGAGGTCTATTTTTGAGACTGTTCAATCAAAAATCGTAGTTCCCCTGTGAGAGAGTTCTTCATGACCTCCATAACTTCTTTCAGATAAGACACTCCCTTCACAACAGAGGCGGACTCCTCTGCTCTGTTTTTGTTCCTCCTCAAGATAGGTTGACTAGATGAAGGTTAGGTTCCATTAGTGTTTTGAAACTTTGCATTTTTTTTCTTGAATATCCTGCTTTAGAGAATCTTGTAAATATTTCTGTCTCTGAACCGTTTGTTGTTGGTTTTCCTCCATTTGACGGGGGAGGTGAGCCAACCTCAACTGCACATCTTTCTGATGAGCCTCCACACTTTCACTGTCAAACTATGGTTGGTGTGTGTCCATTAATTTGTCCAATGATCACATAGACACCTCTCCCAGTCTCTTTGGATGAGGTAACAGGAAGAGGTTGAGGGGAGGGTAATGGTGGAGATGTTATAAGCGAGCCGGAAGCCTGGGGATTAGGGTTAGTGCTATCCAACTCCATTAGTCCATCGAGTCCTTCCACAATGAAAGAATCCTGAACATGATTACCATTAGGTGTGTCCACATTGACACAGTATGGGCTTCCAACAAAAGACACGATTCAACTTTGTGTGGATGGTTTCATGGGGGCTTCTCTTCAGGTCCCTGTTCAGGCACCAATTCTGCAACTGTATTGTTAGAAAGGTGTAAAGATAAAGATTTTGTTCGGGAACCAGGCAGGTATTAACCCTGCCGAAAAGAAAAGAGCAGAATAGATAGAGTACCACTGCCAGACACACACACACACATAAGCAGAAGAGACTGCCTAGAGTGTAGCCTGTTTGCCAGATAGACAATGGAGAGAAAAAATAAAACACACATCACAGCACAAGGGTAACCCCACCAATAATACCTCATACAATAATAATAGCACAGCAATTTAACAGCAACTTCATAGAAACAATTTACAAGAAATAACCCAGTCATCAACATTAGAGGATTTGCAATAATCTGTATTACCTCCCAGTGGAGGAGTGCAGAGGGTATGATGGATAGCCAGGGGCACACTCCAACACTCAGACATAATTTACAAATGAGGCATTAGTGTTTAGTGAGATCAGAGAGCCAGATCAGACGTAGTATGTATGGATGACCAGGGATGTTCTCTTGATAAGTGTTTGAATTGGACAATTTTCCTGTCAAAATGTAACAAGTACTTTTGGGTGTCAAGGAAAATGTATGGAGTAAAAAGTACATTATTTTCCTTACGAATGTAGTGAAGTAAAAGTTGCAAAACATATAAATAGTAAAGTAGTGTACAGATACCAAAAAACACTACTTAAGTAGTTCTTTAGACTATTTTTACTTATATAGTACTTTACATCACTACCCAAATGCCTTCACACCAGTACATTAGCATACTTTACATACTGTTACACATGCACTTATCACATGCACTAATCACATAGTATCCCATACATTAGTTAAGGCAATGTAACCGGAGTTGAAACCTGAGGGAGGTGCACATGCCATATATTTAAGTAGTGGTCACTTGATACAGTCACATGATATTGTTGTGGTATGTCACAAAATCATGTTACAACCACACATATCAATATTCATATTCATCAGTATTTTGATAAGTCTTGCTAAGTGGACGGTCTCTACAGAACGTGTAAACGCTACAGCCAAATGGTTACTTGCATAGTAGCAATATCAGAAATAAATAGTGTCATTATCAATAAAATATAGAGCATCTACAAGAACAATAACGATAGACGGGGTAGTTATATGCATATACAATCCAGAATTTAAAAAAAATCATTTTGGTTAAACATATTATTTTACGTTAAAAACGCTCTCCTGTAAAGTCATGACTTGTGACATATGCCTAGTTTCCTGATCGGGTCACAAATAACATTACACAATTAAACATGCACAAACACACAAGGACAAACAATATAGAGTAGATAAAGTGGCTTGCGAAAGTATTCACCCCCTTGGCATTTTTCCTATTTTGTTGCCTTACAACCTGGAATGAAAATATATTTTGGGGGGGTTTGTATCATTTGATTTACACAACATGCCTGCCACTTTGAAGATGCAAAAAATAATAATTTGTGAAACAAACAAGAAATTAGACAAAAAAAGAGAACTTGAGCGTGCATATCTATTCACCCACCCAAAGTCAGTACTTTGTAGAGCCACCTTTTGCAGTAATTACAGCTCAAGTCTTGTTTTAGTAGTATGCATAGGGTCATTGTCCTGCTGGAAGGTGAACCTCCGTCCCAGTCTCAAATCTCTAGAAGACTGAAACAGGCTTCCCTCAAGAATTTCCCTGTATTTAGCACCATCCATCATTCCTTCAATTCTGACCAGTTTCCCAGTCCCTGCCGATGAAAAAAAAAAAGTGTTTTCCTTGATGGCCAAACAGCTCAATTTTAGTCTCATCTGACATCGGAGTACCTTCTTCCATATGTTTGGGGAGTCTCCCACAGGCCTTTTGGCAATCACAAAGCGTGTCTGCTTGTTTTTTTCTTTAAGCAATGGATTTTTTCTGGACACTCTTCTGTAAAGCCCAGCTCTGTGGAGTGTACGGCTTAAAGTGGTCCTATGGACAGGTACTCCAATCTCTGCTGTGGAGCTTTGAAGCTCTTTCGAGGTTATCTTTGGTCTCTTTGTTGCCTCTGATTAATGCCCTCCTTGCCTGGTCCGTGACTTTGGTGGGCGGCCCTCTCTTTTCATTTTTTAATAACGGATTTAATGGTACTATGTGGGATGTTCAAAGTTTCAGAGATTTTTTTTGTAACCCATTCCTGATCTGTACTTCTTCACAACTCTGTCCCTGACCTGCTCCTTGGTCTTCATGGTGCCACTTGATTGGTGGTGCCCCTTGCTTAGTGGTGTTGCAGACTCTGGGGCCTTTCAAAACAGGTGTGTGTGTGTGTGTGTGTGTGTGTGTGTGTGTGTGTGTATATATATATATATATATATATATATATATATATATATATATATATATATATATATAATATATATATATGTATATATACACACACTGAGATCATGTGACTCTTAGATTGCACACAGGCCAACTTTATTTAACTAATTATGGGACTTCTGAAGGTAATTAGTTGCACCAGATCTTATTTAGGAGCTTCAACGCAAAGGGGGTGAATACATATGCACACACAACTTTTCGGGGTTTTTTTCAAGTCACTTCAGCAATTTGGACTGTTTTGTGTATGTCCATTACATGAAATCAGAATAAAAATCAATTTAAATTACAAGTTGTAATTTAACAAAATAGGAAAAACGCCAAGGGAGATGAATACTTTTGCAAGGCACTGTAGAAATAATGAAGCATCTTACTATTCAACATGGTTGGCCCTCATGCTTATTCTTTGAAGGTGGAAGGAGCCACATTTATACACCTAAGCCTGCTTACTGCACAACTCAATCCATCAATCAGATTGACACATGAGTGTGTATATGTGGGTTATATCAAAATGTTTTCAATATGGGTGACTTAAAATAGCCTGTTTTGTTTTTGTACAGACATCACACCCTTACTTGAACAGCACCCTCACCTGAGAAGTAGAAATAAAAAGGGAGAGAAACTGGGAATTTAATAACTGTAGTTGACATGGATAAGTAAATGCAAGAATACTCTTATTGCACTGTGGATGGCTCTTAAAGAGCCTTTAGTTGTGCATAGTGTAGTCTATGGTGTTGCCAGGGAACAGCACCCTCTTCGAAGAAGTAAGAGGTGAAGATCATCCTCGCACACGGATTGCCTCTCTTTCTGTGTTGTTCGACCCCATCCTTGAAACATCCTGCAGAGCAGCAGAAGCAGACTTCTCCTCTGGCACACAGCGGCGAGGTGCAGATGCCCTCCTAGTCCTCGTGTCCATCCTCGAAAAGTTATGCAGGATACAGGTAGCCTTCACACGCCTGAATTTCCCCAGGGAGGCAGTCCCAGATGGCCCTCGTCACCCAACCTTGCAGTGCCCTACACGGTAACTGTAGGCAATCGTTCTGAAGGAATCTCCAGTTACAAGGTATCTATAGAAATATGGAAGATAATGTCATCAGTAGACTTTTACATCACCAGGTCATTGCGGATTACTAAAGTAGAATATCCCTTATAACAAATCATGCTAACATCGGATAGATATAAACATGTGCATGTGTAGCATGTGACAATAGCAGGTTCATGCCAAGGCTAGCACCACATATGAATACACAAATAACACTTAACACTTAAAGCTTGATGATGAGTTGATCATTTGAATCAGCTGTGTAAGGAAAAAACAAAAATGTGCACCCCTTTGAGTTCCCACGACCAGGACTGAGAACCACTGCTCTTCATTGTCTGCAGACAGATGAAGAGGGTTTCACAGCTCTCTGTATCTGAGGACAGAAAACATAGACTTCATTATACTCAAATTAGACCTCACTAAATATAATGCTACTATTATCTCCGTCCTTACTTCTAGGGAAAGGAATAACACAAAAGTACCTACCCTATACAGAATAGCCTCCTCTCTCACTGACAGTTGGAGCTGCTATCCTGTCACCCTCCATGGCTGTTAGCTAGCTAACAAATGCATTTGGAGTTTGTTTTTTAACAGTGATAAATACATCAAGACATCTAGCTAATATGACATTAGGTAGCTGGTGATATTTAATTCACTTAGCTAGCTATCTATACAGTATGTAAAGTTGGCTAGATATCTAGCTAGCTACATTAGAACCAAGTTCTATTTTAGCACCTGGCTACGCAAATGCTTGTTGAAGCTTGCGCGAGCAGTTTGAATGAAATGATTGAATAACGTACTGTATGTGTACATTTATTTTGCAGTGCTCATGCACGTAACGTGAGCGGTGTGGTCAGCATGTTAGAAACGACATGCTTTCCCGAGTTGTAGTGAGAGGACCACACAACATATCATCGCTTGACTCCACGTTTACTTCCATATGATGCTTGTTATATCAATATTTGCACATAAAGGAGTTCCACTGCCATTTCTCGCATAATACATTTCAACGGCACAAAAATATCACACCATTTTGAACAAACAAATTGTCTGTAGGCATTTATAAAATTCATTACTTTTTTATAAAATTCATTACCAGTCATTACTTTTTTCATGCATCAGGTCATTCATCCGCAGGAAAGGGTTGGATGAAAATGTGGTTAGTTATGTGTAAAGGAACCTATGAGCCACAGCCCCAAATGGATGGAAGATGTATACATCAAACAGGCATTTGGTGGTGATTGATGTAAATAGCTATAAAATAAACAAAATAAATTGTGTTTGATGGCATTGTCAGTGTGCCTCCATGCTTTGCACAAGTCATCAAATAAAAAGATTTCTCCAACAGCTTGGGACCAACATGGTTGAGTACCTGCACCAGGTGCTTTCTGGTACATTCATTCCTTCACAACATTATATTTTAAAAACAAATGTTACATTTTCCTGATTGTGAAAAGTGCTTTATGATTGAACTTCAGTTATTAAGTAATGAATCATTAGTCCATGTCCTTAGTAGAGTGACCTACACATGTAATATTGTACACTTGTTCTGTGTTACAATGTTTTAACAAATGTAGACCATTATTGTATGGCAAAACAGCATGGTGTGTGTGTGTGTGTGTGTGTGTGTGTGTGTGTGTGTGTGTGTGTGTGTGTGTGTGTGTGTGTGTGTGTGTGTGTGTGTGTGTGTGTGTGTGTGTGTGTGTGTGTGTGTGTGTGTGTGTGTGTGTGTGTGTGTGTGTGTGTGTGTGTGTTGTCACTTAAGTTAGCCGAAGTGTCGGTGAGTGTCAATATCTATTGATTAAGTTTTTTCACCCAATGGGTCAAACAGCTGAGAAGACAAAAACATGTTCCCACCAACACAAGTATTTATACCCCCCTTTAGGTGAAGTCTCCTCCTTTTCTCTAAACATTACATCTTTGTTGTTAGGCAGGAAGTTAAGTGATGTGGGTAATAAACTGTCCCTTCTCCCTTCATGTGACCACACCTGACCTCAGCCCCCATTCCTCACTAATACTAATCCACCCTTATCAGTAACCACAACCATGTGATTGCCTTTTCTCTTATTTAGTAACTTTCCAAGACAATGGCTCATGTCCACCCTTAATTGACCCCACCATAGACATTCCTCCTATATAAAACATTAACTTCTGGTGTAGTAAGTATTTAAAAGTATAAAATTATAAATTATAATTACTATTTGAATAGTAATTCCAAACGGTTCAACATCACATAAACTTTGAAATTACTTATAAATGAACAAATAAATAAAACATGATTAACATTCACAGTTAATGATTATGATTACGTTTACAACTCCAAGACGTGTGGCCTCTGTTCTATAATCAGACTATGCACACTCTTATTTCCGTATCTCGTCGCACAACTGATAATGGCATTTCAGCTGGAGCTTTAGACTTTCTCCATTTCCTCCTTCGGTTCATTAGAGAGTGATAGCACAAGACTTGAAAAGCAAAAAGAAACATAAAACATAACAAGTATTAATAATGCGTTAAGCTATGCATAATTATATAGGCAAAGAAAAAAACAAAAGTTTGATAACATGAACACTTCACCTCACTCTATGCCTTCGAGATACTTTTCTGCTGTGTTCCATAAAAAATAAAGGCCCTAGAAAAACCTCCTCATGCTTTCACCCAGTCTTTCCCCGTCAGACCACAGGTTCCAAGAGGTGTTCCTAAGCCATGTCATTTTCACTTTGCTCCGCATCTCCTTCCTCCATGGCCAGCTGATATATATGTGCGGTGGCCTTAATCAACTTTACCTCCTCTTGAGGAAATTCAGCACTGTATATATGTTTCAATATCAATGCCCTCAGAAAATGATATCCCAACAATGCTACCAAGGTAACCCCTGCTACTACTAACACTGCCCATGATGCATACCCTCATTTGCGCCATAGTCCAGTTCCATGCTGTTACTATAGCATCCTAGGCCATTACTACTGCTCCTTCAGTTACCGTCCCTACAGGGACTGCCGTGAGAATAGCTATTGCATGGAATCTGTCTCTTGCTCTCCTATTGTCTTTGTGGTTCACTGACAGATATAGTTCTGACCCTTTCAGCCACTCCCTACCTATCTCCCAACTCATACCCGGTTCCCTAGCCACCAACATCTCCAATGATCTCCTGAGTTCTACTACAGTCGGCACCTGTGGATATTACTTTCCTGTATTCAGGTTAGGTAAACATCACTCATCCTAAGGCCGATCTACACCCCACCCTTTGTGAACATTTACATTTAAGTCATTTAGCAGACACTCTTATCCAGAGCGACTTCCCTCGCTACAGTGTAAACTTGGCCAGGTCGCAGTTGCAAATGAGAACTTGTTCTCAACTAGCCTACCTGGTTAAATAAAGGTGAAATAAAATAAAAAATAAAATAAAAACTTTGTGTCCCAACTGTTGATAAGCAGCCACGGTCTGACACTTTCCATTTACAGTCTCTCGGTCCCAATCTACTGGGAGATATGTCAAGTGTTGTCTGGCTGTTAGGAATGGAGGAGAGATTAGTGGTGTTTGAAGAGTATCCAACCTTACAAAACTCTGAGTCACAAGTTTCTTAATCACACTCTGCAGGAGATGTGATGCTACCACTACAGCAAACTTTCCTTCTGGTGAGGTGGCCTCCTGTACACAGGGATCTGTGGCTCTTCAGTGGGTCATATGATTGAGTGTAGTCTGGCCCAGGAGTGTGAAGGTGAAAGGAAAGGCTCTGGAGCAATGAACCGCCCTTGCTGTCTCTGCCTGGCCGGTTACCCTCTTTCCACTGGGATTCTCTGCCTCTAACCCTATTACAGGGGCTCGCTGGCTAGCTGGTGCTCTTTCATGCCGTCTCTAGGAGGGGTGCGTCACTTGAGTGGGTTGAGTCACTGATGTGATCTTCCTGTCTGGGTTGGCGTCCCCCCCCCTTGGGTTGTGCCGTGGCGGAGATCTTTGTGGGCTATTCTTGGCCTTGTCTCAGGATGGTAGGTTCGTGGTTGAAGACATCCCTCTAGTGGTGTGGGGGCTGTGCTTTGGCAAAGTGGGTGGGTTTATATCCTTCCTGTTTGGCCCTGTCTGGGGGTATCATTGGATGGGCCCACAGTGTCTCCTGACCGCTCCTGTCTCAGCTAGAGTCAGTTTGTTATATCTGGAGTACTTCTCCTGTCTTATCCGGTGGCCTGTGTGAATTTAAGTTTGCTCTCTTATTCTCTCGCTTTCCCTCTTTCTTTCTTTCTCTCTTTCTTTCTCTCTCTCTCTCGGAGGACCTGAGCCCTAGGACCATGCCTCAGGACTACCTGGCATGATGACTCCTTGCTGTCCCCAGTACACCTGGCCGTGCTGCTGCTCCAGTTTCAACTGTTCTGCCTGCGGCTATGGAATCCTGTCCTGTTCACTAGACGTGCTACCTGTCCCAAACATATTATTTGACCATGTTGGTAATTTATGAACATCTGAACATCTTAGCCATGTTCTGTTATAATCTCCACCCGGCACAGCCAGAAGAGGACTGGCCACCCCTCATAGTCTGGTTCCTCTCTGGGTTTCTTCCTAGCTTTTGGCCTTTCTAGGGAGTTTTTCCTAGCCGACGTGCTTCAACACCTGCATTGCTTGCTGTTTGGGGTTTTAGGCTGGGTTTCTGTACAGCACTTTGAGATATCAGCTGATGTACGAAGGGCTATATAAATACATTTGATTTGATATGATTTGATTCTTTCAAGCATTGTCCCTTCATTCACAAACCCCTCACTGGAAGTTGACAATAGTGTCTGAAATGACAATACTGTCTCTGCTACTCTCAGCATGTTCTGGGTATGCGTGACGTTCAACTTCAAAGTAGTCTACATATTGTACACAGTTAGCTGTCATTTCTCTCCCACGAATTATCCCCTGTAACAATATATATATAGAGGAGTGGTACCGTAACCTAGAGACTCTATTACCCACTTGCTTAATTTATTAGCCACACAAATCTCTGCCAGTGTCATTTTAAATGCAGCTTTCCCAATTCCCTGTAACGTCTTGGTTTTTTGGATTCCATAGAATGCACTGATATCGGTCCTGCCAGATTCTGCAACTAACACTCTGTAGGATTGACCCTTGACACCCTCTCATACCACTTACACGGATGGATTTCTGTCACAGTCACTAGTTCAGGCCCTAAATTAGTCTGTAAGTATGCTTTCATCTGCTTGACCATAAGAATGGTTTGGTTCCCATATTCACCCCTTCGGATGTTGTTCAGAGTATAATAACCCCAACAAGCTCCCTTTCCTCAGGTTCGTGGTCTACTGGTGTCTAAAACTTTCCCTGACCACTTCACTCCCTTAGTTGCTGTACTAAAGGGCATCATTGGTGAATAAAACCTCCTTTAACGCAATAGCACCTACCCCGCACTATCCTTTGCTGCTCCATCGTCAGCAAAGACTGTGTCCATGTTATCAACCTCCTGAAATGTTTTAAGTTCTGATAGCATTAATCTGAAAGTTATCGACTGAGCTTCAGCTGATTGTGAACACTGGTACATTATGTCCATCTGTGGCAGAAGAGAACATCTAGCTTTGTTCTTTAGACTCTGTTATTGCGTTCCTTCCACACACCTGTCTAACAAAATTACACCTTTTTCTGAACAGCCTATGTCCAATGTACTAGTCCTGTTATCAAGTGTCTCCACCCAGATAACAATACCTTTGTAATTAGTGATCTGTTTGGTATCCAGTGTTAGTACTGACTCTACCGCAATGCATTCTCGTGTCTTCATATTTGGTAACCCATTCTATGCTAATTGTCAATCTATCCTTTTTACATGGTGCAATAACTAATAAAGCAATTGACACAAACTATTGCAGCTGAAGTAGCTCCGAAACCCAACCCAACTCAAACATACAACATTATTATCCATTGTAAAGATAAACTTCTCGTTAATCCAGCGGCAGTGTCCGATTTCAAAAAGGCTTTACGGCGAAAGCACACATTGTGATTATGTTAGGTCAGCGCCTAGCCACAGAAAAACATACAGCCATTTCCCAAAGAAGGAGAGATGTCACAAAAGACAGAAATAGCTTTAAAATGAATCGCTAACCTTTGATGATCTTCACCGGATGTCACTCCCAGAACCTCATGTTAGACAATAAATGTGTGTTTTGTTAGATAAAGTTAATCTTTATGTCCAAAAACCTCATTTGAAATTGGTGTGTTATGTTCAGAAATGCATTGTCTCAAACAAACATCTGGTGAAAGTGCAGAGAGCCACATCAAATTACAGAAATATTCATCATGAACATTGATAAAAGATACAAGTGTTAAACAAACATTTAAAGATAAACTTTCAAAAAAGTTTTATGGTAAAAGCACACCATGCGATAATGTTCCGGTCAGCTACTAGCCACAGAAAAACATACAGCCATTTTCCAACCAAGGAGATGTGTCACAAAACTCTGAAATAGCGTTATAAATATTCACTTACCTTTGATGATCTTCATCGGAATGCACTCCCAGGAATGCCAGTTCCACAATAAATGTTTGTTTTGTTCCATAAAGTCCATAATTTATGTCCAAATAACTCCTTTTTGTTCACACGTTTAGTACAGTATTCCCAAAAGCACAATGTGCGAGCACAAAGTCAAAAAAGTTATATTACAGTTCGTAGAAACATGTCAAACGATGTATAGAATCAATCTTTCAGATGTTTTTATCGTAAATCTTCAATAATGTTCCAACCGGATCATTCCTTTGTCTTTAGAAATGAAAGGGAACGCAGCTCACTCTCAAGGCCGCGCGCGTGATTTAGCTCATGGCATTCTGCCAGACCCCTTAGTCAAACAGCTCTTATTCGCTCCCCTTTCATAGTAGAAGCCTGCAACAAGGTTGTTAACACTGTTGACATCTAGTGGAAGCGCAATTTAACCCCATAGACACTGTATATTGGATAGGCAAAGACTTGAAAAACAACAAACCTCAAGATTTCCCACTTCCTGGTTGGATTTTTTCTCAGGTTTTTGCCTGCCATATGAGTTCTGTTATACTCACAGACATCATTCAAACAGTTTTAGAAACTTCAGTGTCTTCTATCCAAATCTACTAATTATATGCATATTCTGCGCCTGAGTAGCAGGCAGTTGACTCTGGGCACCTTATTCATCCAAGCTACTCAATACTGCCCCCCAGTCCCAAAGAAGTTAACAAAGTTTGTTCTACAAAGTTTGCTGAAGCTGAGGAAGTTGCGAATACCTCTGTCCATCTGGAGAGTCTGTCCACCAAATATTTTATTTTTTATTTAACTAGGCAAGTCAGTTAATAACCTCTTGAAGCTAGGGGGCACTATTTTTATGTTTGGAAAAATAACGTTCCCAAAGCAAACGGCCTGTTTCTCAGGACCAGATGCTAGAATATGCATATGAAGTGATATTGCAGGCGAAACCCTGAGGAAAATCCAATCAGGAAGTGCCTCTTATTTTGAAAGCCTTCTCTTCCTATGCATGCCTATCCTCCATTTAAAGAGATATCAACCAGATTATTTTTTCTATGGCTTCCCTAAGGTGTCTACAGTCTTTAGACATAGTTTCAGGCTTTTATTTTGAAAAATGAGCGTGAAAGATCACATTGCGTAAGTGGATAGGTGGGGGCTCTCAGAGTGAGTTGTTGCGCTATTGTTCCTCCCGCTGTTTTTGAAAAACCTACACACTCGGTTAATATATTATCAAATATATAGTTTAAAAACTACCTGAGGAATGATTCTAAAAAACGTTTGACATGTTTCTGTGGACATTATGAAGACTATTTGGAATTTTCGTCAGGGTTGTCATGACCGCTCTTTCCTGTGTATTTCTGAACATGCTAAGTGTACATAACGCTATGCTAGGCTATCGATAAACTTACAAAAACGTTTGGATTGCCTTCGCTGTAAAGCATAATTTCAAAATCTGAGATGACAGGTGGATTAACAAAAGGCTAAATTGTGTTTTGCAATATTGCACTTGTGATTTCATGAATATTAATATTTTTTAGTAATATTATGTGACTGTTGCGCTATGCTATTCAGCGGTTGCTGACGAAAATGATCCTGCGACAGGGATGGGTAGCGTCAAGAAGTTAAGAACAAATTCTTATTTTCAATGACAGCCCAGGAACAGTGGGTTAACTGTCTTTTTCAGAGGCAAAACAACAGATTTATATTGGTCACATACACATGGTTAGCAGATGTTGTTGCAAGTGTAGCGAAATGCTTATGCTTCAAGATCCGACAGTACAGCAGTATCTAACAATTCCACAACAAAACCTAATATATAACAAATTCCACAACAAAACCTAATACACACAATCTAGTGTGAAAGGCCGTACTTATTCACTGATGAAATCCTGGGCGGGACAGCTTGAAATGAGACGCAGAGATGTGACTTCAACAAAAAGATGGAAATTGTATTGGAGTTCTAACAGTTGGTACCACACGCCAATCCAACAGTTTGAGTCGAACCTATTACAGGGAATACTACTGTCCTGGAATTCACTATAGTCTCCGGCTCATAATTACTCTCCCCCCTCTGCCCCTTAGGTCCTTAAGAAAGCACAAACAATAATCAGTCGTCAATTGGCCTCAGTGGCGCTCATCAGTAGTGACCGTACTGCGGCCCACATCCAGGAGGGCGCAGACGGACCACTTGATCCAGCTGATCCCTCACACACACCCCCTCAAGCCAGACCCAGGGGGTTCATGCCAGCCGGACCTACCAGGTCTAGGTGAGAAAGCTCATCCGCATTACCGTGTAGTTTTCTGGGCTTGTGAACCACCTCTAATTTAAACGGCTACAGTGCTAGGAACCACCTTGTTATCTGGCTATTGTTGTCCCTCTGTCCCGCCATCCACTTGAGGGGGGCGTGTTCGGTGACCAGGTGGATCCTAGTGCCATTTAATCGTCAGCGCCTCTTTCCACACTAGTATAGTTTCGCTCCCTTGGGGACAGCTTACGGCTGATATACACAATGGGATGTGCCTCCTCCCCTCCAACAACACGGCCCCTATCCCTGTGTCTGATGCATCTGTGAATACAGTAAAAGGCATGTTAAAGTCTGGCATCTTCAAAACAGGGTACATGCATAACACAGTATTAAGTTAAAAGCTTTTTTGGCCCTGTTGGTCAATACCAACCACAGTGGTTATGATTTTCGTGTCAGGTCGGTCAGTGGCGCTTCTATGGTGGAGTAGTTCAGTAGGAAGCACCGGTAGTATTCTGTCAGTCCCAGGAAGGCGCTCACCAACTGGGTTTTCTCCTTCTGGGGTTTGATGAGGCCACTGCCAATAGTGTACCCCAAGTATTCGGCTTCGTTTAAGCCTAGGTGGTACTTCTTAGGATTGGCCGTAAGCCCGGCGCCTCCAGGCTCCCCAACACAGCTCATACCTTGTTTAGGTGGTCGTCCCAGTCCTCCGTATGTATGACAACAACGTCAATATAGGTGGCTGCGTAAGCCTGATAGGGTCTAAGCAGGGTATCCATCAGTCATTGGAACGTTGCTGCCGCTCCATGTCGACCGAACGGCATCCGGACATATTGGAAAAGCCCCTCCGGTATGGCAAAGGCTGACTTGTGGCAATCCTCCGGTGCTAACTGGACTTGCCAATAGCCCTTGGTTAGGTCTAAGGTGGAAATGTACTTGGCTTTCCTTAACCGCAATATGAGCTCATTGACACGTGGCATGGGGTAGGCATCGAATCGGGAGATAGCATTTAGGGCCCTGAAGTCGTTACAACACTGTGTTGACCCATGAAGTTTGGGCACCAGCATGATTATGCTAGACCAGGCACTTGTATCTTTGGCTGGGAGTTCCCCTAGGGGATCGCCTTGCCATAACAAGTTTTAACACACAGTAACCAAAAACCTAATCTAATTTGTATATTCATCCTACGTTTGAATAAGCATTTGAAAATATGTGTAACGTAGACGAAGGGAGTCAGGAAGCAGGTGCAGATGGTGAGTTTAATAATAACAAACATGGAGAGTACAAAACAAGATTAGTGTCAGGACATCTCGAATCCCAACGAACCTTATCCGCTGTGCAATCTGGTTTCACCATATTCTTATCGGCAGACTCGGTTTTTCTAATAACTGCCTTGCCTGGTTCACCAACTTTTTTGCAGACAGAGTTCAGTGTGTCAAATCGGAGGGCATGTTGTCCGGTCCTCTGGCAGTCTGTGGGGGTGCCACAGGGTTCAATTCTCGGGCCGACTCTTTTCTCTGTATATATCAATGTTGCTCATGCTGAGGGCGATTCCCTGATCCACCTCTACGCAGACGACACCATTCTGTATACTTCTGGCCCTTCCTTGGACACTGTGCTATCTAACCTCCAAACAAGCTTCAATGCCATACAACACTCCTTCCGTGGCCTCCAACTGCTCTTAAACGCTTGTAAAACTAAATGCATGCTTTTCAACCGTTTGCACCCGCACGCCCGACGAGCATCACCACCCTGGACGGTTCTAACCTCTGAATATGTGGAAATCTATAAGTTCCTCGGTGTCTGGCTAGACTGTAAACTCTCCTTCGACTCATATCAAACATCTCCAATCTAAAATCAAATCTAGAGTCGGCTTTCTATTCCGCAACAAAGCCTCCTTCACTCACGCCGCCAAACTTACCCTAGTAAAACTGACTATCCTACCGATCCTCGACTTCGGCGATGTCATCTACAAAATAGCTTCCAATACTCTACTCAGCAAACTGGATGCAGTATGCAGTTTATCACAGTGCCATCCGTTTTGTTACTAAAGCACCTTATACCACCCACCACTGCGACCTGTATGCTCTGGCGGCTGGCCCTCGCTACATATTCGTTGCCAGACCCACTGGTTGCAGGTCATCCAGGTAAAGTTCCGCCTTATCTCAGTTCACTGGTCACGATGGCAACACCCACCCGTAGCACGTGCTCCAGTAGGTGTACCTCACTGATCATCTCTAAAGCCAACACCACATTTGGCCGCCTTTCCTTCCAGTTCTCTGCTGCCTGTGACTGGAACAAATTGCAAAAATCGCTGAAGTTGGAGATTTATCTTCCTCACCAACTTTAAACATCTGCTATCTGAGCAGCTAACTGATCGCTGCAGCTGTACATAGTCCATCGGTAAATAGCCCACCCAATTTACCTCCCACATCCTCATACTGTTTTTATTTATGAACTTTTCTGCTCTTTTGCACACCAGTATCTCTACTTGCACATGACCATCTGATCATTTATCACTCCAGTGTTAATCTGCAAAATTGTGATTATTCACCTACCTCCTCATGCCTTTTGCACACAATGTATATAGACTCTTTATTTTTCTATTGTGTTGACTTGTTTATTGTTTACTCCATGTTGTTGTCTGTTCACACTGCTATGCTTTATCTTGGCCAGGTCGCAGTTGTAAATGAGAACTTGTTCTCAACTAGCCTACCTGGTTAAATAAAAGTGAAATAAAAATAAAATAAACAATGAAAACTGAATAAATACTGCCTGAAGAGGGATGATGGGGAATGCTAGATAAAGGGGAAGAAATCAGGGTAGTGATGAAGTCTAGGTGTGTCTCATGACGAGGCGCAGGTGTGCGTTATGAGGGTTGCCATGTATTCGTCACGATGGGTTGCCAGGACTGGTGCTTAGTAAACCGGGAATGACGAGTGCCGGAGTGGAGGAGCTGTAGTAGACATCACAGTACTGCAGCCGAATTCAGGAGGGATCTGACGTCATATGTGGGGCTTCCCTCGATGTCCAGGGGAGGCGGATGGGTGTCATGGGGGACGGCTTCAGCCAGGGGACCAGGAACCACTGGCCTGAGGAGATCCTGTAATTAGTGGGTTGTTGTAATATATATGTTACCTCATTGACTCTCCGGAGGACCTTGCTTCCAGCAGGGCAGGTGGAGTGCCAGACACGATCACCAGAATTTAGCATGGGAGCCTCACTGTGGTTGCGGTCTGCCCGATCCTTCTGATGGAGGAAGGCGTGCTGGAGACTCACGTATGCACCTCCTCTGCGCACCAGAACCACTTGTCAACTGCAGGGGCCCCAGTCTAGTTCGGAGTCCACAGACCCAGGGCCGGCTGATATCCCAGGACGCACTGGAAGGGAGTCAGCCCAGCGGAGGAGTGATTTTTATTGTATTTTTTATTTAATCTTTATTTATGCTGGTGATGAAGTGAGTTCTGGGCGTATTCCGCCCAGAGAAGGAACCGGGTCCACTCCCCCCGCCGATCCTGGCAGTAACTCCTAAGGATCCTCCCCAGCTCTTGGTTGCTCCTCTCCACCTGTCTGTTAGACTGAGGCCGGTACAGGGGTGTGAGGTTGACCGTGGCCCCCAGCTTCTCCATAAAGGCTTTCCAGACCAGCAACGTAAAATTGTGGACCACCGTCGGAAGCGATGTCCTCCGGAAGCCCATAGTGCTGGAAGACCTTCTGAAATAGTGCCTCAACAACCTGTAGAGCGGTACAGTAGGTAGACCAGAGAAAAGGATAACATGGCAAGATTTGGAGAATCTGTCAACAACCAGAATAGTGGTAAAACCATCAGAAAGCGGGAGATCCGTTAAAGTCTATGGACAGATGTGACCAAGGCCACTGAGGCATGGGAAGGGGAAGTGGTTTACCTGCTGGAGCGTGCCAGGGAGATTTGGATTGAGTACATACCAAACAGGAGTTGACAGTTTGCGATGTCCGGCACCAAGGTGGTCCACCAGTAATTATCGGAGAGTGATTGGATGGTGCGAGTGATACCTGGGTGCACAGCGGCGAAGGATACAATCTTGGATCTCTACGTGGTGGAGACTCGGTGGAGGGGACTAGTTGAAATAGAGGGGGCACTGGAGTAGCACAGCATTTTGATGGAGTACCGTCATACTTCGCCGGAAGAGAAAGTCGGGCATCACTGACCTGGGTGTGCGGTAGGGTAGACTGGGGGACTGTGATGACCCATGTTAGGCGGCCCTCCATCAGAGGTATGGATAACCTTGCTGGTGGTGTCGAGGCGGTGGACAGTGCGGAGGACCACCTTCATGGTCATACCCAGTAGAGCCAGCTGGTCGTGGTGTTGGTGGAGTAGATGACCCTGTTCTTTGGCTATCTGAAAGATGGTGTAATCATCTGCTGCTTCCATAATTTCTGAGGCGGTATTCTGTACTGTACACACAGGGAGTCAGGAAGCAGGTGTAGATGGTGAGTTTAATAATAACAAACATGGAGAGTACAAAACAAGAGAAGCATCTGGACATGAAATCTGAACCAATACTGTAGAATGTTCGCCACAATATTCCCATGCAAGAAGTTTACAAGTTGCCGCAAATTTACGACAACAGTTTGCCACAAAACTGATTTGCATGTGAAAATCTGAGCTTGAGGCAAATTGGTCAAAGATTCGCCAGAAGCCTGTTTTTGGAAAGGGCAGCATATCAATTATTATTTAGAAGACAAACTGGATATTGAATTGTGCTTGGTTGTCAACACAGCCAAATATCAACATTTGGAGAAGTATCCTCTGCTTGAATAGTTCCATCTGTGCCACTGACATCCATCTGTACCTGTCTGACTTTAATTCCACTTGTCTACAAATCAATAATGGATATGCTGGATTCACATCTCCATCTCAACCACAAAAACATCTAAGTTAAAGTATGGAACGAAATCTAATAAAATCCAACTTTAAATGCACCTTAAATACAATTTGATTTGATATAGTCCAATTCTTTAACTTGGATTTTTGGTGGTTGAATTTGAGTTGTAAAATCAACACATCAATTATGAAGAAACTGTACATCTCATTTGATTTGATTAGATTGTGCGAGCAATCCTGACAAACCTGATTCATAAACACCACCTCTGTCAGGAGGAATGGGCCAAAATTCACTAAACAATTTAAAGGCAATGCTACCAAATACTAATTGAGTGCATTTAAACTTATGGGAATGTGAGGAATTAAATACAAGTTGAAATAAATAAATCTCTACTATTATTCTGACATTTATCATTCTTAAAATAAAGTGGTGATCCTAACTGACCAAAGACAGGGAATTATTATTTCAATTAAATGTCAGGAATTGGGAAAAACTGAGTTTAAAAGTACTCGGCTAAGGTGTATGTAAACTGGTGTAACTGAGTCATGTTTGTAGACCTCCTTGCTAGCACACAAGTTTTAAGTTCTGCCCACAAATTTTCCATAGGATTGAGGGCAGGGCTTTGTTTGTGATGGCCACTCCAATATCTTGACTTTGTTGCCCTGAAGCCATTTTGCCACAACTTTGGAAGTATGCTTGGGGTCATTGTCCATTTGGAAGACCCATTTGCGACCAAGCTTTAACTTCCTAACTGATGTCTTGAGATGTGGCTTCAATATATCCACATAATTTTCCATCCTCATGAAGCCATCACTTTTGTGAAGTGCACAAGTCCCTCCTGCAGCAAAGCACCCCCCACAACATGATGCCGCCACCCATTCGGCTTGCAAGTCTCCCCCTTTTTTCCTCCAAACAAAACGATGGTCATGATGGCCAAACAGTTCTATTTTTGTTTCATCAGACATTTCTCCAAAAAGTACAATATTTTTCCCCATGTGCAGATGCAAACCGTAGTCTGGCTTTTTTATGGCGGTTTTGGAGCAGTGGCTTCTTCCTTGCTGAGCGGCCTTTCAGGTTATGTCGATATAGGACTTGTTTTACTGTGGATATAGATACATTTGTACCTGTTTACTCCAGCATCTTCACAAGGTCCTTTGCTGTTGTTCTGGGATTTATTTGCACTTTTCGCACCAAAGTGTGTCCATCTTTAGGAGACAGAACGCGTCTCCGTCCTGAGCGGTATGATGGCTGCGTGGGCCCATGGTGTTCATACTTGTACAAATTAACGTGGTACCTTCAGGCATTTGGAAATTGTTCCCAAGAATGAACCAGACTTTTGGAGGTCTAAGCTTTTTTTTCCTGAGGTCTTGGCTGATTTCTTTTTTTTCCCCATGATGTCAAACAAAGAGGCACTGAGTTTGAAGGTAGGCCTTGAAATACATCCACAGGTACACCTCCAATTGACTCAAATTATGTCAATTAGCCTATCAGAAGCTTCTAAAGCAATGACATTATAGAAAATCCATAATTTTCCAAGGCACAGTCAACTTAGTGTATGTAAACTTCTAACCCACTGGAATTGTGATATAATTAATTGTAAGTTAAATAATCTGTCTGTAAACAATTGTTGGAAAAATTACTTGTGTCATGCACAAAGTAGATGTCCTAACCGACTTGCCAAACTATAGTTTGATAACAAGAAATTAATGGAGTGGTTGAAAAACTAGTTTTAATGACTCCAACCTAAGTGTATGTAAACGTCCGACTTCAACTGTAGCTAGCTAGCTAAACAATGAACCAGCATAATCTCAAACCATACTACTACCAATACAAACATTGTAAGTTCAACCATAACTAACGATGCAAATGGTTTTCTGATTTGAATAATATTACTACACAGATCATGCATGTAATGTTAGCTAGCAAGCCAGCAAGCTACTGTTCACTAGCTAGCGAACAGTATGCTTTAACTTGTAATGAAAAAACGGACAAAATTAGAAACTTATAATATCTGAAAATGTAGATAGCCTCTTACCCGTATACATGGATGAACGCTTCACAGCAGACTGGAACCATTTAACTAAGTTATTTGTAGCTACATCTTGTTTGGCCAGCATTGTGTCAAGTCACTCCAATTCACACTGACCGTGCCATGTGCAGATAGTAGCACATCACAACTTATTCCACCTAAATTCAGACCATCAATGTTGAGAAAAGTATCAAAACTTTTGTATTTCTCGATCGTATAACTTTCAAAAACACCATGGTAGAAAAGACTATCAATACATACTGAGCAGCTCACGTTATAGACATAAGCATGCTACTTGGCAGATCAATTCAAACTCACCTTCTGGGTGGTCCAGCCCATTCATTAGCTCAGCCAACCATGTCTAGCGGAAGGTTCCTGCCTTTTTCCGTGGCTAAACCAACTAGGCTCATAATTTAACCATTTTATTTGTATTTACAGATTGTATTTGTATTAACAAGTTTGTTACCAAGGCACATTGAAAATGGCGCCGACAGAGAGGGCTGCCATGCTTCTAGCTCTAAGGAAACTTAGCAGTATATCATTTTTTGATGTGTTATTTCTTACACTATTAGCCCAGAACTTGTGTTATTACATACAGCCGGGAAGAACTATAGGATATCAGAGCAGCGGTAACTCACCAGCACTACCAGCATTACTTCCAGGAATGCAACTTTCCTGAATCGGATCCTTTGTTCGTACCCCCCAGGGCAATTGCACTGATTCCAGAGGCCTGAACCAGATTTACTCGGAGTGGTCTTCTAGTCCGACGTAGGTTTGCACACCACCCACTGCTTCTGAGTGTATTACTGGATAATAAAGTTGACGAGCTCAGGGCAAGGATTTATTTCAAGATGACTGGGAATATAGACAAATAAAAACAGTGTAGTTTTCCCCTCCATAAGGCAATCAAACAGGCAAAACGTCAGTATAGAGACAAAGTGGAGTCGCAATTCAACGTCTCAGACACGAGACATATGTGGCAAGGTCTACAGACAATCACGGACTATAAAGGGAAAACCAGCAATGGACACCGACGTCTTGCTTCCAGACAAGCTAAACACCTTCTTCGCCCTCTTTGAGGATAACACGGTGACACCAATGCGGCCCGCTACCAAGGACTGTGGGCTCTCCTTCTCTGTGGCCGATGTGAGTAAGGCATTTAAATGTGTTAACCCTCACAAGGCTGCCGAACCAGACGGTATCCCTAGCCGCGTTTCCTGTACCCAGGAAAGCAAAGGTAACTGAACTAAATGAGTATAGCCCGTAGCACTCACTTCTGTCATTACGTAGTGCTTTGAGAGACTAGTCAAGGATCATATCACCTCTACCTTACCTGACACACTAGACCCACTTTAATTTGCTTACCGCCCCAACAGATCCACAGATGATGCAATCGCCATTGCACTGCACACTGCCCTATCCCATCTGGACAAGAGGAATACCTATTTAAGAATACTGTTCATTGACTATAGCTCAGCATTCTACACCATAATACCCTCCAAGCTCATCATTTTAATTTTCATTTTAATTTCAACTTTATTTAACAAGGTAGGCTAGTTGAGAACAAGTTCTCATTTGCAACTATGACCTGGCCAAGATAAAGCATAGCAGTGTGAACAGACAACTGAGTTACACATGGAGTAAACAATTAATAAGTCAATAACACAGTAGAAAAAAAAGAGTCTATATACATTGTGTGCAAAAGGCATGAGGTAGGCGAATAATTACAATTTTGCAGATTAACACTGGAGTGATAAATGATCAGATGGTCATGTACAGTTAGAGATATTGGTGTACAAAAAAGCAGAAAAGTAAATCAATATAAACAGTATGGGGATGAGGTGGGCTATTTACCGATAGACTATGTCCAGCTGCAGCGATCGGTTAGCTGCTCAGATAGCAGATGTTTGAAGTTGGTGAGGGAGATAAGTCTTCAACTTCAGCAATTTTTGCAATTCGTTCCAGTCACAAGCAGCAGAGAAATGGAACGAAAGGCGGCCAAATGAGGTGTTAACTTTAGGGATGATCAGTGAGATACACCTGCTGGAGCGCGTGCTACGGGTGGGTGTTGCCATCGTGACCAGTGAACTGAGATAAGGCGGAGCTTTACCTAGCATGGACTTGTAGATGACCTGGAACCAGTGGGTCTGGCGACGAATATGTAGCGAGGGCCAGCTGACTAGAGCATACAGGTCGCAGTGGTGGGTGGTTTAAGGTGCTTTAGTAACAAAGCGGATGGCACTGATAAATTGCATCCAGGTGCTGAGTAGAGTATTGGAAACTATTTTGTAGATGACATCGCCAAAGTCGAGGATCGGTAGGAAAGTCAGTTTTACTAGGGAAAGTTTGGCGGCGTGAGTGAAGGAGGCTTTGTTGCGGAATAGAAAGCAGACTCTAAATTTGATTTTAGATTGGAGATGTTTGACATGAGTCTGGACGGAGAGTTTACAGTATAGCCAGACACCTAGGTACTTATAGATGTCCACATATTCTAGGTCGGAACCATCCAGGATGGTGATGCTCGTCGGGCGTGCGGGTGCAGGCAGCAAACGGTTGAAAAGCATGCATTTGGTTTTACTAGCATTTAAGAGCAGTTGGAGGCCACGTAAGGAGTGCTGTATGGCATTGAAGCTCATCTGGAGGGTTGTTAACACAGTGTCCAAAGAAGGGCCAGATGGTATACAGAATGGTGTCGTCTGCGTAGAGGTGGATCAGAGAATGACCAGCAGCAAGAACGACATCTTTGATGTATACAGAGAAAAGAGTCGGCCCGAGAATTGAACCCTCTGGCACCCCCATAGAGACTGTCAGAGGTCCGGCCGGACAACAGGCCCTCCGATTTGACACACTGAACTCTGTCGGAGAAGTAGTTGGTGAAGCAGGCGAGGCAGTCATTTGAGAAACCAAGGCTGTTGAGTCTGCTGACAAGAATGTGGTGATTGACAGAGTCGAAAGCCTTGGCCAGGTAGATGAAGACGGCTGCATAGTACTGTCTTTTATCGATAGCAATTATGCTATCATTTAGGACCTTGAGTGTGGCTGAGGTGCACCCATGACCAGCTCGGAAACCAGATTGCATAGCGGAAAAGGCACTGATTTGTAGGGGTCCAGATTTTGCAACTCTTTCAGAACATCAGCTATCTGGATTTGGGTGAAGGAGAAATGGGGGAGGCTTGGGCAAGTTGCTGTGAGGGGTGCAGGGCTTTTGACCGGGGTAGGGACAGCCAGGTGGAAAGCACGGCCAGCCGTAGAAAAATGCTTTTTGAAATTCTCAATTATCGTGGATTTTTTGGTGGTGACAGTGTTTCCTAGGCTCAGTGCAGTGGGCAGCTGGGAGGAGGTGCTCTTATTCTCCATGGACTTTACAGTGTCCCAAAACATTTTGGAGTTTGTGCTACAGGATGCAAATTTCTGTGTTTGAAAAAGCTAGCCTTTGCTTTCCTAGCTGCCTGTGTATATTGGTTCCTAACTTCCCTGAAAAGTTGCATATCGATGCTATTCGATGCTAATGCAGTACACTAATGCAGTGTGTGTGAATTCTTGGGTTGCTTAATTCCCCTCTAACCAAGGGCTATGTCAGTGTGTCACAAACCAGTAAAATACGTAAATCCGGGTCGCTCTCTTTCATCCCCACTGTTGGAAACCAAATGCTAGGCTGGGAAATAATGTGTGAGTTGAGAAATTCAAGAGATGTTTCGGATAGCAAACATGATAATTATGCAGTGATCATTCAGATGGAACTGTTAGCAGGCATAGGTGTGCCAACATTTGTGAATACAGCACAGCTTGATTGCTGCTCTTCCAATCCAGGTTCCAAACAACCCGTTTTATAATTGAAGTTAAACCATTGTCCACTCAAGGAATATTTCAACACAAATGTATGGTTCTTACTCTTGATCAATGGTCAGTTTACTCCAGCAGTAGCCTTTCGTCAGGAGCATATGAACTGATGCATACACTACAACATGGAGCAAATCCATTTAGTAAAATAAAGCATCCCCATTTATTTGTTTACTTTGATCGATTGGCATTTCTCTGGTGGATGCTATCCATTATCATAACTGCGACCTATTCACAATTACAGAAAAATGACCATGCGCTAAAGAACTTTAGGAAACAATAGCTTTAAATCCATAACATTAGTCAAGTTGAACTCGTGATTTTAAAGATGGGATTCAAACCTAATTTCCCACATTGACAGTACGCTGGCTAGGTTTCCATCCAATTTTCATGCAAATATTCAAAAATCCGCATGACGAAAATACGCAAATTTTCACAGCAGTGCGATTATGTAGTGCACATTACATATTATTTTTTGCTTAAGTTTTCATGTACTGAATAAAAATCTAAAGTTCAATGTATTTCCATAGCATTTTCAACTCCACCGATGTTTTAGTCACAAAAAAGTTAAATAGCAAATATGCCCACTGGTCTTTTTTTAACCTTTATTTAACTAGGCAAGTCAGTTAAGAACAAATTCTTATTTTCAATGATGGCCTAGGAACAGTGGGTTAACTGCCTGTTCAGGGGCAGCACGCGCACTCTAGCCAACAGCTCTCAGATACAGTGCGGGTAGGCTAGACTATAAGATTATTATGGATAAGAGTAAGATCATGTTTATTTGTCAAATGGCAACCAAGGATCAATCATCATGCCACCAGAATAAGACCCTCAAGCTCATCACCATGCACTTTCACCAGCCTGTGAAGTTCATCATAACTCACTTCTTCTGTAGCCTAGTAAAGCAAACTCACCCCATTCCGTACAAATGTGCGCAACCGCAACATTCAAAGGAGGCTATAAAGAAAACTAATGGGACTGTAGTGAATGTGTTGACGTCAAAATCGGGGGTGTGAACTAGGTTTCTATTCAAGCATTGATCGACATGGTAATGGCTCTATAGTATTGGAGAAAAGTTTAAATAATTGACCCTCCGTTACATCTTGTTGTGTCATGTCGTAACGTACAGCACGCATAAAGCAACTATTTCCGTCTTATAATCTCTCCACCAGGTGTAGCACTTCTCTCATCCTTTAGAAACAAGAAATGGACAGTTACGGGGGTAAGGGGGGGATACCTAGTCATTTTTTGTGTCATCATTGCATGCGATCATTCTCAAAGCCGCTATTTACTAAGATCACTAAAGCGCCGCCCTAAAAACCCGATTCAAATTCGACACAAACCTTCAAATAGGTATGTAATGACACATTATATAAACTCTTTATAGTGTTTTATTTACATTTTAGAGGCAATAAGGTGATAAGTTGGACAGAGCGAGTGAAAAAAAGCAATTTCCCACACACCATCTCTCCTTCTCACTATTACGCATTAGTTTCGCTTCCCCACCTGCCATTTTTAAAAAGACCGGACAGGGCTCATTGCCTGCTTGAATTATGCAGAAACGGGCAGCGTTTAGGACATGTAATTGATTCTGTTGGAAAGGCGAGAAATTGTGCTTTACAATGGTATTGACAGTTGATCTGGAAGTATTATGTTTTTGGGGAGCTAAAATAAGGGTAATTGTACGGACCAAGGCGATGTACGAGTTTACGTGAGTTTACGTTAAACTGCATGTTTTTCCAAGTCATAGTGGGAGGACCAATCAACATATCATCGCGTGAAATTTCCACCGCCATTTCTCGCATAATTCATTTAACGACACAAAAAGAATGCACCATGTTGAACGTAAAAATTGTCTGTCAACGTTTCTGATATTGTACTGACATTTCCTGTTCTGGTCGTGAGTTTTTGTATGTGTCAGGAAATTCATCCGCATTAAATGCTTGGTGTTAGTTACTAAACCTGGTTAGTGTTCCACTTTAAACTTTGAGTAAAGCACTTAAAGGAATAGTTTTATGGATTTGTACCCCAAACTTAATAATTGTCTTACCCAGAGAGAAGTTATTTGATGACTTATCAGAGCAATCCACTTTTTGTATATTCTAGTTCATCATGTATAATAATAATTTGGTGGGTGCTTACAGTGCCTTCAGAAAGTATACACACCCCTTGACTTTTTCCACATTTTAAAGTGTTACAGCCTGAATTTTAAATGGATAAAATGTATTTTTTGTGTCACTGGCCTGCATACAATATCAAAATATAATATTGCTGGGGGATATTTTTACAAATTAACTAAAAATGAATGCTGACATGTCTTGAGTCAATAAGTATTCAACCCCTTTGTTATGGAAAGCCTAAGTAAGTTTCGGAGTTAACAAGTAACATAATAAGGTGCATGGACTCACTCTGTGTGAAATAATTGTGTTTAACATGATTCAACCACAAAGACCAGGGAGGTTTTACAATGCCTCGCAAAGAAGCGCACCTATTGGTAGATGGGTAAAAAAAACAAAAGCAGGGATTGAATACTACTTTGAGCATGGTGAAGTTATTAATTACAGTTTGGATGGTGTATCAATACACCCAGTCACTGCAAAGATACAGGAAAAAAAATAAATTGGCGGAAAGGAAGGAAACCATTCAGGGATTTCACAAGTCAGTATCTGGAGAATGTGTGAAATGCTTGATAATGTACATGATATCAACAGAGAAGTATATTTTCCGGGTGATTTAAATATTGACTGGCTGTTATCTACTGCCCACTCAAGAAAAAACATCAAACTGTAACCAGTGTCTGCAACCTGGTTGAGATTGTCAATCAACCTAGCAGGGTATTTACAAAAAGCACAGGAATGAAATCAACATGTATTGATCACATTTTTAGTAGTGTTGCAGAAATGTGCAGTATCCAAATCTATAGGACATAGCGATCAAAATATAATCTAGGAAAACCAAAGTTCCAAAGGCTGGGCCTAATATAATGTATAAGAGGTCATTGTTTTGTAATGATTCATATGTTGATGATGTAAAGAATATTTGCTGGTCTTTGGTGTGTAATGAGGAGCAACCAGACACTGCACTTGACACATTTATGAAATTGCTTATTCCAGTCACTAATAAGCACGCATCCATTAAGAAAATTACTGTAAAAACTGTTAAATCCCCTTGGATTGATGAAGAATTGAACATTTTTATGGTTGAGAGGGATGAGGCAAAAGGTATGGCAAATAAGTCTGGCAGCCCAACTGACTGGCAAACGTACTGCAAATTAAGAAATCATGTGACTAAGCTAAATTGATAGAATAATAAACTATACTATGAAACAAAGATACATTATATAAAGAATGATAGTAAAAAGCTTTGGCACACCTTAAATTAAATTTTTGGAAAAAAGGCTAATTCGGCTATCATTCAATGGATCAGATGGCTCATTCATCACAAAAACCTCTGATATTGCCAACTTCTTTAATGACTTTTTCCAAGATAAGCAGACTTAGTAAGTATGACATGGCAGCAACAACTGCTGACACTACACATCCAAGTATATCTGACCAAATTATGAAAGACAAGAGTTGTACTTTTGAATTCCAAAAAGTAAGTAGTAAAATAGAATTGTCTATCAACAATGACAAGCCACCGGGATCTGACAATATGGATGGAAAATTTGAGGATAATAGTGTCCGATTTTGCCACTCATATTTGCCACATCTTCAATTTAAGCCTACTAGAAAGTGTGTGCCCTCAGGCCTGGAGGGAAGCTAAAGTCATTCCGCTACCCAAGAATAGTAAAGCCCCCTTTACTGGCTCACGCATATAGAGAAGGACACTCAACAAGCACAGCACTTATACAAATGACTGATGATTGACTGAGAGAAATTGATGATAAAATGAATGTGGGTGCTGTCTTGTTAGACTTCGGTGCAGCTTTTGACATTATTGATCATAGTCTGCTGCTAGAAAAACTGATGTGTTATGGCTTTACACCCCCTGCTATAATGTGGATAAAGAGTTACTTGTTTAACAGAACACAGAGGGTTTTCTTTAATGGAAGACTCTCAAACATAATCCAGGTAGAAGCAGGAATTCCCTAGCATAGCTGTTTAGGACCCTTACTTTTTTCAATCTTTACTAACGACATGCTACTGGCTTTGAGTAAGGAAAATGTGTCTGACTCAACATTATACACGTCAGCTATTACAGCGACTGAAATGACTGCAACATTTAACAAAGAGCTGCAGTTAGTTTTGGTATGGGTAGCAAGGAATAAGTTTGTCCTAAATATTTCCAGAACTAAAAGCAATGTATTTGGGACAAATCATTAATTAAACCCTAAACCTAAACTACATCTCGTAATAAAATGTGGATATTGAGCAAGTTGAGGTGACTCAACTGCTTGGAGAAACCCTGGATTGTAAACTGTCATGGTCAAAACATATTGATACAACAGTAGCTAAGATGGGGAGAAGCCTGTCCATAATAAAGTGCTGATGTGCATTCTTAACAACACTATCAACAAGGTACATGGAAATCTATTCCACATCAGGAAACTGATGTAAGCATTAGAAATCAGATTTAAAAAACAGATAAAAATACATGGAACAGTGGGGACTGTGAAGTAACACAAACATAGGCAGACGCATGCATACACACCCATGATAACATACGCACTATACACACATACACATGGATTTTGTGTTGTAGATATATGGTAGTGGAGTAGGGCCTGAGGGCACACACTTAGTGTGTTGTGAATTCTGTAATGAATGTATTCAAATGTTTTTTTTAAATTGTATAACTGCCTTAATTCTGCCGAACTCCAGGAAGAGTAGCTGCTGCCTTGCCAGCAGATAATGGGGATCCATAATAAATTGAAATACAAATACCATGAGGAAAATGGTGACATTAAAACAGTTACAGGGTTTGATGGCTGTGATTGGAGAAAACTGAGGATGGATCAACAACATTATAGTTACTCCACAATACTAACCTAATTGACAAAGTGAAAAGAATCAAGCTTGGACAGAATAAAAATATTAAAAAACATGTATACTGTTTGCAACAAGGTGCTAAAGTAATACTGCAAAAACCGTCAAAGCAATTAACTTTTTGTCCTGAATACAAAGTGGATTTGCATTTGAATACAAAGGCAAATCCAATACAACACATTACTGATTACCATTCTCCATATTTTCAAGCATAGTGCTGGCTGCATCATGTTATGTGTATGCTTGTAATCATTAAGGACTGGGGAGTTTTTCCAGCTTAAAAAATAAATTAAATGGAGCTAAGCACAGGCAACATCCTACAGGGAAATCTGGTTCAGTCTGCTTTCCACCAGACTCTGGGAGATGAATACCCCTTTCAGCAGGACAACAGCCTAAAACACAAGGCCAAATCTACACTGGAGTTGCTTACCAAGACGACATTGAATGTTCCTTAGTGGACCAGTTACAGTTTTGACTTAAATCGGCATGAAATCTATGGCAAGACTTGAAAATGGCTACCAAGTCTTGACTGAGCTTGAATATTTTTTAAAGAATAATGTGCAAATATTGTACAGTCCAGGTGTGCAAAGCTGTTAGACATTTATCCAAAAAGGTGAAAGGTGATTATAACATGTATTGACTCAGGGGTGTGAATACTTATGTAAATGAGATATCCCTGTATTTCATTTTCAAAACATTTGAAAAAAAAATGTTAAACATGTTAAGTTTGTCATTATGGGATATTGTGTCACGGGGGTGTTCTAGGTTATATATTTCTATTGGTGCTCTTGGTATGGTTCCCAATTAGAGGCAGCTGATGTTCGTTGTCTAATTGGGGATCATACTTAAGGGTTCCCTGTTCCCACCTGCTTTGTGGGATATTGTTTTTGAGTGAGTGCATGTTGCACCTCAGTGCTGCACGGTCGTTGTTTGCTTCTTGGTTTCTTTTAAGTTTCAATAAAAATAAAGATGTGGAACTCCAATCACGCTGCACCTTGGTCCGTCACTCCACACGATCATGACAGAATATCCCACCAACACTGGACCAAGCAGTGTGTGACGGAGGTAAAGGAGTTTTGAACCTGGGAGGAGATCATGGGAGGACATGAGACCCTTCCTTGGCGGGAGTCGCCGAGGAGCATGGAAGCACAGTGACAACGCCGGGGTCCACGGCCACAGAAACCCCAAGATTTTTTTGGGAGGGGCACATGGAGCTGGTGGTCGAGCAGTGGAGAGTGCCAGAGCCTGTTTGGGAGTCGGAGGAGGAATTTGATGAAAGATTCCTGGAGAGAGGTGGTAGCGATGGGAATGCAGCAGCACAGGCGTGCTCAAGAGTGTGACACCAGTCTGGTGCCAGCTGCACCGGTTTCACGCACCAGGTCTCCAGTGCATCTCCCCAGTCCGGTACATCCTGTGCCTCCTCCTCACACTCGCCCTGAAGTGCGTGTGCCCAGTCCTGTACGTCAGATGCCTGCGCCCCGCACTCGCCCTGAAGAATGTGTCACCAGTCCGGTGCAACCTGTACCGGCCACACATATCAGGCCTCCAGTGCGCCTCCCCAATCCGGTACGTCCTGTGCCTGCTCCCCGCACTCACCCTGAAGTGCCTTTCACCAGTCCAGTGCCACCTGTACCGGCTCCACTCACTTAGCCTCCAGTGCACATTCACGGTCCAGAGCTTCCGGCAACGGTTCACAGTCCAGAGCTACCCACGATCGTGACATATTGCTTGTATATTTAATATATTTTGAATTCAGGCTGTAACAGTTGGAGAAAAAAACATAAATCAATGAGTATGAATATTTTCTGAAGGCTCTTTGTGTCCTACTTCACACATGTACAAGAGCGTATTAAAATACATGTGTGAATTGGAAATTATTTTTTGCATATTCCAACTGTCCCTGAGACACCCACAAAGAGTGCGAATACGGTCTGCCATTATCAATGGCGACCCTGGAGCAATTAGTGTTAAGTGCCTTGCTCAAGGGGATATTAACAGTTTCACCTTTTTCGGCTCAGGGATTCAAACTAGAAACCTTTTGGTTACTGGTCCAATACTTTAACCGCTAGGCTGTTGGGGCAGTAGCCAAAAGGTTGTTAGCCTATAATATACTATGATACTATAAACTATATACTATTAGTTTAAATTTGACTATGGCAGGTAAACTACACACCATGAGGTCAAAGGAATTGTCTGTAGAGGTCCAAGACAGGATTGTGTAGAGGCACAGATCTGGGGAAGGGTACAAAACATTTCTGCAGCATTGGCCTCAATCAATCATAAATGGAAGATGTTTGGAACCACAAAGACTCTTCCTAGAGCTGTCCGCCCAGCCAAACTGAGCAATCGGGAGAGAAGGGCCTTGGTCAGGGAGGTGACCAAGAAACCAATGGTCACTCTGACAGAGCTCTAAAGTTCCTTTGTGGAGATGGGAGAACCTTCCAGAAGGACAACTAGCTCTGCAGCACTCCACCAATCAGGCCTTAATGGTCGAGTGGCCAGACAGAAGCTACTCCTCAGTTAAAGGCACATGACAGCCCGCTTGGAGTTTGCCAAAAAGCACCTAAAGACTCAGACCATGAGAAACAAGATTGTCTGGTTTGCTTAAACCAAGATTTAACTCTTTGGTATGAATGCCAAGCGACACGTCTGGAGGAAACCTGGCACCATCCCTATGGTGAAGCATGGTGGTGGCAGCATCATTATGTGGGTATGTTTTTCAGGAGCAGGGACTTGGAGACGAGTACTTATGTAAATGTAATATCAGTTTATTTTAAAAAACAGATTTTGCGTGGAGATGGGGGAAAAACAACTATTTAATAACATTTTAGAATAAGGCCCTAACCTATAAACATCTGGAAAAAGTCAAGGGGTCTGAATACTTTCCGAATGCACTAAGTTATTGTTATTATTCGACCATGCTGGTCATTTATGAACATTTGAACATCTTGGCCATGTTCTGTTATAATCTCCACCCGGCACAGCCAGAAGAGGACTGGCCACCCCACATAGCCTGGTTCTTCTCTAGGTTTCTTCCTAGGTTTTGGCCTTTCTAGGGAGTTTTTCCTAGCCACCGTGCTTCTACGCCTGCATTGCTTGCTGTTTGGGGTTTTAGGCTGGGTTTCTGTACAGCACTTTGAGATATCAGCTGATGTACGAAGGGCTATATAAATCAAATTTGATTGATTGATTAAGTGACTTTTCGTGATTGGCCTATCTGGTTTATATGATTATGATAGTCCTAATGCTTCTTGACAGTGTCATACATTTTATTTTCATAGTCCAAGTAAAGTGGCACAGGATGGTCATAATTCTACTGTAAAGAATTAACTACAAAAACAACAAATTAATTAATAAACAAACGAAAGGAAACTTCTTGGCAGTGAAAAACACATTTGAATAAATGTGGGTTTTGACACTTGTGGTTGTCATCACCAGCCATAAAATAATGCAATATATAGTAACAGCCAAAAGTTTGGGCAAACCTACTAATTCCAGGGTATATCTTTATTTTTTACTATTTTTTACATAGTAGAATAATAGTGAAGAAATCAAAACTGTGAAATAACACACAATCACTTGTTGGCTGCTTTTCCTTTATTCTGCGGTCCAAATATACTTTGTGCATGACAAGTAGTTTTTCCAACAATTGTTTACAGACAGATTATTTCACTTATAATTCACTGTATCACAATTCCAGTGGGTCAGAAGTTACCATACACTAAGTTAAATGTGACTAAACAGCTTGGAAAATTCCAGAAAATTATGTCATGCCATTTGAAACTTCTGATAGGCTAGTTGACATAATTTGAGTCAATTGGAGGTGTACCTGTGGATGTATTTCAAGGACTACATTCAAACTCAGTGACTCTTTGCCTGACATCAAGGGAAAATCAAAAGAAATTAGCCAAGACCTCAGAAAAAAAATAGTAGACCTCCACAAGTCTGGTTCATTCTTGGGAGCAATTTCCAAACGCCTGAAGGTACCACGTTCATCTGTATAAACACAGTAAAACGAGTCCTATATCAACATAACCTGAAAGGCTGCTCATCAAGGAAGAAGCCACGGCTCCAAAAACGCCATATAAAAGCCAGATTACGGTTTGCAACTGCACATGGGGACAAAGATTGTACTTTTTGGAGAAATGTCATCTGGTCTGATGAAACAAAAATAGAACTGTTTGGCCATAAAGACCATCATTATGTTTGGAGGAAAAAGGGGGAGGATTGCAAGCCGAAGAACCCCATCTCAACCGTGAAGCATGGGGGTGGCAGCATCATGTTGTGGGGCTGCAGGAGGGACTGGTGCACTTCACAAAATAGATGGCTTCATGAGGAACAGAAAATTATGTGGATATATTGAAGCAACATCAAGACATCCGTTAGGAAGTTGAAGCTTGGTCGCAAATTGGTCTTGACAAATGGACAATGACCCAAGCATACTTCCAAAGTTTTGGCAAAATGGCTTAAGGACAAAGTCAAGGTATTGGAGAGGCAATCACAAAGCCATGACCTCAATCCCATAGAAGAATTGTGAGCAAAACTGAAAAAGCGTTTGCAAGCAAGGAGCCCTACAAACCTGACAGTTACACCAGCTCTGTCAGGAGGAATGGGCCAAAATTCACTCAACTTATTGTGGAAAGATTGTGGAAGGCTACCAGAAACGTTTGGCCATGGTACCAAACACTAATTGCGTGTATGTAAACTTCTGACCCACTGGGAATATGATGAAAGGAATCAAATCTGAAATAAATCATTCTCTACTATTATTCTGGCATTTCACATTCTTAAAATAAAAATGGTGATCCTAACTGACCTAATACAAGGAATTGTTACAAGGATTAAATGTCAGGAATTGTGAAAAACTGAGTTAAAATGTACTTGGCTCAGGTGTATGTAAACTTCCGACTTCAACTGTATAAACTAAGCAAAAAAAGAAACGTCCTCTCACTGTCAACTGTGTTTATTTTCAGCAAATTTAACATGTGTGAATATTTGTATGAACATAACATTCAACAACAGACATAAACTGAACAAGTTCAACAGACATATGAGTAACAGAAATTGAATAATGTGTCCCTGAACAAAGGGGGGGGGGGTTAAAATCAAAACTAACAGTCAGTATCTGGTGTGGCCACCAGCTGTGTTAAAGTACTGCAGTGCATCTCCTCATGAACTGCACTAGATTTGGCAGTTCTTGCTGTGAGATGTTACCCCACTCTTCCACCAAAGCACCTGGAAGTTCTTGGTGGGAATGGACCTAGCCCTCACCCTTCGATCCAACACATCCCAGACGTGCTCAATGGGATTGAAATCCAGGCTCTTCGCTGGCCATGGCATGACACTGACATTTCTGTCTTGTAGGAAATCATGCATAGAAGGAGCAGTATGGCTGGTGGCATTGTCATGCTGGAGGGTCATGTCAGGATGAGCCTGCAGGAAGGGTACCACATGAGGGAGGAGGATGTCCGGGTGGTCCTGCTTGAATTCACCTTAGATACAAATCCAGCTACTCAACCATAGCATTGATTGTTAAGAGGTTGCTTTGTCTTCTTCAACCTCGTGTTGCGTTTATTGGTTGCGACTACTCGTAGACCTTGGCTGCAGCACGTGGTCACCTAGCGTGGATTTTACTCAGATCCAGTTAAGACAACTAACTTCACATTTCATCTTTACAAAAACATTCAAGTTGATCTGGATGCTAGCGTCCCACCTCGCCAACAGCCAGTGAAATTGCAGGGCGCCAAATTCAAAACAACAGAAATCTCATGATTAAAATTCCTCAAACATACAAGTATTATACACGATTTTAAAGATGAACTTCTTGTTAATCCAGCCACAGTGTCTGATTTCAAAAAGCCTTTATGGAGAAAGCACAGCTTGCAATTATGTTAGGTCAGCGCCAAGCCACAGAAAACCATACAGCCATTTTCCAAAGAAGGAGAGGTGTCACAAAAGTCAGAAATAGCATTAAAATGAATCACTTACCTTTGATGATCTTCATCTGATGGCACTCCCAGGTCTCTATGTTAGACAATAAATGTTAGTTTTGCTTGATAAAGTTCATATTTATGTCCAAATACCTCCTTTTTGTTTGTGCGTTTAGTCCAGTATTCCAAAAAAGGCATTAAGTCCAGACGAAAAGTTAAAAAAACGTTCCATTACAGTTCGTAGGAACACGTCAAACGATGTATATAATCAGTCTTTAGGATGTTTTTATCATAAATCTTCAATAATATTCCAACCGGACAATTCCTTTGTCTGTAGAAACTAAAAGAAATGGAGCTCGCGCTCATGGCCGCGCGCATGACTAAACTAAAGGCTTTCAGCCGGACCCCTGATTCAAGCAGCTCTTATTCTCTCCCCCTTCACAGTAGAAGCCTGAAACAACGTTCTAAAGACAGTTGACATCTAGTGGATGCCTTAGGAAGTCTGACCCCATAGACAGTATATTGGATAGGCAATCACTTGAAAAACTACAAACCTCAGATTTCCCACTTCCTAGTTTGATTTTTCTCAGGTTTTCACCTGCCATATGAGTTCTGTTATAATCACAGACATCATTCAAACAGTTTTAGAAACTTCAGAGTGTTTCTATCCAAATCAAATAATATGCATATCCTAGCCACTGGGCCTGAGTAGCAGGCAGTTTACTCTGGGCACGCTTTCCATCCGTACGTGAAAATACTGTCCCCTACACCAGTGAGGTTAACATTTAATAACATAACAAAAACAACATTCATTTTCATATTCCATCTATCATTGTTACCACAATTTTGGCCGATGAAATATATTTATTATTATTGCATGTTACTGTTCAGAGGTAGGTTCCATCGGGCCCCCTCACACATTCCAATCCTCAATACTGAGAGGACAAAGGATTCGTCTGCTGCCTTAAGATTTTCAATGGGCGCGAGGTGTCATAAACCCACCCTCTGCGGCAGTGAGCTGTCTCTGTAGGACTGTGATCCACGGTAACCTGACCCGAACAGGCCAGTCATGACAATGACAGATACAGAGACACATTACAGAGATAGATTAGAAAAAATGTTCAACCTCCAGATGAGTATGAAGGGGGAGTTTATGAACAAATCAAAAATTATTTTAACCCCTTTTTCGTGATATCCAAGTGGTAGTTACAGTCTTGTCCCATCAATGCAACTCCCACACGGACTCTAGAGCGGCGAAGGTCGAGAGCCATGCGTCCTCCAAACCACCACCCTGCCAAGCCACACTGCTTCTTACAAGATTGTTTGGCTGGTAACTTACTCTTGAGATGTTTGAGGATGTTTGTGAACCATGATGTGCCGGCATAATGTGTCTTTAAAAACAGCCTATAACAAATTATAAATTCCTTGTGTTTCGATGTGTAGCATATGCAAAACTTTATAGCCTATTTATTTTGTTGGGCTTCTTTCCTAAAAATAATTGTCCACCTCACGGTTCAGCTGACAGAGATTTGAGCACTAAACAGGGCATTGAATGCAAAGACCTATAGGCCTAGGTGTCCACTGTATGATATTAATATTGCCATTTTTGTCACACAACACAGTGCCACAGACATCTCAAGTTGAGGGAGCGTGCAATTGGCATGCTGACTGCAGGAATGTCCACCAGAGCTTTTGCCAGATAATTGATTGTTAATTTCTCTACCATAAGCCGTCATTTTAGAGAAATTGGTAGTACGTCCAACCGGCCTCACAACCCCACACCATGTGTAATCACGCCAGCCCAGGACCTCCGCATTCAGCTTCTTCACCTGCGGGATTGTCTGAGACCAGCCACCTGGACAGCTGATGAAGCATAGGAGTATTTCTGTCTGTAGTAAAGCCTTTTTGTGGGGAAAACCTCATTCTGATTGGCAGGGCCTAGCCCTCCCAGGCCCACCCATGGCTGCAACCCTTTCCAGTCATGGGAAAACCATAGATTATGACCTAATTAATTAATTTCAATTGACAATTGGTTCTTTAACGCACGCATACATTCATCACTCCTCCCTGCTCCATTATCAGATAAGTAACAATGTGGGTCCTCTGTCAACAGGTTAACCTCTGTCTTAGTACAAATATTTCACACTTATGTCAATGTTCATATTTAATATAAGCAATATGTATTATACTTATCTATGTTGTGGATGAGCGCGTTGTTTGTTTGTTTGTTCTGTTCCCCTTTCTCTCTCTCTGTCGCGCTGACTTTGTAGTGCCTGTCCCAAATGGCCCATTCATGTAAATGTGCATATTGAAAGACACTGTCAGTAGTGATGTCATTTTGTAAATGTTATGTTGTGATATTGTTTCATAAACATGTTGCAATGTATATACTTTAATATGTTTAGTTAATGGAAAATGTAGTTGACGAGGTAATTGCTTAATTAATTGGGGTTAATTGTTCTGAGGGGAGGGGCTAGCCCTACAAAAGTAGCCACTCTTTCAGTTCAAGGAGAGGGATTTTTTTTTGGATTGAGCTGTGAATGGGGCAGCATTGTTTTTAGCTGTCCCATAAGGTATATGTTTGATGGCAGTACTGTTGTTTTTGTTCCGGAATCACTTTGTAAATAAACACCCTTGCACAGAAGAACATTTGTGGCTCCACCATCTTTTTTTTGGATAGAGGTTAGGTTTTCCAGTATAGCCTTCTGGCCTACTCTACGTGACAGACTGATTTCCTTATATGAACTGTAACTCAGTAAAATCGTTGAAATTGTTGCATGTTGCGTTTATATTTTTGTTCAGTATAGAAGGCAGAGACAGGACAGTAGAGGTGCATCAAAGCTGGGACCAAGAGACTAAAACACAGCTTCTATCTCCATGCCATAAGACTGTTAAATAGTCAACACCAGCTGGCATCTGCCCAATACCCTGCCCTAAATTTTGTCACTGTTACTAGCCTGCTACCACCCAGTACTCTACTGCCATGACTTGCCCCTTTGGGTGATCCCCTCCCTCTCAGTCTCTCTCACCACAGTTTTATGACAGTTGTAAATATTGAAAACTCTCACTCTGCAGAAATGGAAGTTAAAAATCCCTTTGATACCATAGAGAAAGACTTTGCAGTACGGTAACATAAAAAGGTGGAATAATGAAACAATATTTCTGTAATCCAAACAGTTGGAATGGTCCGTGGGTACTTAAATAACAATTATGTCAGATCAATTTGTTTTGGGATCTCATTAAGGACGGTATAACAACATAACTGTATCTCTGAATGTGGATATTTCCCAGCTGTCAGGTTTACATCCAAATGTTGTGGAATTTACAGGATTAAATATGAAACTATTTGTGAGAAGATGAAATGTGATGTTAGCCTTCTAAATGAGAAAATGTTTTTTCATGTAAAGTTTATCCAGTGAGTAATCACGCCCACGTGAGCGCCGACATTATGCCAAACGTAATGGAACACCCTTTTCCCCCAAGTGGTTAAAAGGACCCGCTGAAGAACTCTATAGAACAGTAACGTGCAGCACCAGCTGAATACGTTACAAATGGTTAAGAAAACTACAAGACTAGAGACCAAGCAGGCGGACGGTGTTGAACTGGACATCACAAATGGTTCGACTCGATGAGACCAGAAACACGTGGAGCGTGGCTGCACTTTGAAATGGTTAGAAGCGCTGAAACTCTCGAGGATGAAGAAAATTACACAGGAACATTCAGTCTGCAACTGGTTAAGGACTTTAGACTGGTAACCACTGGGTGATACATTGAAAGATCCATTCTAACGAACACTTCCTCTGGAAGATCCATTCTCACAGACACTCCGAAACCAATAAGCTACGACTACAACATTCAATCTGGATGGTGCCGGAGGGGAGGGCTGCCATCTTATCGGCTCTTAACCAGCCATGCTATTTTTTTTTATATATTGTTTTTGTATTTCGAAACTTGTTTTGTACATACTTTTTGCTGCTTCTGTCTCTTATGACCAAAAAGAGCTTCTGGACATCTGAACTGGGATTACTCACCTCAAATTGGATGATGAGTTCTTCAATGAGTCAGATGTGAGGGATATACTACAGACACCCGAACAGGGCCACATCCCTGTGATTCATTGGAAAAGAAAATGCAGGTTTCGCAGAAAGAGATCAGTACGCCTTGTAAGGATCAGGCGACGAGTGGCTAATCTACACTTGCCTTTCCGTTCTGCTAGCTAACGTTCAATCGCTGGAAAATAAATGTCATGAACTGAAAGCATGTATATCCCTTCAACGGGACATTCAAAACTAACATCTTATGTTTCACAGAGTCGTGGCTAAACAATGACATTAAGAACATACAGCTGGCGGGTTATACACTCTATCGGCAGGATAGAACAGCAGCCTCTGGTAAGACACTGGCGGGGGCCTATGCATATTTGTGAACAATAGCTGGTGCACAACATCAAGGAAGTCTCGAGGTTTTGCTCGCCTGAGATAGAATATCTCGTGATAAGCTGTAGACCACACTATCTAACTAGAGTTTTCATCTGTATTTTTCGTAGCTGTTTACATACCACCGCTGGCACTAAAACCACACTCAATGAGCTGAATTCCGCCATAAGCAAACATCCAGAGGCGGCCCTCCTAGTGGCCGGGGACTTTTATGCAGGGAAGCTTAAATCAGTTTTACCAAATTTGTGTCAGGATGTTAAATGTGCAACCAGAGGTAAAAAAAATTCTAGAGCACCTTTACTCCACACACAACGCTCTCCCTCGCCCTCCATTTGGCAAATCTGACCATAACTCTATCTCCCTGATTCCTGCTTACAAGCAGGAAGCACCAGTGACTTGGGCTACAAAAAACTGGTCAGATGAAGCAGATGCTAAACTACAGGACTGTTTTGCTAGCATAGATTGGAATATGTTCTGGGAACCATCAAACCGGCAAAGAGTCAATACAGGACTAAGATTGAATCGTACTACACACAGCCTACCAGACAAGCTAAATAACGGATATGCTTGCTTCGTGGCAAGTAACACTGAAACATGCATGAAAGCGTCAGCTGTTCCAGATGAGTGTGTGATCACGCTGTCCGCAGCCGATGTGGGTAAGACCTTTTAAACAGGTCAACATTCACAAGGCCCCTGGGCCAGACGGATTACAAGGACGTGTACTCTGAGCATGCACTAACCAGCTGGCAAGTGTTCACTGACATTTTCAACCTCTCCCTGTCTTGAGTCTGTAATACCAACATGTTTCAAGAAGACCACCATAGACCCTGTGCCCAAGAACACGAAGGTAACCTGCCTAAATAACTACCGACCCGTAGCACTCATGTCTGTACCCATGAAATGCTTTGAAAGACTGGTCATGGCTCACCAACACCATTATCCCAGAAACATTAGACCCACTCCGATTTGCATACCGCACCAACAGATGATGCAATCGCTATTGCAATCCACACTGCCCTTTCCCACCTGGACCAAAGGAACACCTATGTGAGAATGCTATTCATTGACAACAGCTCAGCGTTCAACAACATAGTGCCTTAAAAGCTCATCACTAAGCTAAGGACCCTGGGACTAAACACCCCCCTCTGCAACTGGATCCTGGACTTCCTGATGGGCCGCCCCCAGGAAGGGCAGGTAACAAAGGGTAGGTAACAACACATCCGCCACACTGATCATCAACACGGGGCCCCCTCAGGGGTGTGTGCTCAGTCCCCTCCTGTTCTCGCATGACTGCACGGCCAGGCACGACTCCAACACCATCATTAAGTTTGCCAATGACACAACAGTGGTCGGCCTGATCACCAACAATGATGAGACAGCCTATAGGGAGGAAGTCAGAGACCTGAACGTGTGGTGCAAGGACAACAACCTCTCCCTCAACGTGATCAAGACAAAAGAGATGATGGTAGACTACAGGAAAAGGAGGACCGAGCACACTCCCATTCTCATTGACGGGGCTGTAGTGGAGCAGGTTGAGAGCTTCAAGTTTCTTGGTGTCCACATCACCAACAAACTAACATGGTCCACCAAGACAGTCGTGAAGAGGGCACAACAAAACCTATTCCCCCTCAGGAGACTGAAATGATTTGGCATGGGTTCTCAGATCCTCAAAAGGTTTAACAGCGGCACCATCGAGAGCATCCTGATGGATTGCATCACTGCCTGGTATAGCAACTGCTCGGCCTCTGACCGCAAGGCACTACAGAGGTTAGTGCGTACGGCCCAGTACATCACTGGGGCCAAGCTTCCTGCCATCCAGGACCTCTATACCAGGCAGTGTCAGAGGAAGGCCCTAAAAATGGTCAGACTCCAGCCACCCTAGTCATAGACTGTTCTCTCTGCTACTGCATGGCAAGCAGCAGCGGAGCGCCAAGTATAGGTCCAAGAGGCTTCTAAACAGCTTCTACCCCCAAGGCATAAGACTTCTGAACAGCTAATCAAATTGCTACCCAGACTATTTGCAATGCCCCCCGCTACGCTGATGGTACTCTTATCTATGCATGTCCACTTTAATAACTCTACCTATGTGTACATAATTACATCAATTACCTCCACACTGGTGCCCCCGCACACTGACTTTGTGCCGGTACCACCTGTAGATAACCTCGCATTTGTTATTTACTGCTGCTCTTTAATTATTTGTTATTCTTATCTCTTACCTTTTTTTTGTATTTTCTTAAAACTGCCTTGTTGGATTTGATTTTAGTGGAATTCCTTTGTCAGTCCCTTTCCCTTTCTTTTGAATCCACCATTTTGTGTAACAAGCCGTCATATCGGTTTAGTCCACTAAGGACTTTTCATTGCATAATCTATCCTGTGTTTATGTTTAAGTAATTCTGTGTGATTATTTAGTTAGTAAACAAATAATTAAGCAAATTTGAATATCGCTGATTCATCATTTATGCTAGGGTTCGTGCACATTTCCAAGAGTTTTGCGACATTCAGAATGAGACTGAAGCTAAATAAGAATTAATTAATTGACCGTGACTGATGTAAGAGATATTTATAACTTGAGTTTAGTCGGGAGATAGTAACTTGTTAAATAACTTTTCCCATGGTGCCCCAGATTACTACTTAATTCATTCTTATATGATTAATTTAATAGTGTGATAATTGGACGTGGTATGCAATTATTTTACAAAATAACAGTCAAGCAGATTAATGATAGTCAAGACATGTACCCTGCACCTTATAGACTGTGGCCCTATGTACATAGTAATTGATCACTGGTCACTTTAATGTTTCCATACTATTTACCCACTTCATATGTACAGTCCATTCGGAAAGTATACAGACATGGACTTTTTCAAAATTTTGTTACATTACAGCCTTATTCTGAAATTGATTAAATAGTTTTTTTCCCTCATAAAGCGACACACAATACCCCATAATGACAAAGCAAAAAGGTTTTTTTCTTTAAAATGTATTACAAATAAAACACTGAAATATCACTTTTACATAAATATTCAGACCCTTTACTCGGTACATTGTTGAAGCACCTTTGGCAGTGATTACAACTTCGAGTCTGCTTGGATACAAGCTTGGCACACCTGTATTTTGGGACTTTTCCCATTCCTCTCTGCAGATCCTCTCAAGCTCTGCCAGGTTGAATGGGGAGCGTCGCTGCACGGTTAAGCAATTTTCAGGTCTCTCCAGAGATGTTCGATCAGGCTCAAGTCTGGGCTCTGGCTGGGCCACTCAAGGACATTCAGAGACTTGTCCGAAAGCCACTCCTGTGTTGTCTTGACTATGTGCTTAGGTTTGATGTCCTGTTGGACGGTGAATTGTCGCCCCAGTCTGAGTTTAAGCGCTCTGGCGCAGGTTTTCATCAAGGATTACTCTGTACTCGATCGATCCTGACAAGTATCCCAGTCCCTGCTGCTGAAAAACATCTACACAGCATGATGCTGCCACCACGCTTCACCGTAGGTATGGGGCCAGGTTTCCGCCAGACGTGACGCTGGCATTCAGGCCAAAGAGTTCAATCTTGGTTTCATCAGACCAGAGACTCTTGTTTCTCATGGTCTGGGAGTGTTTAGGTGCCTTTTGGTAAACCCCAAGCGGGCTGTTCATGTGCCTCTTACTGAGGAGTGGCTTCTCTCTGGCCACTCTACAATTAAGGCCTGATTGGTGGAGTACTGGGGGATGGTTTTCGGCTGGGTTTCTGTACAGCACTTTGATATCAGCTGATGTGAGAAGGGCTTTATAAATACATTTGATTTGACTTAGTTGTCCTTCTGGAAGGTTCTCCCATCTCCACAGAAGAAGTCTGGAGCTCTGTCAGAGTGACCATCAGGTACTTGGTCACCTCCCTGACCAAGGCCCTTCTCCCCCGATTGCTCAGTTAGGCCAGGCGGCCAGCTCTAGGAAGAGTCTTGGTGTTCCAAACTTCTTCCATTTAAGAATGATGGAGGCCACTGTGTTCTTTTAATGCTGCCTCAACACAGTCCTGTCGCGGCGCTCTACAGACAATTCCTTCGACCTCATGGCTTTGCTTTTTCCCTGACATGCGCTGTCAAATCATGTCCAATCAATTGAATGTACCACAGGTGGACTCCAATCAAGTTGTAGAAACATCTCAAGTATGATCAATGGAAACAGGATGCACCTGTTTCGAGTCTCATAGCAAAGGGTCTGAATACTTAAGTAAACAAGGCATTGGTTTTTAAATTTGAATACATTTGCAAACATTTCTAAAAACCTGGTTTCGCTTTGTCATTATGGGGTATTTTATGTAGATTGGTGAGAAATGTTTTATTTAATCCATTTTAGAAAAGGCTGTAACGTAACACAATGTGGAAAAAGTCAAGAGGTCTGAATACTTTCCAAATGCACTGTAAAAACCTTATTCTAGTCAAGGCTCATCCTATGCAACTACTGCTGTACACACCTTCCCTATTCATATACTGTTCACACTGTCCATACACAAGAAGCATATACATTGAGTCAATCAGTTATGTTGTGACAAGGTATGGGTGGTATACAGAAGATAGCCCTATTTGGTAAAAGACCAAGTCCATATTATGGCAAGAACAGCTCAAATAAGCAAAGAGAAACGACAGTCTATCATTGCTTTAAGACATGAAGGTCAGTCAATACGGAACATTTCAAGAACTTTGAACGTTTTTTCAAGTGCAGTCGCAAAAACCATCAAGTGCTATGATGACACTGACTCTCATGAGGACCGCCACAGGAAAGGAAGACCGAGTTACCTCTGCTGCAGAGGATACGTTACCAGCCTAAGAAATTGCAGCCCAAATAAATGCTTCTGTCACAATCGTCGTATGGAGGGGACCAAAGTGCAGCGTGGTGTGAATACATTCTTCTTTATTGAAGGAAGAACACTTAAACAAAACAACAAAACGATAAGACGAACGTGCCTGCGCTAACGTGCAACATAACATAGACAATAACCCACAAAATACCCAAAGAAGATCGCTTTCTAAATATGGTTCCCAATCAGAGACAACGATAAACACCTGCCTCTAATTGAGAACCAATCTAGGCAAACATAGACCTACATAAACACCTAGATGGTTAACAACCCCATAAACCTACAAAACCCCTAGAGAGTACAAAAACCCTAGATGAGACTAAAACACAAATACCACCCTCATCACACCCTGACCTAAGCAAAATATATAAAGAAAACAGGTCAGGGCGTGACAGCTTCACAGAGTTCAAGTAACAGACACATCTCAAGATCAACTATTCTGACGAGACTGCATGAATCAGGCCTACATGGACTTTGCTGCAAAGAAACCACTGCAAAGGACACCAATAATAAGAAGAGACTTGTTTGGGCCAATAAACACAAGCAATGGACATTATACAGGGGGAAATCTGTCCTTTGGTCTGATGAGTCCAAGTTTGGGATTTGTGGTTCCAACTACCATATCTTTGTGAGACGCAGAGTAGGTGAACAGATGGTGTGTGGTTCCCACCGTGATGCACAGAGGAGGAGATGTGATGGTTCTTTGCTGGTGACACTGTCTGTGATTTATTTTGAATTTAAGCCACACTTAACCATCATGGCTACCACAGCATTCTGCAGCAATATGTGATCCCATCTGGTTTGTGCTTAGTGGGACCATCATTTGTTTTCAACAGGACAATGACCCAACACAACTCCAGGCTGTTTAAGGGCTATTTGACCAAGAAGGAGAGTGATGGAGTGCTGAATCAGATGACCTGGACTCCACAATCACACGACCTCAACCCAATTGATATGGTTTGGGATGAGTTGGACCGCAGAGTGACGGAAAAGCAGACAACAAGTGCTCAGCATATGTGGGAGCTCCTTCAAGACTGTTGGAAAAGCATTCCAAGTGAATCTGGATGAGAGAATGCCAAGAGTGTACAAAGCGGTCATCAAGGCAAAGGGTGGCTAATTTGAAGAATCTAAAATATATTTTGATTTGTTAAAAACATATTTGGTTACTACACAATTTGTATGTTTTTTCATAGTTGATGTGGTCACTATTATTCTACAATGTAGAAAATAGTAAAAATAAAGAAAAACCCTTGAATGAGTAGGTGTGTCCAAACTTTTGAGTGGTACTATATATACAGTGGGCCAAAAAAGTATTTAGTCAGCCACCAATTGTGCAAGTTCTCCCACTTAAAAAGATGAGAGGCCTGTAATTGTCATCATAGGTACACTTCAACTATGACAGACAAAATGAGAAAATAAACCCAGAAAAACATTGTAGGATTTTTAATGAATTTATTTGCAAATTATGCTGGAAAATAAGTATTTTGGTCACCTACAAACAAGCAAGATTTCTGGCTCTCACAGCCGTGTAACTTCTTCTATAAGAGGCTCCTCTGTCCTCCACTTGTTACCTGTATTAATGGCACCTGTTTGAACTTGTTATCAGTATAAAAGACACCTGTCCACAACCTCAAACAGTCACACTCCAAACTCCACTATGGCCAAGACCAAAGAGTTGTCAAAGGACACCAGCAACATAATTGTAGACCTGCACCAGGCTGGGAAGACTGAATCTGCAATAGGTAAGCAGTTTGGTTTGAATAAATCATATATATATGTATATATATATATGTGTATATATATGTATATATATGTATGTATATATGTATGTATATGTGTATATATGTATGTATGTATGTATGTATGTATGTATGTATGTATGTATGTATGTATGTATGTATGTATGTATGTATGTATGTATGTATGTGTGTATGTGTGTATGTGTGTGTGTGTGTAGAGATACTGTAAAGGAAGAGAAGCTTATGTCTGACCCCAGAGAGATATGCCACCGACAAGCATTTCTTTGTCAGCTACTGGGTCTACTATACAGATATAGAAAAATAAAACTAATATCAGTCATACCATAACTTCACAAAAGTTTCTAAACTTTATTATGGTAATATCAAAAGTAAGTCCGGCCAATCTTTATTGACAAAATACGAGCAGACCAGGGAAAAAAAATGCACTACCCTTCCATGTGCCCCCTCCCCCAAAGCCCAAAATAATCATTTTTACAGCCCCCCCCCCGATGTGTCCCTGAGGATGATTCTCCAATCGATCTTTAATTGCTAATAGGTAGTGATGTAGACAGTACTGTGGCACCTTTACTGGGTCATCTCTAGTTACCTCAGCCACAAAATCATCATTATGGCTAAACTCCGCCTATAAATAGCGACAATCTCTCTTATTAAACTCTTATTTTAAACGAAACTCTAACCTTAACCCCATATTTAACCACACTACGAACATTATGCCTAACCCTAAGATTAAATGAAGACAAAAAAACACATTTTTGATCATTCTTTGTGATGATATTTTGACTGTCTGGCTGTGGTAACTAGTGACAACCCTTTAACTGCTCTATCACGAACCACTGGGAACAGGTTGCCTGGGAAACGGCCGCATGGCAACAGGATCAGAGCCTGGGAGTTGTCTGCCGCTAGGTCTGCTCCCATTTTATCGCATTTCTTCACTAGATGGTGTGCAAGCCACTGGAGAGTAGGCTGCACTTGCTCGCGCACAGTAGGCTACGGCTCCAACAAAACAAACCTGGAAAACTACATTATACGACGCGCCATTTCTTTAGGCTTTTGAGGAGGAAAGTGTGGGAATAAAAGCTTTGCTTTAAGGTTTTCATGCGACTTGGATAATATACAATCCAGCTGTGATGGACATAATGATTGCGGTGCAGGATGTGTGCGTCTCCAGTCAATGGCTTACCGCTATAATTCTCAGTCTGTGCTGCTTTTTGCCTTCGTGCTTACCCGCTGGACAAACTGTGGACTATGCATCGATTGAAAGTGTGGTCACTCGACAAGGCGATACGGCTCTCCTGAGGTAAGAAAACAAGCAAAGCAGCTTCAATTTCCCTCTGTCTCTGCATTCACGGACGACAGAGTTTCAATATCTAACCAAATAGTGCTGTGACACAACAATAAGCAGCCTATAATTTGATGCATTTCAGTTTTGCATTCAATGTTAGCAATTCTAAACTGGGTCACTCGCGCTACAAAAAACAATCCATTCTTAGCCCGTGTGTTTTTTTTTCATAGAATTAGAATCGTAGAATGGAGGAACCTAACTATGATGGGATCAGCCATTTTGGTCAGGGGTTGGCCAACCATTGTTTTCCAGTGCTGTTATGAGATATTGTGTAAAATAATGAATTTGAAGAATTTATCTGCACTGTAAGCAGGGCCATGCACAGACCTTTCTGTGGGCAGGTGCTCAAAATGAAAAAAGGGCACTCCCCCTTAGGAAAAAAAAAAATTGGCTTTCATAATTCATATCTCGAAATTCATAACATACTGCCTCTGTAGCAAACATTTGTAAATGTTTTAGTATAGGCCTATTTATTTCTGCAACACACTCATCACAAGTTGTAAGCAAGCTAGTTACAGTGATTAAGACATTATTGACTTCAGAAAAATAGGGTAGGCTATTGATGAAATAAAATTTCATTGGTCACATACACATTTTGCAGATGTTATCGCAGGTGCAGTGAAAGTACACACAAATCCCCCAAAATGAAAAGAAATTGAGAAGTATCAGAACGATCAATGTCAGTCCTATATATATATATATATATATATATGTTTTTTTGTGTGCAGAAGGTCCTTGGTTCAAGCCAAGGTTGGGCGAGGGACGGAAGCAATACTGAGATAGATAGATATAATGACGACACCAATTGAAACACTACTAGCGCGCACCGCTAACTAGCCATTTCAGACCGGTTCCACTCACCCCCCCCTTTGAACTCCTTCTCCGCAATAATCAGTGATCAGGGTCACGGCACCAATGTAACTGTATTGTTTCCGTCCCTCTCCTCGCCCCAACCTGGACTTGAACCAGGAACCCTCTGCACACATTGACAACAGTCACCCTCGAAACAACTACTTCAAGGTCTAAGAGCAAGTGACATCACAGATTGAAACGCTACTAGTCCGCACCGCTAATTAGACATTTCTTACCGGTTATAGATAGATATACATACATCTATCTATCCTGGTTGAGAGAATGCCAAGAGTGTGCAAAGCTGTCATCAAGGCAAAGGGTGGCTACCTTGATTTCATATAGTGAAGACAAACTTATTCTTAAATGTAGAAAATAGTAAAAATAAAGAAAAACCCTTGAACTGTGTGTGTGTCTGTGTCTAGACAGTGTGGCCAGTATATAAATAGGAAGTGTGTGTACAGCAGTAGTTAACTAGGATTAGCCTTGACTAGAATACAGTATATACATATGAAATGGGTAAAACAGTATGTAAACATTAAAGTGACCAGTGATGAATGACTATGTACATAGGGCTGCAGGGTAGAGTACCGGGTGGTAGTCAGCTAGTATCAGTGACTAACGTCAGGGCAGGGTACTGGGCGGAGACCAGCTAGTAGTGACTATTTAACCGTCTGATGGCCTGGACATAGAAGCTGTTTTTCATTCTCGGTCCAAGCCTTGACGCACCTGTACTGTCCTTTCTCCACATTCTATACTGAACAAAAATATAAACGTGACAATCAGTCAATTGAAATAAATTCATTTGTCACTAATCTATGGATTTCACATGACTGGACATGGGGGTGCAGTCATGGATGGGTGGGCCTGGGAGGGCATAGGCCCATCCACTTGGGAGCCAGGCCCACCCACTGGGGAGCCAGTCTCAGCCAATCAGGATGAGTTTTTCCCCACAAAAGGGCATTATTACAGACAGAAATACTCCTCAGTTTCATCAGCTGCCTGGATGGCTGGTCTCAGACGATCCCACAGGTCAAGAAACTAAACTCGGCAAAAAAAGAAATGTCCCTTTTTCACCAACCTGTCTTTCAAAAATTATTTGTGAAAATCCAAGTAACTTCACAGATCTTCATTGTAAAGGGTTTAAACAATGTTTCCCATGCTTGTTCATTGAACCATAAACAATTAATGAACATGCACCTGTGGAATGGTCGTTAAGACACTAACAGCTCACAGATAGTAGGCAATTAAGGTCACAGTTATGAAAACGTAGGACACTAAGAGGCCTTTCTACTGAAAACCACCAAAAGAAAGATGCCCAGGGTTCCTGCTCATCTGCGTGAACATGCCTTAGCCATGCTGCAAGGAGACATGAGGACTGTAGATGTGGCCAGGGCAATAAATTGCCATGTCCGCCTAAGATAGGGCTACAGGAAGGACAGCTGATAATCCTTGCAGTGGCAGACCAGGTGTAAGACCTGCACAGGATCGGTGCATCTGAACATCACACCTGTGGGACAGGTACAGGATGGCAACAACTGCCCGAGTTACACCAGGAACGCACAATCCCTCCATCAGTGCTCAGACTTTCTGCAATAGGCTGAGAGAGACTGGACTGAGGGCTTGTAGGCCTGTTGTAAGGCAGGTTCTCACCAGACATCACCGGCAACTACGTTGCCTGTGGGCACAAACCCACCGTCGCTGGACCAGACAGGACTGGCAAAAAGTGCTCTTCACTGATGAGTCGCGTTCTTGTCTCACCAGGGGTGATGGTCGGATTCGCGTTTATTGTCGAAGGAATGAACGTTACACCAAGGCCTGTACTCTGGAGCGGGATGGATTTGGAGGTGGAGGGTCCGTCATGGTTTGGGGCGGTGTGTCACAGCATCATCGCGGCTGAGCTTGTTGTCATTGCAGGGAATCTCAATGCTGTATGTTACAGGGAATATATTCTCCTCCCTCATGTGGTACCCTTCCTGCAGGCTCATCCTGACATGACCCTCCAGCACGACAATGCCATCAGCCATGCTGCTCGTTCTGTGCATGATTTCCTACAAGACAGGAATGTTAGTCTTCTGCCATGGCCAGCGAAGAGCCCGGATCTCAATCCCATGTCTGGGACCTGTTGGATCGGAGGGTGAGGGTTAGGGCCCCCTCCCCCTTGGTGGAAGAGTGGGGTAACATCTCACAGCAAGAACGGGCAAATCTGGTGCAGTTCATGATGTGGAGATGCACTGCAGTACTTAATGCAGCTGGTGGCCACACCAGATACTGACTTACTTTTGATTTTAACCCACCCTCCTTTGTTCAGGGACACGATTCAATTTCTGTTAGTCACATCTGTGGAATTTGTTCAGTTTGTCTGTTGAATCTTGATATGTTTATACAAATATTTGCACATGTAAAGTTTGCTGAAAATGAATGCAGTTGACAGTGGATGTTTCTTTTTTTAGATGTGGATGTCCTGGCTGGCGTGGTTACATGTGGTTTGCGGTTGTGAAGCTGGTTGGACGTACTGCCAAATTTTCTAAAATTATGTTGGAGGTGGCATATTTGGGGCATTATGTTTTGTGACAAAACTGCACATTTTAGAGTGGCTGTTTGTTGCCCCAGCACAAGGTGCATCTGTGTAATGATCATGCTGTTTAATCAGCTTCTTGATATGCCACACCTGTCAGGTGGATGAATTTTCTTGGCAAAGGAGAACAAGGATGTAAACTAATTTCTGCTTCAAATTTGAGAGAAATAAGCCTTTTGTTCGTATGGAACATTTCGGGGATATTTTAGTGATTTTGGTTGAAACGTGGGACCAAAGCTTTACATGTTGCGTTTTATATATATTTTTCAATATAATTCACCAGGCAGGACAAAACTCTGTCCCACCAAAAGATGCTGAAATTTCAGGCGGTCTTTTCGAACAGCTCTTATACTGAAAGTGTATTATCATTTTCACAATTCCACAAAAGAAAAACATATTTTTAACAGTACTTTAAAGAGAAGGTGCGGACCTGAATACGAAGGACTATTTAATTTAAGTGATAAAACCTACAACAAAATGCATAAGTTTTATGTATTGAATTAAAAAAGCTGAATTCCATCTGGTTGTCTGGCTTGGCCTGTGAACAGCAGTGATGAGATATTGTTAGTTATTTTGTGATTAATAGTTGATGGCGCTCATCACAAAATTACCTTAGCAACAGCGATGATGGAGTGCACTATTTTTGCCCTATTCTCTGCTTGCCCGACGGCTGTCATGTCAAACCGACTTACACCTCAGACGATCTCTCTAGAGAAGAGTCTAATTCCCTGGTGTCAATCTGGGTTTCTTGTGATCAGTGGCAGAAGCTGTGCCTGAATCCCAATGATTCATTGGGCTAGAGATTATCCCTGTGGTATGAATCAGCTCAACAAACAAGTTTACCACTCCACAACCAACGGGTCATTGACTCTGTGCAGCTCTGACAGACTGGAAATGGATATGGGGACCATTTTGAAGGTCCTTGGTGTTTAAAAAAGAAAAAGAAAAAATAATATGAATTAAGAGGTCATTTCACGATGCCAATTATAGGCAAAATAACCTATATTTCTGATTTTGAAACTCAATGCATTTTCCGTGTGTATGCAGTCGGTGTGGCGTTATCATTTCACTCTGTTCAACTCTGTTAAACTAATGGATACTGGAAAGCTCTTAAGCTGCTCTACTTGCCTCTCTGCCTTGCATCTAATTGCAGCTTATCGTTATCACCAGGATGACTGGATGTGTTGATATTTGCACTGCGATAAGGGGTATTCAGAAAACTGACTGTTTTTCAAAATCCGAATGAAGCTCGGATTGGACTTGTCCAGTACACTGGGGCCTTTGTTTTCAGGAAGGCTTCAAACATAACCATGTAGCTGGAGACTGCAACCATAAAACTGTCTGAGGTCGCTGACCCTCTTTTTCCAGACCATAGACTATTATAAGGCAATTTCTTCCATTCTCCTGAAGCTGATTACAGGAAGAAAATGGTGAGCATTCTCAAATGGTGACAAACCCAGAAGCATACAATTAGTCATTGCCTCTGTATTATAGAAGAGCTCCCAAGAGGAATGTTCACTCTGTCATGTGTTCATTATTTCTCCCTCTTCTTCAATTCTTAATGCTGCATTACTGTGGCCTTCTGTGTTCCCCCTGCCTCCCTGATTTATGTTGGACAATGGGTCCATATCAATTAAATGGCTAGGGCTCTTAGAACAAAAGGAATTGTCCGCATGTGCATCATCTTCCTTTTAAAGGCCCAGTGCAGTTAACTTGACTTTCCTAGGTGTTATATATTTTTCTACACTATGAGGTTGGAATAATATTGTGAAAATGATGATAATGCCCTTTAAGTGTAAGCTGTTTGAAAAGACCGCCTGGAATTTTAATCTGTTTTGGTGGGATGGAGGTTTTGGTAAATTTAGTTAATAGACCAATAAGAAAGAGTACCAAACCTTTCTGCCTATAGCAGATAGTTTTCCCATTCCCAGACTGTCTTAGAAAAATTATTGCTTGAGAAATGTCTAATAGCTAATAAGCTATTTATGTTTATTTTTGACCATTTTAATTGATAACAGGGTACTTATTTGATATTGCGATTAAAAGCGACTGCATTGGACCTTTACTCTTTTTTAATGACCTAAAAACTTTGCCATTTTCCTAATGGGGTCCTTTTCCGTCATTAACAAGGGGCCTTGTATTCTGAATCAGTTATTGTTGGTTTTATGCCATGCATGACTGCATAGTTTCATGTATCTGGTGCATTTTACATTCAAAGGGGTTTCTGAACCAGTGATTCCTCACGAAACCCAGTGATTCCTCACAACTTAGACAACAAAAAAACACAATTTCGGGGAGTTTATTAGAATAGAATAGTCCTTTGGAGGAACAATTGCTGAGATACAGTTGGAGTCATTAAAACTCTTTTTTTCCCCCCCACCACTCCACAAATTTCTATAGTTTTGGCAAGTCAGTTAGGACATCTACGTTGTGCATGACACGTAATTTTTCCAACAATTGTTTACAGCATCACAATTCCAGTGGGTCAGAAGTTTTACATACACTAAGTTGACTGTGCCTTTAAACAGTTTGGAAAGTTCCAGAAAATGATGCCATGGCTGATAGGCTAGTTGACATCATAAGACACCAATGTTTGCTTTGTAGCACGTACATCTGAGACACAATGGAGTCTTAAAGGAGGCCTGGGTAAGGCCAAATTGTCATACATATGCCAATGTTGATCAATTATTTCTCAGTTATGCTTTTTCATAGTTATGCCAAATATAGGTCAACTCCTTCCTCCAAATGACTATTCTATGGATTACAGTACATGAAAGTCCCCCAAATCATGTTTTTTTGTTGTGCCCCTCAGCTGCCATGGGGAGCGCACCATCAATGGGATCATCATCTTCTCTATTATTTACTGGTGTGATGCCATTGAGATTGACGGATAAGCCTTAACTCTTCACATTAAATGTTCTGCATGGCTAAGTAAACTATAGCACGGGACAATTCTCTTGAAGGAAAAACTGGTAAGGTATTAAAGGAAATCCATTCCTCCAAGATAAAGCGATTATAGGCCTAAACAAATGTAAACTGTGCTAAACTGTAGCCTGCTGCATAGGTATGCTTAGCCTATATCTTGAATTGACATTATGAATATGATACTGACATGGCACATTATAGATGATAAAGCCTGTAAAATATTAGCCTATTCAGTCTAATATAGTCAAAAGAGGGGCGTACCGTAAGTAGGCTATTCAGTGCAGTCATAATAAATCAGAGGTCCAATTGAGGGGGTTCTTCCACCACGATTCGAAAGGGGGTTATAGTGGCAGTTGAATAGAACTTTTTTTCCCTTAAATCAAAATGTATTTGTCACATACACATGGTTAGCAGGTGTTAATGCAAGTGTAGCAAAATGCTTGTGCTTCTAGTTCCAACAATGCATTAATAACCAACGAGTAATCTAACCTAACAATTTCACAACAACAAGTGTAAAGGAATGAATACGAATATGTACATAAAAATATATAAATGAGTGATGGCCGAACGGCATAGGCAAGATGCAGTAGATGGTATAGAGTACAGTATATACATTCGAGATGCGTAATGTAGGGTATGAGAACATTATATAAAGTGGCATTGTTTAAAGTGGCTAGTGATGCATTTAATTACATCAAGATGCAGTAGATGGTATAACGTGCAGTATATACATATGAAATGAGTAATGTAGGGTAAGTAAACATTATATAATATAAAGTGGCTAGTGGTAAATTGATTACATCCATTTTTTCCATTATTAAAGTGGCTGGAGTTGAGTCAGTATGTTGGCATCATAACCAAGATGGCTTCAAACCAAGATGGCATACAGTGCCTTGCGAAAGTATTCGGCCCCCTTGAACCTTGCAACCTTTTGCCACATTTCAGGCTTCAAACATAAAGATATAAAACTGTATTTTTTTTGTGAAGAATCAACAAGTGGAACGACATTTATTGGATATTTCAAACTTTTTTTTTTAACAAATCAAAAACTGAAATTGGGCGTGCAAAATTATACTTTCGCAAGGCACTGTAGCAGTTCAGACGTCTTTTGTCCTCGTCTTGTCGTGTGTGTGTGTATATATATATTTACAACTTTTTTCACATACATTTTATTTTCCATCAACTCATGTTCAAAACACTCTCCTGCAACCAGCCTCACCAATTTATATTTATAAAAAGTATTATTTACCTCAAATCTGTAATACTTCAAGAAGCTAGCCAGAAGCTAGCCAGAAGCTAGCCAGAAGCTAGCCAGAAGCTAATCAGAAGCTAGTTAGCTTCTTTACTGGCAAATCGTTAGTATTCAGCTAACCACGGTTTGGTCATCAGCTATCCTTTAGCTTGAAAATCTATCGCCAGTTTTGTACGACGCAGCGCGGCTCGGAACGGAACATACCGGACCAATTTTTCTCTCTATGTCCCTGGATTTCAACTGCTCTCTGGACATTCATACCCAGATCTCACAGCTAGCTAGCTGCTATCCGTGTGACTATCGGCTTTCGTCGATTCCGGAGCAAATATCAATTGTTCCGGAGCTAGCCAGCTCAGTCAATCACTCCTGAGCTCCATCAATCACCTCTGGGCTGCAGTCACCTATCCGGACCCGTTTTACTGCCTACGCGGAGCCCCACCGGGCCTTCACAACTGGACTGCCGACGTTATCTACCCGAAGGAGATCCGGCTGGCTCCTCCGTCGCGACGTTACCTGAACGCCCATCTGCGGCCTGCTAACCGTTAGCGGTCTTACCGGGTGCTATCTGAATAGACAATCGGACAATTTATTTATTATTATTATGTTTCTTCCTGGGCTTCTAACTATATCTATTGTTTTTATTGTTGTTGTGTGATTTGGATTAATCCCCTCTACCACACGGAACCCCACTAATCTACTGACGGAACGCAAGAGGTGGCTAACAACAGACCTCCATCCTATGCTAGCTTGCTACCGATGGCCTGGCAAGCTGTCTAAATCGCCGTGACCCCCAACCAACCTCTACACTCACTTGACCCTTTTGATCACTCAACTAAGCATGCCTCTCCTTAATGTCAATATGTCTTGTCCATTGCTGTTCTGGTTAGTGTTTATTGGCTTATTTCACTGTAGAGCCTCTAGTCCTGCTCACTATACCTTATCCGAACTATTAGTTCCACCACCCACACATGCGATGACATCTCCTGGTTTCAATGATGTTTCTAGAGACAATATCTCTCTCTTCATCACTCAATACCTAGATTTACCTCCACTGTATTCACATCCTACCATACATTTGTCTGTACATTATACCTTGATGCTATTCTATCGCCCCCCAGAAACCTCCCTTTACTCTCTGTTCCAGACGTTCTAGACGACCAATTCTTATTGCTTTAACCGCACCCTTATTCTACTCCTCCTATGTTCCTCTGGCGATGTAGAGGTGAATCCAGGCCCTGCAGTGCCTAGCTCCACTCCTATTCCCCAGGCGCTCTCTTTTGACGACTTCTGTAACCATAATAGCCTTGGTTTCATGCATGTTAATTAGAAGCCTCCTCCCTAAGTTTGTTCTATTCACTGCTTTAGCACACTCTGCCAACCCGGATGTTCTAGCTGTGTCTGAATCCTGGCTTAGGAAGACCACCAAAAATTCAGAAATTTTAATTCCAAACTACAACATTTTCAGACAAGATAGAACTGCCAAAGGGGACGGTGTTGCAATCTACTGCAAAGATAGCCTCCAGAGTTCTGTCCTACTATCCAGGTCTGTACCCAAACAATTTGAACTTCTACTTTTAAAAATCCACCTCTAAAAACAAGTCTCTCACCGTTGCCGCCTGCTATAGACCACCCTCTGCCCCCAGCTGTGCTCTGGACACCATATGTGAACTGATTGCCCCCCATCTATCTTCAGAGCTCGTGCAGCTAGGCGACCTAAACTGGAACCTGCTTAACACCCCAGCCATCCTACAATCTAAACTTGATGCCCTCAATCTCACACAAATTATCAATGAACCTACCAGGTACCTCCCCAAAGCCTTAAACACGGGCACCCTCATAGATATCAGCCTAACCAACTTCCCCTCTAAATACACCTCTGCTGTCTTCAACCAAGATGTCAGCGATCACTGCCTCATTGCCTGCATCCGTAATGGGTCAGCGGTCAAACGACCTCCACTAATCACTGTAAAGCGCTCCCTGAAACACTTCAGCGAGCAGGCCTTTCTAATCCACCTGGCCGGGGTATCCTGGAAGGATATTGATCTCATCCCGTCAGTAGATGCCTGGATATTTAAAAAAAAATGCCTTCCTAACCATCTTAAATAAACATGCCCCATTCAAGAAATTTAGAACCAGGAACAGATATAGTCCTTGGTTCTCCCCAGACCTGACTGCCCTTAACCAACACAAACATCCTATGGCGTTCTGCATTAGCATCGAACAGCCCCCGTGATATGCAGCTGTTCAGGGAAGCTAGAAACCATTATACACAGGCAGTTAGAAAAGCCAAGGCTAGCTTTTTCAAGCAAAAATTTGCTTCATGCAACACTAACTCAAAAAAGTTCTGGGACACTAAAGTCCATGGAGAATAAGAACACCTCCTCCCAGCTGCCCACTGCCCTGAAGATAGGAAACACTGTCACCACTGATAAATCCACCATAATTGAGAATTTCAATAAGCATTTTTCTACGGCTGGCCATGCTTTCCACCTGGCTACTCCTACCCCGGTCAACAGCACTGCACCCCCAACAGCAACTCGCCCAAGCCTTCCCCATTTCTCCTTCTCCCAAATCCGTTCAGCTGATGTTCTGAAAGAGCTGCAAAATCTGGACCCCCTACAAATCAGCCGGGCTAGACAATCTGGACCCTTTCTAAAATTATCTGCCTAAATTGTTGCCACCCCTATTACTAGCCTGTTCAACCTCTTTCGTGTCGTCTGAGATTCCCAAAGATTGGAAAGCAGCTGCGGTCATCCCCTTCTTCAAAGGGGGGAGGACACTCTTGACCCAAACTGCTACAGACCTATATCTATCCTACCATGCCTTTCTAAGCCAAGTCAACAAACAGATTACCGACCATTTAGAATCTCACCATACCTTCTCTGCTATGCAATCTGGTTTCAGAGCTGGTCATGGGTGCACCTCAGCCACGCTCAAGGTCCTAAACGATATCTTAACCGCCATCGATAAGAAACATTACTGTGCAGCCGTATTCATTGATCTGGCCAAGGCTTTCGACTCTGTCAATCACCACATCCTCATTGGCAGACTCGACAGCCTTGGTTTCTCAAATGATTGCCTCGCCTGGTTCACCAACTACTTATCTGAGAGTTCAGTGTGTCAAATCGGAGGGTCTGCTGTCCGGACCTCTGGCAGTCTCTATGGGGGTGCCACAGGGTTCAATTCTTGGAACGACTCTCTTCTCTGTATACATCAATGAGGTCGCTCTTGCTGCTGGTGAGTCTCTCATCCACCTCTACGCAGACGACACCATTCTGTATACTTCCGGCCCTTCTTTGGACACTGTGTTAACAACCCTCCAGGCAAGCTTCAATGCCATAACTCTCCTTCCGTGGCCTCCAATTGCTCTTAAATACAAGTAAAACTAAATGCATGTTCTTCAACCGATCGCTACCTGCACCTACCCGCCTGTCCAACATCCCTACTCTGGACGGCTCTGACTTAGAATACGTGGACAACTACAAATACTTAGGTGTCTGGTTAGACTGTAGACTCTCCTTCCAGACCCATATCAAACATCTCCAATCCAAAGTTAAATCTAGAATTGGCTTCCTATTTCGCAACAAAGCATCCTTCACTCATGCTGCCAAACATACCCTTGTAAAACTGACCATCCTACCAATCCTCAACTTTGGCGATGTCATTTACAAAATAGCCTCCAATACCCGACTCAACAAATTGGATGCAGTCTATCACAGTGCAATCTGTTCTGTCACCAAAGCCCCATATACTACCCACCATTGTGACCTGTACGCTCTTGTTGGCTGGCCCTCGCTTCATACTCGTCGCCAAACCCACTGGCTCCATGTCATCTACAAGAACCTGCTAGGTAACGTCCCCCCTTATCTCAGCTCGCTGGTCACCATAGCATCTCCCACCTCTAGCACACGCTCCAGCAGGTATATCTCTCTAGTCACCCCCAAAACCAATTCTTTCTTTGGCCGCCTCTCCTTCCAGTTCTCTGCTGCCAATGACTGGAACAACTACAAAAATCTCTGAAACTGGAAACACTTCTCCCTCACTAGCTTTAAGCACCAACTGTCAGAGCAGCTCACAGATTACTGCACCTGTACATAGCCCACCTATAATTTAGCCCAAACAACTACCTCTTTCCAACTGTATTTTATTTATTTATTTTGCTCCTTTGCACCCCATTATTTTTATTTCTACTTTGCACATTTTTCCATTGCAAAACTACCATTCCAGTGTTTTACTTTCTATATTGTATTTACTTTGCCACCATGGCCTTTTTTTGCCTTTACCTCCCTTCTCACCTCATTTGCTCACATTGTATATAGACTTGTTTATACTGTATTATTGACTATGTTTGTTTTACTCCATGTGTAACTCTGTCGTTGTATCTGTCGAGCTGCTTTGCTTTATCTTGGCTAGGTCGCAATTGTAAATGAGAACTTGTTCTCAACTTGCCTACCTGGTTAAATAAAAGTGAAATAAAAATTTAAAATAAATTGGCAGCACCACTCAATGTTAGTGATGGCTGTTTTTCAGTCTCTCGGTCCCCGCTTTGATGCACATGTACTGACCTCGCCTTCTGGATGATAGAGGGGTGCACAGGCAGTGGCTTGAGTGGTTGTTGTCCTTGATCTTTTTGGCCTTCCTGTGACATCGGGTGGTGTTGGTGTCCTGGAGGGCAGGTAGTTTGCACCCGGTGATGCATTGTGCAGACCTCACTACCCTCTGGAGAGCCTTCCGTTTATGGGTGGAGCAGCTGCCGTACCAGGCGGTGATACAGCCCGGCAGGATGCTCTCGATTGTGCATCTGTAAAAGTTTGAGAGTTTTTGGTGACAAGCAGAATTTCTTCAGCCTCTTGAAGTTGAATAGGCGCTGCTGCGCCTTCTTCACCATGCTGTCTGTGTGGGTGGACCATTTCAGTTTGTCCGTGATGTGTATGTCGAGGAACATTAAACCTCTCCACCCTCTCCACTACTGTCCCGTCGATGTGGATAGGGGGGTGCTCCCTCTGCTGTTTCCTGAAGTCCACGATCATCTCCTTTGTTTTGTTGACCTTGAGTGTGAGGTTATTTTCCTGACACCACACTCCGAGGGCCCTCACCTCCTCCCTGTAGGCAGTCTCGTCGTTGTTGGTAATCAAGCATACCACTGTAGTATCGTCTGCAAACCTGATGATTGAATTGGAGGTGTGCATGGCCACGCAGTCGTGGGTGAACAGGGAGTACAGGAGAGGCCTGAGATTGCACTCTTGTGGGGACCCAGTGTTGAGGATCAGCGGGGTGGAGATGTTGTTACCTACCCTCACCACCTGGGGGCGGCCGGTCAGGAAGTCCAGGACCCATTTGCACAGGGCGGGGTCGAAGACCCAGGGTCTCGAGCTTAATGATGAGTTTGGAGGGTACTATGGTGTTAAATGCTGAGCTGTAATCGATGACCAGCATTCTTACATAGGTATTCCTCTTGTCCAGATGGGTTAGGGCAGTGTGCAGTGTGGTTGAGATTGCATCATCTGTGGACTTATTTGGGCGGTAAGCAAATTGGAGTGGGTCTAGGGAGTCAGGTCGGGTGGAAGTGATATGGTCCTTGACTAGTCACTCAAAGCAGTTCATGATGACTGAAGTGAGTGCTACAGGCCGGTAGTCATTTAGCTCAGTTGCCTTAACTTTCTCGGGAACAGGAACAATGGTGGCCCTCTTGAAGCATGTGGGGACAGCAGACTGGGATAAGGATTGATTGAATAGGTCTGTAAACACACCAGCCAGCTGGTCTGCGCATGCTCTGAGGATGCGGCCGGGGCTGCCGTCTGGGCCTGCAGTCTTGCGAGGGTTAAAATGTTTTACTCACGTTGGCTACAGTGAAGGAGAGCCCATAGGTTTTGGTAGCGGGCTGTGTCAGTGGCACTGTATTGTCCTCAAAGCGAGCAAAAAAGTTATTTATAGTCTGTCTAGGAGCAAGGCATCGTGATCCGCGACGGGGCTGTTTTTTTTTGTAGTCCGTGATTGACTGTATACCCTGCCACATCGTGTCTGAGCTGTTAAATTGCGACTCCACTTTGTCTCTCTACTGATGCTTAGCTTGTTTTATTGCCTTGTTTAGGGAATATCTACACTCTATTCTGACATTTTTCCGGTCACCTGCCCCGATTTTAAAAGCAGTGGTTCGCATGTTCAGTTTTGCGCGAATGCTGCCATCAATCCACGGTTTCTGGTTGGGGAATATTTTAGACGCTGTGGATACAACATCACCGATGCACTTGTTAATAAACTCGCACACCGAATCAGCGTATTTGTCAATGTTGTTGTTCACCGAAATGCGGAACATATCCCAGTCCACGTGATCTAAGCAGTCTTGAAGCGTGGAATCCGGTTGGTCGGAACCAGCGTTGAACAGACCTGAGCGTGGGTGCTTCCTGTTTTAGTTTCTGTCTATAGGCTGGGAGCAACAAAATGGAGTGGTGGTCAACTTTTCTGAAGGGAGGGCAGGGGAGGGCCTTATATGCATCGTGGAAGTTAGAATAACAGTGGTCTAGGGTTTTGCCAGCCCTGGTTGCACAATCGACATGCTGATAGAATTTGGGGAGCCTTGTTTTCAGATTAGCCTTGTTAAATTCCATGGCTACAATAAATGCAGCCTCAGGATATGTGGTTTCCAGTTTACATAGAGTCCAATGAAGTTCTTTCATGGCCATCGACGTGTCTGCTTGGGGGGGAATATACACGACTGACTATGATCGAAGAGAATTCTCTTGGTACATAATGCGGTCGGCATTTGATTGTGAGGAATTCTATATCAGGTGAACAAAAGGAGTTCCTGTATGTTGTTATGATCACACCACGTCTCGTTAATTAATCATAAGGCATACACCCCCGCCCTTCTTCTTACCAGAGAGATGCTTTTTTTTCTGTCTGCGTGATGAAGAAACCAGGTAGCATGTCTCGAGTGAGCCATGTTTCCATGAAACAAAGTACATTCCAGTCTCTGATGTCTCTCTGGAATGCTACCCATGCTCAGATTTCATCTACCTTGTTGTCAATAGACTGGACATTGGCGAGTAGTATGCTCGGGAGCGGTGCGCAATGTGCCCGTCTACGGAGCCTGACCAGAAGACCGCTCCGTCTGCCCCATAGTTATTTTGGGTCGCCGGCTGGGATCCGATCCATATTCCTGGGTGGTAGGCTCAGAGGATCCGCTTCGGGAAAGTCGTATTCTTGGTCGTAATGTCGGTGAGTTGACGTTGCTCTTATATCCAATAGTTCCTCCCGACTGTATGTAATAAGACCTAAGATTACCTGGGGTATCAATGTAATAAATAACAAAACAAAAAAATCTGCATAGTTTCCTAGGAACTCCAAGTGAGGCGGCCATCTCTGTCGGCGCCGGAAGTTATAAGAAAACAGAGTGGCACAGCGGTGTAAGAAAACCATCCTCCATTGTTATTGGTTTGGCCGAGTTGTTCATGTTGAGCTTTCTTCTGAGGACTTGGCCAACATAGTATTAGCTTGATGATAAGTCGTTTTTTGTAAAATGGAATATAATGAGTGAATTTAACTTGCTGAAATATACCGAAATGAAACAACACAGCAGTACACATTAGTACAGTAGGACTTGGACCACAAAATGTTAGCAAGAGTTTATCTATCCACACTGAAGATACGATAAAGATCCAAGTTTATTTTTGTTATTTTGTTTGACAGTCAGCCCTTGGCTGTAAAATAAAGGCTGCAGAGGCCTTATTTTTTTGTAAAAAAATGGACCTGTCACTACTTTAGAAGTCTGATATTTTCATAAATGTAACATCATTGCTTTGTATCAACTTAGCATTTGATGAAAACCTTTTTCGCTCTGTACAATAATTAGGGATGTAATGATTCACCGATAAGCATCGGTCCCCGATTAAAATATTGAAGATATGACTGAATCAGTCCATGGACCCCAAACTGATCCAAATATATCATGCATCAGTCAAATAGATTCCGCCTTCCCAGTGGTGCAGCGGTCTAAGGCACTGCATCGCAGAGCTTGAGGCGTCACTACAGACCCGGGTTCGATCCCATGCGGTGTCAATTGGTCCTCAGTTGAACGGTGTTTACTCCAACACATTGGTGTAGCTGGCTTCCGTGTTAAGAAGCATGGTTTGGCGAATCATGTTTCGGAGTACGCATGACTTGACCTTCGCCGAGCCCGCTGGGGAGTTGCAACGATGAGACAAGATCGCAATTGGATATCACAAAAAGGGGTCAAAAATAGATTCAAACGTAACGAATCGCCACTTCACTAAAATGTTTTGCTCATATTGCTTTCTTTCTACCTTAAGAAAATACCTAATATTTTGTGACAACTGATGCGTCCTCATTTCCAGTTTTGAACTAAGCATGTAACTGTTGACAGTCATTGATCTAGAAGTAATTTTGCATCCCGAACAACCCTAGGGAATATCAATAGCCTAGTCAAACTGTATTGTGCCTTGCTTCGCACGCTGACCAACTCGAGGTAGGCGGCCTGTTGCACATCTGCACAGCACCTTCGGCATTCAAATGCTAAAATGGCTTGCGCAATATTAGTCTTTATTAGTTAAGTGACAACCAATGTAATTTGCTAGGTTATTGTTATTTTGAACTGTTGAAAATTGTGTTTTACCGTAATAAAAGTAAGCTACCAGAGGCACAACTCTCATCTGGCTATACCTGCTGAACGGGGCTTACAATATATTTAATTTTGATTGTTCAGGTTCTTATCAGCAATAGTTTTGGTAGTTTTGCTTTAAACAATCAGTATATATGGTCATTTTTAGATATACAGAGGTCGACCGATTTATGATTTTTCAACACCAATACTGATTTATTGGAGGACCAAAAAAAGTTCATACCGATTAATCGGACGATTTAAATTAAATAAAAAAAAGTGTATTTGTAATAATGACAATTACAACAATACTGAATGAACACTTATTTTAACTTTAATTTAATACATCAAAATCAATTTAGCCTCAAATAAATAATGAAACATGTTCAATTTGGTTTAAATAATGCAAAAACAAAGTGTTTGAGAAGAAAGTAAAAGTGCAATATGTGCCGTGTACGAAAGCTAACGTTTAAGTTCCTTGCTCAGAACATGAGAACATATGAAAGCTGGTGGTTCCTTTTAACATGAGTCTTCAATATTCCCAGGTAAGAAGTTTTAGGTTGTAGTTATTATAGGACTATTTCTCTCTATACCATTTGTATTTCATATACCTTTGACTATTGGATGTTCTTATAGGCACTTTAGTAGTGCCATTGTAACAGTATAGCCTCCACAAAAGTGCTGTTTGAGTGAATGCTTACGAGCCTGCTGGTGCCTACCATCGCTCATAATAACACACAGAAATACGAGCCTTAGGTCATTAATATGGTGGAATCCGGAAACTATAATTTTGAAAGCAAAACGTTTTATTTCAGTGAAATGCAGAACCGTTCCATATTTTATCTAACAGATGGCATCCCTAAGTCTAAATATTGCTGTTACATTGCACAACCTTCAATGTTATGTCATAGTTACGTTAAATTCTGGCAAATTAGTTCGCAATGAGCCAGGCTGACCAAACTATTGCATATACCCTGACTCTGCGTGCAATGAATGCAAGAGAAGTGATTAGTAGTACAAAAATGTTGCAAACATGAACTTACTTTGCCATGCTGTAGGTCAGTGTTTCCCAACTCTGGTCCTCAAGTACCCCCAACAGTACACTGTTTTGTTGTAGCCCTTGACATACACACCTCATTCAACTCATTGAGGGCTTGATGATTAGTTGACAAGTTGAATCAGGTGTGCTTGTCCAGGGTTACAATAAAAATGTGTACTGTTGGGGGTACTCGGGGACCAGGGTTGGGAAACACTGCTGTAGGGCAGGTACTGTTACATACAATATGTTTTGTGGACTTCACCGGACACCACTCTCCAGTTTTGTGATGAAACAAAGGTGTGGTTGAATGTATTATGCCACTGTGTCTTCTTATTGTCTCTGCCTTAAGCCTAAGTGTCAAGGCATAACAGCGTTTAGTGCAAACAACACAATTATCACAACACCGGTTGTAATATGGCTTTTTGTCCTGGCCTGGTTCCCCAGTGATTTTACCCACGTAGCGCTACTGGTTGGATGTACTGCCAAATTCTCTAAAATTATGTTGGTAGATTAATGAACATTAAAGTCTCTGGCAACAGCTCTGGTGGACATTCCTGTAGTCAGCATGTCAATTACACTCCCCCTCAATACTTGTGACATCTGGGGCATTGTGTTGTGTGAAAAAAAAAATGCAGATTTTAGAATGGCCTTTTATTGTCCCCAGCACAAGGTGACCTGTGTAATGATCATTACATACTGTTTAATCAGCTTCTTGATATGCCACACCTGTCAGGTGGATGGATTATCTTGGCAAAGGAGAAATGCTCACGAACAGGGATATAAACAAATTTGTGCAAAAAATGTATTTGAGAGAAATAAGCTATTTGTGCATATGGAACATTTCTGGGATCTTTTGTCAGCTCATGAAACATGGGACCAACACTTTACATGTTACTGTATATACACTGAACAAAAATATAATCGTATGTGACTTGTTGAAGGAAACTTGCCGTATTTCGCACGTCACTGCAACACAGGAGAGGCATTTGACCGTAAACTTTTATTTAAAAAAAATCAAAATGTGTATTCCATCCATAAATACCAATACAATTAAATTAAGAGCCTAGTTGTTTTAGCCAGTGAAAAAGCAATGACCCTTCCCGCTAGCCATGATTGGCTGAGATAATGGATGGGCTGGACATGCTGGAGATGAGTTTGGATTGGTCTGCCAAGTAGCATGCTTCTGTCTAATGTGAGCTGTACTGTATGTGTTGATAGTCCTTTCTCCCAAACCTTTTTTTGAAAGATATAACATTAGCCATCGAACTACAAAGGTTTTGCTACTTTTCTCAACAACATTGATGCCCTGAATTTAGCAGGCGCTATCGACAGATCAGTTGGAAAAAGTGTTGGGCCACTTTCTGCATATGCCACGGTCAGTGTGTACCGGAGTGACTTGACACAACGCTGGCCAAACAACATGTAGCTACAAATAAAACAGAGTTGAATGGTTCCAGTCTGCTGTGATGTATTCATGCATGTATATGGGTAAGAGTCTGTAAGTAGGTTTCTAATTTTGTCAAAGTCGTTTCATTGCAAGTTAAAGTGTACTGTTAGCTAGCTAGCGAACAGTAGCTTGCTGGCTGGCTAGCTAACGTTACGTGTATGATCTGTGTAGTAATATTAGAAATCCAGTTGCATTGCTAGTTATAGCCTAATGTTAGATAACTACCATTGAGCCTTGTTTGTTAGCTGTAGTATGAATCTGCAGGTAGCTAAAGCTATGCCAATGTTTTATATTGGTAGTAGCTCGTATGTGTTGGGATTATGCTGGGTCATTGTTTAGCTAGCTAGCTATTTTTTTAGTTTCAATGGAATTAAGATGATCTTAGTGCTATGATGCTTTTGGGAAACCCAACCAGGGTAAAGATGTGTGCTTATGTAACCTATCCAGAAATATATATACTATTTGTTCGTACATAACATTAGGCATAATGATTTTGGCTCCAGATTGAAGGAAAAACTGTTTCAGGTATATGAAAAATGCAAAATTCTCTGGATTGTGCCCCCTCTAAAATAATGGGTGCATGATGCCCCTGTGGGAGGTGACCTGCTTTAGCCTCGCATGACACACCAGGGGACACATCTGAAACAGTCGCTGCTGATTGAACGACCATGTCCTCCAACATGCCATTTCTACTACGGGTTTAATGGGATCAATGTTGCTGTCAAAACAATATTGCTCTCCATTTCATAATCTTCATGTCCCAAATGCTTACTAAAACTGGGAAATACCTTGGAATAAGCATGCTTATTTTGACCTAGTTTTTTTTAGAGATGATTTCATGCAAGCATTATGGTTCATCACTCCCTCCATCTTTACAGTTGAAAGATTGCAATGACCAATGTAATATTCATACTATTTGCTATTTAGCGGATGCATTTATCTATACATTAATGCGTGCATTTTACCTATGGGTGGTCACGCGAATCAAACCCAGTAACGTGGCATTACAAGCGCCATGCTCTACCAACTGAGCTACAAAGGACCACACTATGGTACATCAAATGAATTGTCTTGGCCTATATCTCCTGAGGTGTCGGCGTATAGCACTGTGTAATAATTCACTGACTTTAGTGTTCAGTTAATTTATATCAACCATTTACAAATGATGAACAAGATGAAATATAGTACAGGCCTGTAAAATGTGAAGGAAAAATGGCATCTGCTTAAGAGGATTTTCCAGCTAAGCTGAAATATACTTTACTGTAACAAGCCTACAGCTGCTCTGTGAATGCTCCAAATCAGCAAGCCTCAGCTTGCTAGTGTTATCTATTGTTACCCAAGGAAGGCTGGCTACAGTAAATGTATTCATTTCAATTCATTACACTGGCAACCATTTGCGTAGGATAATCTTAACTATTGATGAACTTCAGTTAACAAGGCAGTGCAGTATGTCCTGAGTGGCTAAACATACTTGATGCTTGCTTTGTCACCTCACATACACGTTCATTTCCCCACCTCATTACAGGATCCAGAAGACTCACCGGTAGATAAATCAAAGGCTTATTATTTTATTTAACCTTTATTTAACTCTGTCATTTATAACCATTTATCACTCTGTCAAATGCCTATTGTTGTTTGAGTGTACTTATTTCATGAGTTAAGTAGTACTTGGGTTTGAAGAATCATTACCTTTTCATGTGGTCCCTCATGGAACCAGGTTGAAAGGGGGGTTCAGCTGTGGCTTTTATACCCAAGTTATATGTAACCATTAAGTAGGCCTAATAGCCATTGAAAATGCAAGTAAATAATTTCAAAATAGCTAAAAATGAAGATTTTACTGGCACCCAGCTGAGTTCTGTGGCAGCACCCCCATAATTGCAATGTTTCTATAAGAGAAAATCTCAAAGGAGTGTTTGCGTATTTTAGTGAAAAGTCTGTGGTGGAAGGTAGCCTAGCAGTTACCGAAAGGTTGCTGGTTTCGAATCCCTGAGCTGACTATGTAACTTTACCCTAATTACTATTGTAAGTCGCTCTGGATAAGATCGTCTGCTAAATGACTAAAATAAAACTTGACACAAAATAATTACAGCTGCAATATCAGGGTTTAAGGCTAAAGCAATTGCAGGTCTTGGAACTGTTTAGAACCATTAGACTGCATTTTTTTGCCTTTTTTTGCCCATCTAGTCAGGCGGCTTGTGGTCGTAGATAGGATATGTTGACATGAGTGAAGTAGAAAGCAAACATGCTAAACCTTACAATACTTTAAGGGCGATTCTGTGGTAAAGTCAACCTGATCATGCAAAATAAATAAAAATATCCTGAAAGTAATTGTCGTGTTTCTAGACTTCTATGAAATGTGTCCTCTAATTACTTACAATATGAGGTAAATAGTTTTTCCTTCCAAGAAATGGTAATCCAAGTATGTTAAACAGCTTTTCTGGGTTTGAATGTAGAATGTGGTGTGTGTACCCCAACAACGAAATGGTGTGGGTGTACCCCAACAACGGAATGGTGTGGGCGTACCCCAACAACAGTGGTGTGGGCGTATACCAGTCATAAACATATTTATGCAAATAGACTGCTGATTGGCCAGCTCATCCTCCTCAGGAGTATGACATCATACTCCTATTAGGTCATTTTTAAAAGATGCACTATGCAGAAATTGCTCTGCCATTTCCAGGTTACTAACACTGAAATTAGGTGAACTATTCAAATGTATGTGACAAAACAAGCAAGTATAGTGTAGAGAATCATTGTACCATCTCAACTGCTGTGAAATATATTTTCCATAACCAAAAATATTGTATTTTCAGCTGTTTGAAGCTGTTATTGAAAACCAAAAGTAAAAGATGCGAAATGAAACTTAGAAATAGAGCACAAAGAACAGACCTACTGTTTATGAGACTTGATTTAAATGAGAATGACAGATCTAAGCCTCACATTTCTATGTGCATTTTGGAAGATCATCCAAAAAGTTACATTTTGCAGCTTTAAATTGTCTGTTTGACATGTTTGAAGTGGGATTTTATCTCCAATGTATGCTTTGGCCACAAATACGAGTATAGAACGAGCCAACAACATTATTTCAGTTAACGGAATATAATAACTTTTAAAAGTGAGATTTTCACTGGACAGTTACTTTAATGTCTAAATTTTGGAGTGCAGATTTTATTTGAACAGTTATATTAGATAATTGCATGAATTTTGGCTTCAAATAAATTGGTCTAGGCTAAATTATTGATATACAGCACCAGTCAAAAGTTTGTACACACGTACTCATGCAAGGGTTTTTCTTTATTTGACTATTTTCTACATTGTAGAATAATACTGAATACTTAAAACTATGAAATAACACATGGAATGATGTAGTAACCAAAAAAGCATAAAAAAAAGTCTAAATATATTTTGTTTGAGATTTTTCAAAGTAGCCACCCTTTGCCTTTATGACAGTCTTGGTATTTTCTCAACCAGCTTCATGAGGTACAGTAGTCTTTTAAAAGTTGCAGCATACTGCGGCACAGCTTGCATGCTCCCGCAGAATTCTATGGCACGTTATTTGAGTGCCAACCACTGGTACGGTTAATGCTAGTTAGTGCTAGATTCTAAATGAAAACCAAAAGCCGCCTCATGGGTCTCCCGGTGGCAGCCGGCACGGGTATCGAAGCTGCATCTGTAGCAACGCATTTTGCACTGAGGGAGCCCCCATCCTCAAAGTATCAAAATATAGAGAGGTAAAGGTAAATTGTCCTGCTAATAGCAGATAATGGACTATTATAATACTGTACATGGTTTCCAGGTCAGGATAAGTGAAACATGTATTTATTAAAGACAATCAGAAAGAATGTTGGTACTTATTTATTTTGATCCAAAGCCATGAATGAGTGTATATATTATTATATAAATATATAAAATATGGTTTATATATTATTTTGTTTAAAAAAAAGAAAGTGAGTGATTTGTAATCTGAATAATGGCTAAAATAGTATCTGTAAAGGCCAAAACATTTATTTCTGTTTTTCGAGGGAGAGAAACACTGGGCCAATTGTGTGCCGCCCTATGGGACTCCCAATCACGGTCGGATATGATACAAAGTAATACTTTTTGTTGTATTATTTGTTTTGTCCTTTCTGGTGGATTACACTGATATTTCAACCAATCACAGCCGGTTGTGATACAGCCAACCTAAATAAGAAATACATTTGACGATAGAATTCTTCCTCTACCCTCCTTCTAGGGAAGTCTATTGTCCAGCTACCTGCTAAAAGCCATAAAGGCGCTGTAAAACATGACTGTGTGTGCTTGAAATAGTATTTTCCATTAAGCAACAATTTGTTTACATTCATTAGACAACTTTGTTCCAATATTTCTGTAATTCAGTGATATTTATTCCCATAGTAATTCATTATGGATCCATAACTCAATAAACAGCACTTTGAAAAAGTATTCTCATAATTATTTTATTGACGAAAGCATAAAGATGCTATTATTAGTTACATCGTTCTAGTTTGAACGTGCAGACTGGCACTAAGAACAGCGGGAACATTTCCCTTGTCAGCGCCATTATTAGTCCAATTCCCCTTAACTTCTTGCGTCGAGCCATCCCGGATCCGGGATCGTGACTACAGCCTCAAGCTCATTACCATAACGCAACGTTAACTATTCATGAAAATCGCAAATGAAATCAATATGCTAGCTCTCAAGTTTAGCCTTTTGTTAACAACACTGTCATCTCAGATTTTCAAAAATATGCTTCTCAACCATAGCAAAACAAGCATTTGTGTAACAGTATCGATAGCTAGCGTAGCATTTAGCGTAACATTTAGCGTTAGCATTCAGCAGGCAACATTTTCACATAAACCAGAAAAGCATTCAAATAAAATCATTTACCTTTTATTTATTTGTTTAGGACAAATCGCTCCGTTTTCTGCGTCACGTTTAGCTACGAAAAAAACCTGTATGCAGGATTGTTTAAATCTATCCGTAAGCTCATTAGCATAACACAACGTTAACTATTCATGAAAATCGCAAATGAAATTAAATCAATATGCTAGCTCTCAAGTTTAGCCTTTTGTTAACAACACTGTCATCTCAGATTTTCAAAAATATGCTTCTCAACCATAGCAAAACAAGCATTTGTTTAACAGTATTGATAGCTATTGATAGATAGCGTAGCATTTAGCGTTAGCATTCAGCAGGCAACATTTTCACAAAGAACAGAAAAGCATTCAAATAAAATAACTTTGGATGTTTTCAATGAGGAGACTCTCAGTTAGATAGCAAATGTTCAGTTTTTACAAAAATATTATTTGTGTTGACAAATCACTCCGTTTTCTTCACGTTTGGGTAAGAAAAAAAACAAAAATTAAGTCATTAAAACGAGAACTTTTTTCCAAATTAACTCCATAATATCGACCAGAAACATGGCAAACGATGTTTAGAATCAATCCTCAAGGTGTTTTTCACATGTCTATCGATGATAAATCCTTCGTGGCAGTTGACTTTCTCTTCTGATGAAATGAAACTTACGCTATAATTTCGACACAGGACACCGGGCGGACACCTGGTAAATGTAGTCTCTTATGGTCAATCTTCCAATGATATGCCTACAAATGCGTCACAATGCTGCAGACATCTTGGAGAAACGACAGAAAGGGCAGGCTCATTCACAGCCATATAAGGAGACATTGGAACACAGCGCCTTCAGAATCTGGGGCATTTTCTGTATGAAACTTCATCTTGGTTTCGCCTGTAGCATTAGTATCTGTGAGTGCCCCAGAACTATCTTTGCAGTTTTGGAAACGTCAGAGTTTTTTCTTTCCAAAGCTATCAATTACATACATAGTCGAGCCTCTTTTCGTGACAAAATATATTTTTTAATACAGGAACGTTTTTATCCAAAAATTAAAAGAGCGCCCCCTGTCTCGAAGAAGTTAAAGTGTTGCTCTGTGCTACCCAGTGTATTGTGGGTCCATTCCTGCTAATAACAGGGTTAATAATACATCTATGAGAATATCCGATGGTCTTTTATATAATTCTAAATTAATAATAATCATCGCTTTGTTTTAAAAAATAAGTATTTTGGAGAAATTAGTAAAATGAGTGAGGAGAAAGGCCATTCTTGAACATGGGGTAAGCCATTGTTACTAAGTTGTAAATAAAGCCAGTTTGTTATTTCCAATGATTTATTTCTGTTTTTAGACTGAGAGAAACCAAAAACATACAGTCATCTCATGTGTCTCCCAGTCGAGACCGGCATTTAACCAACATCTGTGGCAACTGCTTTGCAGTGTCTTAGACATTTGTGCCACTCAGGCACTGTACAACACGACCGTTCGGGAGTGGGCTACAGTACTACAGTAAGAGCAAAATAATTATAATATTGTCCATGGTTTCCAGGTCAGGATAACCAAAACATTTATTTATTAAAGACTATCAGAAAGAATATTGGTACTTATTTATTTTGATCCAAAGTCATGAATGAGTGTGTCACTCAGCTTTATGTAGGTGCCGGGCTATATGACTGTCCCATATACTAAAAACCTTAGTGTAACAACAGTTAGTTAGTAATACTGAAGTCGTGCACGATTAGCGGTTTTTATTTAGGTTTATGTCGTCCATTCATTGTCAGTTAGAGACACAGTAGGACCCAAAAGCATAATCAGTGCTTTAACTCCCCCTTGCACTGGTCTGGAGCAATGAATTGGTGACGCAGGGTACCGTACTAATCCACAAATTACCTCTTAAGTCCCGCAGCATGATCACAAAACTTTTAGTGGAGCAACCACTGTATTTAACCACTCTTTCTGATTGCAAGGGGAATCTGTCAAATCTCTGAAGGGTTGCACTTCCTACTCTCTGCTCCAACAAATTTAAGTCAGACTCTGGCCCGATTACGGACAAAAATGCCATCACTGATTAATTTTCCTGCCATTTTATATCAACGTGCTATCTTTTTGAAGGTGTCTAACCCTACTATCTCTAAGAGTGGAATAAATGCTGATTTTGGAATTTTGCAGATTGATTCAGAAAATGGTAGTGTTTTTGCATTTCGGCAATTCACAGAAAAATAAATCCTTGATGCGTTACTTTCTGTAGATACAAAGAAATCCACAGGGGCTGACTAATTGGAACTGAGTCTGCTCAAGTGTGCTGCCCCCTTCATTGCTGGCTCATCAACTCATATCCTACATTGTTATCAGGAAATATTCCAAAAGTATGGAAAACAGCTTATGTGCTGCCACTCCATAAGGGTGGGGATAGTAGTGATCTTGATCATTTTCGTCCCATCTCTGGGCTTCCATGTTTAGCTAAGATTCGCAAATCTTTGGTAAATAAGCAACTCGGATAAAAAAAGATCAGAGTATGGCATTCTGAATATAAATCAATCTAGGTTTAGGCTAGGGCACTATCACAACAACCACATCAGTTGTTAATGATAGTGTCATTGCTTTAGAGGCTAAAATAAATGTTGCTGCCTGTTTGTGGACCTGTCAAAAACGTTTGATAATGTTGATCATGCTATTTTATTGAACAAGTGGTCCTCTATTGGCCTGGGGTCTGATTCCTGATCGTGGTTTCATGATTTTCTTAGTGACAGAACATAAAGACTCATGCTGCAGAGACTTGCTTCCATTCCACCACATTAATATTAATGAAGTCGTGCACTTAGGCGATTAGCCTCGTTCGGCGGTCGGCGTTCAAATTCATCCCAAAGTTGTTTGAGGTTGAGGTCAGGGCTCTCTTCAGGTCAGTCAAGATCTTCCACACAGATCTCGACAAACCATTTCTTTATGGACCTTGCTTTGTGCGCGGGGGCATAGTCATGCTGAAACAATAAAGGTCCTTCCCCAAACTGTTGCCACAAATTTGGAAGCACAGAATCGTCTAGAATGTCATTGTATGCTGCAGTGTTTTGTTTACCCTTCACTGGAACTAAGGGGTCTAGCCCGAACCATAAAACACAGCCCCAGACCATTATTCCTCCTCCACCAAACTTTACAGTTGGCAATATGCATTGGGGCAGGTGGTTTTCATCCACCAAACCCAGATTCGTCCATCAGACTGCCAGATGGTGAAGCGTGATTCATCACTCAAAATAAGGTATTTCCACTGCTCCAGAGTCCAATGGTGGCGAGCTTTACAACACTCCAGCCGATGCTAGGCATTGTGCCTAGTGATCTTAGGCTTGTGTGTGTCTGCTCAGCCATGGAAACCCATTTCATGAAGCTCTCAACGAACAGTGCTGACATTGGAACTCTGTAGTGAGTGTTGTAAGCAAGGACAGACAATTTTTATGCTCTATGTGCTTCAGCACTCGGCGGTCCCATTTTGTGAGCTTATTTGGTCCACCACTTAGTGGCTGAGACGTTGTTGCTCCAGGCGCACCTTTGTGTTGGAGGAAACGCCATACAACTGGGTAGGTAGGTAGCTTGCATGCGCCCAGCTCGCCACAGAGGCGCTAGAGCATGATGGGACAAGGAGATCCCGGACGGCAAAACCCTCCGCTAACCTGGACGACGCTGGGCCAATTGTGCGCCACCTCATGGGTCTCCTGGTTGCGGCCGGCTGCGACACAGCCTGGGATCGAACCTCGAGTTTGCGATGCAGTGCTTTAGACCGCTGTGCAAGAAACGTGACAAACTGACTTGTTGAAAAGGTGCCACGTTGAAAGTCACTGAGCTCTTCAGTAAGGCCATTCTACTGCCAATATTTGTCTATGGAGATTGCTTTGCTGTGTGCTCGATTTTATACACCTGTCAGCAACAGGTGTTGCTGAAATAGCCAAATTCATTCATTTGAAGGGGTGTCCACATACTTTTTTATATTTAGTCATGCCACCATTGCATAATTTCATATTTGGCTTCTCAGTTGAGGCTCTTTCTATGCTGAACCTTGGGTTACAGACAACCTGTGTTATTAATGTTTGACGCCACCTCAGCGTTGAGGTTCAGGCCCTTAGTAAACTGAAGTATGAGCCCTTATAAAATAGAAATACGTATTTTTATTTATCTAGGCTACCAGAGCTATATCAATTCGGCATAAATCAGTTTCTTTCACATAAATGCATCAATGCATTTTTCAATGCAGATATTGGTTAAGTAGCCTTACAAGTGCTGTTCAGTGAATTGCATCAGTTGTCCTGCAACCTAGTGGGTCAAATACTATTTCAAGGGAATGTTTTGATTATCTTTGATGAGATTATGTTTACAGTACACGAATTAATGAGTCCTCATGTCAATCTCTCATGGCATAGTAAGCCTACTGGTACTGCTGTTAACTTCCTTGCAGATTCTGAGTTGTATGATCATCTTCAATGTGTTAACATAGTCTCGGCCTAAGGGACTTCAGGTAAACATTGATTTGATCCTTTGGGATTAATATATCAGACCGGTGCTTCACTTTACCTCAGGAGCAATGAGAACCTATTACCAGCAAGTGTTGACACATGGTCGCCTCAGCAATGCCCTTTATATTCTGTTAAATATGATCCAGAGGGATTTCTGTCTCTTCGGGACAGATTTTCTTGTCTTTTAATCAAAGCGAACATTAACTACCGTGTTGTCTTTCTTCTAATGAATACTTGGAGTCAGAGCATCTATATAGAATAGTCACAATACTGTCGCAATACTCTGCTGTATCGATTGAACGTTTTTCTCCCCATCACTAGTGTTGGTATAAAATAACTGCATAGATTGATTCAGTAACAAGCGGGTCCTGGTAAGCATACACTATGCCCCTTAAATACCCAGTGCAACCTTTTCTCAAAATCAAAACATTTTGGGTAACAATTAAAGTTACTTTATAACCAGGTTTCCATCCAACCGTTTTATGCGAGTAAAGTATATGTCGGACCAAAAATGTAATGTCAGGCCTGATTGGAAACCTTTCAAATGTCGACGAATCACAATACGCTAGACAAGGTGTGATCTTGTTGTGTCGGTAAAATGAATTATGCTAGATGTTGGTGTCATGCGCAAATATTAATATAATGACCATCATATCGAAGTAAACTTGGAGTCACGCGATGACATGGTGTGTGGTCTTCCCACTACGACTCGTCGGGAAAGCATGCAGTTTATTAGGCTACAGATGAAATGAGTTACGATGAACTTCACAGGGTGGTGAAAGTTTAAGATGATGAGCTTGAGGCTCCTTTCCAATAAATATCAATGGTCTTATTCTGGTGACATGATAATTGGCTGCAGTTTGGGGGGAAAAAAAAAAATCTTGCTCTTTTATCCTTAATAATCTCATTAGGTAGGCTATATTTTTTGATGTGGCTATACATGCGCTCTAGCCAATTGTGAGCACATAGCGCTGTTGGCTAGAGCGCATGTGCCAATACCAGATTGGGCATACTCGCTATATAACACATTTTTTTCATGAGAAAACCATCAGAGTTGAAAATGCGATAGAAACTCATTTAACTTGTATTTATATAGTGTGCATGAGAATTTAACTGCACAATGTATGTTTATGTGCTCTACATCACGCACAGCCTTTTATCTATAGCAAGTAAATTTGATGGAAGCATCTTTGGTGGGTAATTGATGTTATCCGTATTTTAGAATATTTTCATAAATCTGTCGCCAATTGGATGGAAACCTAGTTAATGTAATAGTTTTCCATTAAAATGGTTAAAAAGACAGTCCCACAAAAGACGGTCTGAAAAATGAGACAGTCCCATTTTGCTGGGACTGTCTGAGCGTTGTCTATATGTGACCTGAAAACTAGCTGTTATTGGCAGAGATTTTAATGTATTTGTATTTATTAGGGATCCCCATTAGCTGCGGCTAAGGCAGCTGCTACTCTTCCTGTGGTCCAAACGCATTAAGGCACTTCGCCAGCAGCATACCGCCCTGCATACCACTGCTGGCTTGCTTCTGAAGCTAAGCAGGGAAGGTCCTGGTCAGTCCCTGGATGGGAAACCAGATGCTGCTGAAAGTTATGTTGGAGGGCCAATAGGAGGCACCCTTTCCTCTGGTCTAAAAAAATGTCACATTCCCCCAGGGCAAAGATTGGGGACCTGTGTAAGGTGCCATCTTTTGGATGAGAAGTTAAACGTGTCACTCTCTTTGGTCACTAAAAGATCCCATGGCACTTATTGTAAGAGTAGGGGTGTTAACCCTGGTTTCCTGGCTAAATTCATGGTCACTGAATCATCCCCAGTTTACAGTTGGCTCATGCATCCCTGTAACTACCTCCCCAGGTTGTTGCAGTCAATTTATCTGTAAATAAAATGACATCACACAAAATATACAATTTATAATAACAATAGTGTACCTGTGTTCCTCTCTTCACAATATCTGCTGTTCCATAAAGTGTATTTTTGATTCTACTGTTTGCATCAGTTACCTGATGTTGTATAGCTCTTTGTAATACTGTGCACCTCCTATAGTCTGTTCTGGACTTGGATTGTGAAGAGACCTCTGTTGGCACGTCTTGTGGGGTATGCATGGGTGTCCGAGCTGTGTGCTAGTAGTTTCAGCAGACGGCTCGGTGCATTCAGCTTGTCAACACTTCTTACAAAAACAAGAAGTCAATCTCTCCTCCACTTTGAGCCCTGAGAGATTGACATTCATATTAGCTCTCCATGTACATTTAAATGCTAGCCGTGTTGCCCTGTTCTGAGCCTATTGTAATTTTCCTGAATCCTTCTTTGTGGCACCTGACCATACGATTGAACAGTAGTCCAGGTGTGACAAAACTAGGGCCTATAGGACCTGCCTTGTTGACAGTGTTGTTAAAAAGGCAGAGCAGCGCTTTATTATGGACAGACTTCTCCCCATCTTAGCTACTGTTGTATCAACATGTTTTGACCATGACAGTTCAACTTGCTCTATTTCCACATTATTCATTACAATATTTAGTTGAGGTTTAGTGAATAGTTTGCCCCAAATACAGTTTTAAAATGTATTTAGGACTAACTTATTCCCCGACACACATTCTGAAATGAACTGCAGCTCTTTAAGCGTTTCAGTCATTTCAGTCACTGTAGTAGCTGACGTGTATAGTGTTGAGTAATCTGCATACAAAGCCTGTCATTAGTAAAGATTGAAAAAAGTAAGGGGCCTAGACAGCTGCACTGGGGAATTCCTGATTCTAACTGGATTATGTTGGCTTGGCTTCCAAGTACACCCTCTGTGTTCTGTTAGGTAACTCTTTATCCACTATAGCAGGGGGTGTAAAGCCATAACACATTCATTTTCCCAGCAGCAGACTATGATCGATAATGTCAAACGCTGCACGGAAGTCTAACAAAACAGTCCCCACAATCCTTTTATTTCTCTCAGCCAATCATCATTCATTTGTGTAAGTGCTGTGCTTGTTGAATGTCCTTCCCTATAAGCGTGCTGAAAGTCTTGTCAATTTGTTAACTGTAAAATAGCATTGTATCTGGTCAAACAACATTTTTTTCCAGAAGTTTACTAAGGGTTGGTAACAGGATGATTGATCTGTGATTTTGAGACAATAAAGTGGGCTTTACTATTCTTGGGTAGTGAATTTACTTTTGCTTCGCTCCAGACCTGAGAACATTAGGCTTAGATTGAAGATATGGCAAATAGGAGTGGCAATATCGTCCACTGTTGTCCTCAGTAAATTTCCATCCAAGTTGTCAGACCCCGGTGGCTTGTCATTGTTGATAGACTATTTTTTTAACCTCTTCAAATCAAATGTTATTTTTCACGAATACAACAGTGAAATGCTTACTTACAAGCCCTTAACCAACAATGCAGTTTTAAGAAAAAAAAGAAGTTAATAAACGTAACATAAATAAAGAGCAGCAGTAAAATAACAATACCGAGGCTATATACAGGGTGCAGAATCAATGTGCATTGGGCACCAGTTAGTCAAGGTAATTGAGGTAATATGTACATGGAGGTAGAGTTATTAAAGTGACTATGCATAGATGATAACAGAGAGTAGCAGCAGCATAAAGGGGGGCAGTTCAAATAGTCTGGGTAGCAATTTGATTAGATATTCATGGGTCTTATGCTTGGGGGTAGAAGCTGTTTCGAAGTCTCTTGGACCTATACTTGGCGCTCCGGTACCGGAGATTTTGACAATGTTTAGGGCCTTCCTCTGACACGGGCTCGTATAGAGCTCCTGGATGGCAGGAAGCTTGGCTCCAGTGATGAGGCCACAGTGACTGTAGGTACATACCCCAACCAGAAGCCATGGATTACAGGCAGTGCCTTGCAGTCAGAAGCCGAGCAGTTGCCGTACAAGGCAGTGATGCAACCCGTCAGGATGCTCTCGATGGTGCAGCTGTAGAACCATTTTAAGGATCTGAGGACCCATGCCAAATATTTTCAGTCACTTTAGGGGGAATAGTTTTGAATAATTTTGTCGTGCACTCTTCACGACTGTCTTGGTGTGCTTGGACCATGTTAGTATGTTGGTGATGTGGACACCAAGGAACTTGACGCTCTCAACCTGCTCCACTACAGCCCTGTCGATGAGAATGGGGGTGTGCTCGGTCCTCCTTTTCTTGTAGTCCACAATCATCTCCTTTGTCTTGATCACTTTGAGGGAGAGGCTGTTCTTGCACCACACGGTCTGGTCTCTGACCTCCTCACTATAGGCTGTCTCGTCATTGTCGGTGATCACGCCTACCACTGTTGTGTCATCAGCAAACTTAATGATGGTGTTTGAGTCGTGCCTGGCCGTGCAGTTATGACTGAAAAAGGGACTACAGGAGGGGACTGTGCATGCTTCCCCGAAGCGCCCCAGTGTTGAGGATCAGCGTGGCGGATGTGTTGTTACCTACCCTTTCCACCTGGGGGAGGCCCGTCAGGATGTCCATTATCTAGTTGCAGAGGGAGATGTTTAGTCCCAGGGTCCTTAGCTTAGTGATGAGCTTTGAGGGCGCTATGGTGTTGAACACTGAGCTGTAGTCAATTAATAGCATTCTCACATAGGTGTTCCTTTTGTCAAGGTGTGAAAGGGCAGTGTGGAGCGCAATAGAGATTGCATCATCTGTGGATCTGTTGGGGTGATATGCAATTTGGAGTGGGTCTAGGGTTTCTGGGATAATGGTGTTGTGGCCCATGACCAGCCTTTCAAAGCACTTCATGGCTGCAGACGGGTCAGTAGTCATTTAGGCAGGTTACCATAGTACTCTTGGGCAAAGGGACTATGGTGGTCTGCTAGAAACATGTTGGTATTACAGACTCGGACAGGGAGAGGTTGAAACTGTTGGTGAAGACACTTGCCAGTTGGTCAGCGAATGCTCAGAGCACACGTCCTGGTAATCCGTCTGGACCTGTGGCATTCTGAATGTTGACCTGGTTAACCTGTAGTGACGCCCAGCCCGTGAACGGGACCGTTATCATCATCTGACACTAATTAGCATAACGCAACGGACATAAATCTTCCTAGAAAATCTTCCTATACATGAAAATCACAAGTGAAATATATTGTAACACAGCTTAACCTTTTGTTAATCAACCTGTCATCTCAGATTTAGCATTATAGCATTATGCCTTGCTAGCAGCAGGCAAACTTGTCACAAATCAGAAAAGCAATCAAATTAAATTGTTTACCTTTGAACTTCGGATGTTTTCACTCACGAGACTCCCAGGTAGACAGCCAAAGTTAATTTTTTTCCCCCAAAATATTATTTTTGTAGGCGAAATAGCTCCGTTTGTTCTTCACGTTTGGCTGAGAAATCACCTGGAAATTGTGGTCACCACAACGCTGACAAATATTCCAAATTAGCTCCATAATATCGACAGAAACATGGCAAAAGTTCTTTAGAATCCATCCTCAAGGTGTTTTTCTAATATCTATTCGATAATATATCCGTCGGGACAATTCCTTTTTCTCTTGGACCGATTGGAGTAATGGCTACCTCTGCACTTTTACGCGAGTATCTCTCTCGGAGCCACCATGTGACCACTTACGCAATGTGCCCCCATACGGCTATTCTTCAACAGAAATGCGTCACAATGCTGTAGACACCTTGGGGAATACGTAGAAAGTGTAAGCTCGTTGATGGTACATTCACAGCCATATAGGGAGTCATTGGAACGCAGCGCTTTCAAAACCTGGGGCACTTCCGGATTGGATTTCTCTCAGGCTTTCGCCTGCAACATCAGTTCTGTTATACTCACAGACAATATCTTTACAGTTTTGGAAACGTTAGTGTTTTCTATCCAAAGCTGTCAATTATATGCATATTCTAGCATATTTTCCTGACAAAATATCCCGTTTAAAACAGGAACGTGTTTTTTTCAAAAATGAAAATACTGTCCCCGAACACCAAGAGGTTAAAGTCTTACTCACATTGGCTGTGGAGAGCGTGATCACACAGTCATCCGGACCAGCTTATACTAGTAATAGGGGTGGCAAAGGGTCCAGATTGTCTAGCCCGGCTGATTTGTAGGGGTCCAGATTTTGCAGCTCTTTCAGATAATCAGCTGAACCGATTTGGGAGAAGGAGAAATGGGGAAGGGTTGGGCGAGTTGCTGTGGGGGGTGCAGTGCTGTTGACCGGGGTAGGAGTAGCCAGGTGGAAAGCATGGCCACCTGTATAAAAATGCTTATTGAAATTCTCAATTATGGTGGATTTATCAGTGGTGACAGTGTTTCCTATCTTCAGTGCAGTGGGCAGCTGGGAGGAGGTGTTCTTATTCTCCATGGACTTTACAGTGTCCCAGAACTTTTTTGAGTTAGTGTTGCAGGAAGCACATTTCTGCTTGAAAAAGCTAGCCATGGCTTTTCTAACTGCCTGTGTATAATGGTTTCTAGCTTCCCTGAACAGCTGCATATCACGGTGGCTGTTCGATGCTAATGCAGAACGCAATAGGATGTTTTTGTGTTGTTTAAGGGCAGTCAGGTCTGGGGAGAACCAAGGGCTATATCTGTTCCTGGTTCTACTTTTCTTGAATGGGGCATGCTTATTTAAGACAGTTAGGAAGGCATTTAAAAAAAAATATCCAGGCATCCTCTACTGACGGGATGAGATCAATATCCTTCCAGGATTCCCCAGCCAGGTCGTTTAGAAAGGCCTGCTCGAATGACTGGGATGAGGGCCTGTTTGGGTGTCTGGAGTAAATCCCTTTCGTCCGACTCATTAAAAAAAGTTATTTGTCCTATTCAAGGTGAGTAATCGCTTTTCTGATGTCCAGAAGCTCTTTTTGATCATAAAATACTGTAGCAGCAACAGTATGTACAAATTAAGTTACAAACAATGCGAAAAAGATAAGTAAATAGCACGGTTGGTTTAGAGCCCATAAAACTGCAGCTATCCCCTCCGGCGCCATTACCACATCACACTTTACGGTATTTCATAATTTGATGAGTTATACTTGGATGTATAGTGTCGACTTTTGTTGCTGGCATGTCATGCCTAGTTTGCTAATCTTGCCAATGAAAAAATCATTGAAGTATCAGTGGGTTTTGTGATGAATGAGTCATCTGATTTGGGGCAGTAAGTTTGCCAATCGGTTGTGCTGCCAGACTTATTTGCCATTCCTTTTGCCTCATCCCTCTCAACCATACAAATGTTCAATTCCTCATCAATCCAAGGAGATGATCAGTTTCTACAGTTATTTTCTTAATGGGTGTGTGCTTATTAGTGACTGGAATAAGGAATGTCATAAATGTGTCAAGTGCAGCGTCTGGTTGCTCCTTGTTACCTGCAGTCATATTACTTCAACAATATATAACATGAGGTCCTCTCTAAGCTTTACATGAATGTGGTTCTTAATATATAGACATTATAACCATGTATTGCTACCACTGTATCATCAAAGGGATTATCTAAGCGAATTTCAGAGAGTCAGAATATGAATGTCATCTGTTACTAGCAAATTATTGATTTCATGAACCTTGTTTATTAGGCTACATGTTAATGTGGGTTATTTACAGCACTTTTCTGGGATGCTTGATTGTTTTTTTGCTTTCTGGGAAGCAATAAAAGAAGTGCAGGGTGAGCTGCACACAGTGGACTTCGTAGTGGGGCACACCGCCTCAGTGTAAACAGTATAACTCTGGTTCATAGGCACATGATTACTGCATACAGTAGCTGTAGGATCAACAGAGTCATTCAGGGCAGTTAGGGGGACATATTGGAAATTAAATCACTTACATTGTGTCTGCCAATACCCCTGGGATAATGTACATTCGCTGCAGCATTATGACAACTCAGTGACACAATGGTAGGGATTAACTGCGCTGGTCTTGGGTCATTGATAAGTCATTGTCTCAACGCAGCCTTGAAATGTGTGGACAGATGTTTGGAAGTCTCTTCATTACGATTCAATGTGATTCCAAACATATTGCTCACTATAATCTGCTGCAGAGGGACGAGAGAGAGCTACGAGTTTGTTCATTTCCATGTAAAAAGACCCATCAGCACCAACGTGCAAAGTTCATAGGAGCATGTCAAATTGGGTATCAAAGGAAGGGTAACACTCAATATAATTTTGAGCCATATATACAATATACATTTTTCAACTATTTTCCATCCCAAAAAGAAAAGGCTTTGATTTCTTGTCAAACAGATGTAAAATGGGTCTTATAAAACATCTACCAGAAAAAGTCTTAAAAAGTATTAGAAATACATCAAAACACAATCATGTTGAAGTAAAGACCCCTGCCAACTATTATCAACACATATATTTAGTTTTGGATCCATTTTTCTGCCTTCTGTAAGTTTAAGAAACATTGCCTTATGTCTTGAAATTCTGTTACCAAGACATTTTCACAGGTAGGATAATGAAAGTTCACAGAAGTAACAAACAAAGGTAGACCTACATTATCAATTAGTTATAGTGTTTTTAATTATATCGTTTTTGTTTTATAAATTATTAAGTGATTATCGAAAAATCGGTAACTGTATTTCTGTAATTGAATTGGCTACAACGGGAAATCATAGTAGTCACAAACCACAGTTGGGTCACCTGCTACTATCCACCCTTCCACTGGCATACTGTTAGGTTCGGCTGTTATCTTTCTCTTTCTGTCGTCTCGTGGTCAAAGCAAGAGTGTGAAAAGTCTGAACAACCCCTCCTCTCTCTCTCTCTCCAATGAATGTCACCTCTCCCAGCTCTTACTGACACCTAGCCATGAGGCCACTCTCTTTCCATTTACTGTAACCAACATCCTCACCCACTGAGCACCAACCGACACAGGACGTCCATGGACGTTGAAATTTGGTCACTCTGGCCTGGCCTTGATTTCAAAGTCCACAGACATTGTGGACCGGCTTTCATTTGGCCCAAACATAGACACCCATGATTGATTCAGATTTGGTCCTGTAGTTTTATTGTGACATACACCTGATAGGTTCAAGGAAGTGTGTTATTTCGGTTACTGGCCCAACCTTCTAACTGCTGGGCTACCTGCCACCTTTTGTAGGTTACAGTACAGTAAAGAAAAGTAGAATATATTACAGTACAATCTACTCAATCTTCTGTGGGGTGAACTATCACTTCATTGTAAGATCTACACCTGTTGTGTTCGGCACATGTGACTAATAACATACCATTTGATTTGAATTTCACTACAAACTGGAATGAACATTTAATTATTTCACTCTAGAGTACAACCCCATTTTGATATCTGAAAATGATCGTGACCCCAACTATGTGAAGAAAGTTTTGTAATTAACAGCCAATGTTTCCTTTTTTGGGAGGGCTGTGGCAGTCAATTGAAAATAATTCTAACAGTATTTCTGATTTTGTCTTCTCAACTCACCATCACATACATTTAATGTGGGGCTATGACAGTCAATTGCAAATTAGTCTGACATAATGTCTCTTATCTCTTAGATTGTAAACTGTCATGGTCAAAACATATAGATTCAATGGTTGTAAAGATGGGGAGAGATCTGGCCGTAAAAAAAAGATGCTCTGATTTTTGACACCACACTCCAAAAAGTAAGTTCTGCAGGCTCTAGTTGTGTCTAATCTTGATTATTGTCAATCGTGTGGTACAGTGCTGCAAGGAAAGACCTAGTTAAGCTGCAGCTGGCCCAGAACAGAGCGGCACATTCTGCTCCTCATTGTAATCAGAGGGCTGATATAAATACTATGCATGCCAGTCTCTCTTGGCTAAGAGTTGAGGAGAGACTGACTGCATCACTTCTTCATTTTATAATAAACATTGTGTTGAAAATCCAAAATTGTTTGCATAGTCAACTTACACACAGCTCTGACACACACACTTATCCCACCAGACATGCCACCAGGAGTCTTTTCACAGCTCCCAAATCCAGAACAAATTCAAGAAAGCGTACAGTATTATATAGAGCCCTTATTGCATGGAACTTCATTCCATCTTATATTTCTCAAATGAACAGCAAACTTGGTTAAAAAAAAAAGATAAACAACACCTCAAGGCACAACTCCTCTCCCCTATTTGACCTAGATAGTGTGTATGTATGCATTGATATGTTAGCTACGTGTGCCTTTTAAATTATTTTTTTTCCTTGAACTGTTCGTCTCTATTGATTTTCTGTATTATGTCATTCTATATTATGTTTTGTGTGGACCCCAGGAAGAGTAGCTGTTGCAAAAGCAACAGCAATGGGGATCCTAATGAAATACCCAAATCTCACCACCACTAGTGAGATGGGTCTGCTTGATGCATTTCGCGTCAACGTTTCTCACAGTCAGGGGGTGTGGTTGACAGTGCGGACCTCATCTCTGCTGTCACATCCAACCTGGATTGATGATTTGTTTTAATGCAGACGAGAGCACTAAATCCAGCTTCACACAGATATGAGCTGGCGAAGGGTACTATAAAGAAAAATAAAAAATTCAGAAGTCAAATCATGATGTAAATGATCTTCAGGTCAGAAAGTTGGCCATCAAGATAAGAGGCCCGAGCTTCTGAGTTGTAATTCTGGGTTTGCTCAGAGGGAGATGGCAGGAACCAAAACTCCTCCCTAGTGACCCGTGAATGCGTTGTCTGCAGCATTCGGTCACACTGCAGCTCGATCAGCTGTTCGATTTCAGTTACCGGCATGTCAGCTGAGCCAGGAACGCAGTCAATCAGATTGGGAAGTAGGTCTCCAAGTGCTCTTCCAAGCATTGGAGTTGAGCAGTCATCACTTGTGTGGTACACTTACTGATGCTGTTTTCTTGTAGAAACATGCACAGCTGAGGCAAGGGGCGTGGTTTGCTTTTGAAATACTTTCTCTTCAATAACATTTTATTCCTCTGAATCGGCTGATTCGGTCACTCATCTGTAGAATGTTTTTGTATTTCCCCTGCATGCTTGTGTTCGGTTTGTTCAGCTTATCAAATATGTTCATTACACAGAAAGTCAACAAAGTCTATTTTTGTATATATATTTTTTTTACATCCGTTGTGAATGACATCATGTCCTATATCCATGCCAAAAATCTTACCAAAACTCGCCCTTGATAACCACCAAGCCTCAGTGTGAAATAGAACATTGTCATGCTCTGATCCCATATCTCCAGATAGTTTGCGAACAGGCGTGCGCACAGTAGATGACGTTTGATGTAGGTTACAATCGAAGTTACCTGCTGCAGTATATCTCTGAGTTCTGTGCTCAGCTCTTTTGCCTCAAGTTGCTCTCAATGTTTCATACAATTTGTCCATATGGCTGAGGGAGACAAATTCATAACTAGAGTGCCGTCTCACCATAGATGGAGCCCCATCTGTGCAAAAGCCCACCATTCGATCCCACATGGAATCTGTTTTTCGTCAATATAGCCACACAGCACACTGAACACACTCCCCTGTGCCGTTTCATGCTCACGCATCGAGAGACAGAACAATATGTCCTCGTGAATAGCACCCCCCGACATGTATAGAGTCTGCTTGGGCATCTCGGCCCTCAAAGCTAAAGTCCATGTGGAGAGCACAAGCTGGGGAGTTTGAGTCATTCAGTCAGAGTTTCCTCTTGATTGCTAGCAATAGAATGAATTATTAGTTTAACAGTGTTGTCTGACAAAGGTATTGATGTGAGCTTCTGTGTCTCTGCCACCCCACACATTGTTTTCACCATACATCAATTGCGGCCGATAATACCAAAGTCTCTGCAATAATGTGTGGTTTCACAACGTAGTGGGCCTAGCCATTCACCATGGGAATCATTCAAGTGCATCGGTCAAATGCAGCCTTTGCCTGTGATCTGAGGTCGCTCTCTGTTTCAATTTTTGCTTTTAGATTTGGAATAATTTTGATTTAAATTGAACAAAAATATAAACACAACATGTAAAGTGTTGGTCCCATGTTTCATGAACTGAAATAGAAGATCCCAGAAATGTTCCATATTTCTCTCAAATTGTATGCACAAATGTGTTTACCTCCCTGTTAGTGAGCATTTCTCCTTTGCCAAGATAATCCATCAACCTGACAGGTGTCGCATATCAAGAAGCTGATTCAACATGATCATTACACAGGTGCACCTTGCACTGGGGATAATAAAATACCACTCTAAACTGTGCAGTTTTGTCACAGAACACAAAGCCACAGGTTTCTCAAGTTGAGGGAGTGTGCAATTGGCATGCTGACTGCACAAATGTCCACCAGAGCTGTTGCCAGAGAATTTTATGTTAATTTCTCTACCATAAGCCGTCTCCAATGTCGTTAGAGAATTTGGCTGTACTTCCAAATGGCATCGCAACCCCAGACCACGTGTAACGACCTGCGAGATCGTCTGAGATCAGCCACTCGGACAGCTGATGAAATTGTGGGGAAATACTCATTCTGATTGGCTGGGCCTGGCTCCCCAGTGGGTGGGCCTATGCCCTCTCAGGCCCACCCATGGCTGCACCCCTGGCCAGTCATATGAAATCCATAGATTATGGCCTAATGAAATTATTTCAATTGACTGATTTCCTTATATGAATTGTAACTCAGTAAAATAGTTGAATTTGGTGGATGTTGCATTCATATTTTTGTTCAGTATTTTCTCTCACACTGCACTCAAATATGCGCTCAGAGTTTGAGTGACCATGCCAGTTTGTTTTCATATAACTTGGATTCTTGTCCTATTTACATGGGAATAAGCCTGTATTTGAATTTGGCTGCACTTCTAATACCATATGTGACACTGACAGAAATAATATATCAGGGGAGGGGCAGACAGGAGCTGTGTATATCGTTAACAAGTACTCTTCTAGGAAAAGGAGATGGGCACAAAGATGACAACATACCTTCAGAAATCTAACCAGATGGTCAGCAGCTTGAGAGGTATGAGTCTTTGTAGTTTTCGGGCCTTTTGAGGTTGGGGGTAGGAGATGCAGGAATAACAACATGGCTGCCAAGTCACTCTCCAATCCTAAATTTTTTTTTTTATACAATAAAAGATTGATAAAAGCTCACATGTCATGTTAATATGACTAAAACATTGTATATTCAAGTTAAAAAATATATTGGTAATTCCACAGAAGATGTCAGTTCGGCACGCATACAATAATAATTATATTCCTGCCACACAGATGAGAGGAAGTCTTCCAGAAGTTCACCGGAGGGAAGGGTTTTGTAGTCTGCGATGACCCTGGTTTTGGGTTAAAAAAAAATGGCCACTTGGCCAATCTGAAACACATTTTTTTTTTTTCACAATTAACTTCAAAATGATTAACTCTATTCATACAATCTTACCAAGCCTGAAATGTCAAGGAATCTTTGGATGGATCATGATCCATCTCCTGTCTCCATTGGAACGTCGCCTTCATCTTCTCTTTGAACAGTGCCTCATCAGTTGTATGCTTCAGCAAAGATGGTGCCTCTCTGCATTCATCACCTGACAGTTGCTCAACAGCTGAATGGGAACTTTGTTGAGCCTTTGGACTATTTTGATAGGTGGACTTGGTTGGCTTTTGGGTATCACATGATATGGTGCATGCCACTGTCTTTATTCTCCAGCCCAGACCCAGAAGCTGCATCATAATATTTTTCCTGACAATCAAAAAGAAAACAATACAAAATTATCAACACCATTTCATGTCCTGGTACTCTAAGCCTGGTATTCCCTGAGAGAGAATTCAGTCAATTGGATGTCTAGAGTAAAGACACAGATGAGCATCCATCGTTACTCATTACCTATGTTCATACTTGCGTATCAATGCTGGATCATAAAAACTGGATCATAAAGTCACAATCCCCAAGGCGTAGTTGATGCGGGCCCTTGATGGGTGGGCCCTTGATGGGTGGATCCTCCTTGGGGAAGATAAATAAAATGTAACATACGCATTCTGGTTAATACCATCAGTTAGCACCAGTGATACATTTTTCAACCAAACTACAGCCATGTTTTAAACTAGTGGAAGGATGGTGCTGTTGGAAACCCCCTTTATGAACAGACCGGCTGATACTCTTCAGTCACTGAATGACCCACTTAAAATGTGACCCGTTTCAAGAAGATAGGCATATGTCACGTCACTACTTCACAGGAGAGGCATTTGAAAGTAAAAAAAAAAATGTTCTATTTAATTTATTTGTAATTTTTAATCAAAACGTGCTTTTTGGAAGAAATGCCAAAACAAGTGTGCTTGCTAGTTCCTCAACGGCACAGCTAGAAAAGTAAAAAAACAACAACACTTTATAGTTGACTGCATTGGCATTTACTTAGGAACCGTGTACACTTTGTGGAGAGGTTTGTGGCCACTTGGAGACACCAGATAGTCCTTGTCATATTTTTGTCTAATGTTGCACTAACATTTTACAGGAATATTCTTGTGTTACTGAATGTGTCCAGAGTATTTTCAAATGTTGTTATCAAGAAATGCGGTGTAAACTACAGTTTTATTTAAACTTTATTTAACTAGGCAAGTCTGTTAAGAACAAATTCTTATTTACAATGATGGCCTACCAAAAGGACAAAGGCCTCCTGCGGGGACGGGCGCTGGGATTAAAAATTCAAATATAGGACAAAACACTCATCACAACAAGAGACATCACAGCACTTCATAAAGAGACCTACGATGACAACACAGCATGGCAGCAACACATGACAACAATACAGTAGAAACACAACATGGTAGCAGCAAAAAATATGGTACAAACATTATTGGGCACAGACAACAGCACAAAGGGCAAGAAGGTAGAGACAACAATACATCACACGAAGCAGACACAACTGTCAGTAAGTGTCCATGATTGATTCTTTGAATGAAGAGATGGACATAACTGTCCAGGTTGAGTTTTTTTTTGCAGCTCGTTCCAGTCGCTAGCTGCAGCGAACTGAAAAGAGGAGCGACCCAGGGATTTGTGTGCTTTGGGGACCTTTAACAGAATGTGTGTGTGTGTGTGTGGTGTGGAGGATGAGGGCTGCAGTAGGTATCTCAGATAGGGGGGAGTGAGGCCAGAGGGTTTTATGAATAAACATCAACCAGTGGGTCTTGCGACGGGTTATCAGTTTACTGAGGAGTTCAGGGATGTGTCCTATAAGGATCATTGGTGGAAAATCTGATGGCCAAATGGTAAAGAACATCTAGCCGCTTGAGAGCACCTTTACCTGCCGATCTATAAATTACGTCAATACTGTACAATGACATTGAAATCATTGTTTGTTTTACATAGTTTACCAATTGGGTTTGAATAATATTGTAAAACAACAGCATTAGCTCCTAAATAAAAGGTGGGTGTTCAAAGACAAAATAATCCATATACTGTCAATGAGAGAATGTTGGTTAATATAACTAACACAAAGCCATTTCTTTTTGACAAAGATTATTATTATTTTTTTTTGACTTCGACCTCTCTATTTAAACCACTTCTGTTTGGTATTAGTTCAGTTCAGTTTCAAGTGAAGCTATAAAATAAGTGTTGTCATGCTAATTTATTTGGCTCTGCATTGCCCTGGCCAAAGGATTTTAATTGGAGTAAGCAGCAGGTCTGAAGTTTTTTTCCTGTCATCTGCATAATGAGTATGTGGATTGCAGAAAATGTTTGTTCGAGCTGAGTAATTGGAAGGACCGCATTGGTAATTATTAGTAAATGGAGAAAGAGGCAGTGAAGCAAAACAATATCGTTGAGCACAGAACCCTTTTTCTTTTCCACCTTTTACTGGGAGAGGAAGTTAAGGTAACAGAGGTGTCATGCTGCACAGAGATTAGCAAAAGCTTAATTTGTGAGGGTGATTTATTCAAAAGTGACCCCAAATGTATGTACATAATGTATTGAATAATAATACTGATCAAATATGTCCTTGCCTTACTCTGAGACATACTGGTCTGATAGAAGTGGAATTACATTTATGAAATTATAATTTAATTATGTACAGGGTGATAAAATGTATTAAACATAATTTAAACCATGATGAAAATACCCCTGGTAGAAGTATTGGAGTTACACTACTATAGCAATTACTTTAATTAACTACAGGTAAATATTCCATCCCTTATATGTGCCTCATCATTTATTCACCCCTAAAAATGGATTACGAGTATGGATGCACTGGACGCAGACTGTGGGGGACAGCACAAGGACTGGTCTAACAAAGTGTGAACTCCAGCATGATTTATATGTTCTAAAGCTTTGTTCACACTGCCGGTTTAATGCTCAAATCAGTTTTGTTTTGGAATAGTGACTGTGCAAACGGCAAGTTACAAATCAAATTGTATTTGTCACATACACATGGTTAGCAGATGTTAATAATGCAAGTGTAGCGAAATGCTTGTGCTTCTAGTTCCGACCATGCAGTAATATCTAACAAGTAATCTAACCTAGCAATTTCACAACAACTACATTCTACACACAAGTGTAAAGGAATGAATAAGAATATGTACATAAAGATGTATGAATGAGTGATGGTACAGAACGGCATAGGCACAATGCAATATACGGTATAGAGCACAGTATATACATATGAGATGAGTAATGTAGGGTATGAAAACATTATATAAAGTGGCATTGTTTAAAGTGGCTAGGGATACATTTATTACATCCATTTTTCGATTATTAAAGTGGCTGGAGTTGAGTCAGTATGTTGGTAGCAGCCCCTCAATGTTAGTGATGGCTATTTAACAGTCTGATGACCTTGAGATAGAAGCTGTTTTTCAGTCTCTCGGTCCCCGCTTTGATGCACCTGTACTGACCTTCTGGATGATAGCGGGGGGAACAGGCAGTTGCTCGGGTGGTTGTTGTCCTTGATGATCTTTTTGGCTTTCCTGTGACATCGGGTGGTGTAGATGTCCTGGAGGGCAGGTAGTTTTCCCCCGGTGATGCATTGTGCACACCTCACTACCCTCTGGAGAGCCTTGCGGTTGTGGGCGGAGCAGTTGCCGTACCAGGCGGTGATACAGGATGCTCTCGATTGTGCATCTCCTAGGAACACGAAGCGAGGCGGCCATCTCTGGCGGCGCCGGAACAATCACCAAGTGACCAAATCGTATGTGTGCGTGTGTTCAGACAGTAGTCATTTGCTGACATGGTTAGTTAGTTGTCATAGTAACGAAGGGTGTAGGCTGATTGGTGCTTGTGCTTCCTCATTCAGAAATGGTTGTTTAGCAAGCTAAGGTGACAACAATGCCCGCTATGGAAGTTTCCCAGTTGCTTTGAATGTTCAAAATAATCGTATACGTACACTTTAATGTGTTATAGGATAAAGTGAGCAAACTTTCAAAACCACTCTTTTTTTTTTTTTTGGCTAAGCACAACAGTCACTGTGGCGTTTCCATGGCATTTCCATTGTTTTGGTCGAACTCTTACCTGATCTATTCCTGAACAGTTTCTCAAGGCCATGTTTCAGAAACAACCATGTTGAATAATGCAATATAACACAATCTCTGAAAGGTCACTAAAGGTATTGGTCTTGACATATTGGTATACAATTTCCCTGACATTATTAGGTTTCCAAGTATTGTTCCTACCATCCCATGGCAGACAAATTTAGTCAATCAGTGTTAATGTACAACAGTGAATTCATCAAGTGATTTGTGAGACAGGCAGTCATTAGAATTCTAATTTTAGGCTCAGGGGCCTTTTTGCTATTCATAATTGGACTGCAATCTCTCTCCCACACATCCCACACCACCTCTCCCTCTTTCTTTTTCCCTCTTGCTCACCCCCTCCCCCTCATCCCTTCAACCTCAGACATATTTTAGAATGTTTTATTTAATGGCCTTTGGTTTCTTATAGTATGTTTACTTGGGAGTCACTTTGTTGGTGGCACTTGGCAGAAAGATCATTTTCATATGCCCAGTGGCTGTGTCGAGAACCTGAGACTTTTGTCTACTCATAATGCTCTTACTATCTCCTCTGGCACCATGTTAACTCCGCTACGTTCTGCACAGTATGATTCAATAGTCGACTCATTGTGCTTGATCAAGGGGATCACAATCAACGAGTGCTTGTTTGAACAACTGAATTAACAGAGGCTCTGGCCCGTATCAGTCCTGATCGAACCATCAATAACCCGAGCTAGGATTCTGAGTGTTTCTACTGAGGTCCCCAAGTCATGAAATACAGACAGGCATATTGAGGACACACGTGCTACAGTACTACATAGAGCCATGACTACATGGAACTCTATTCCACATTAGGTATTATTTTTATTTAACCTTTATTTAACTAGGCAAGTCAGTCAAGAACACATTTTTATTTACAATGACGGCCCAGGAACAGTGGGTTAACTGCCTTGTTCAGGGGCAGAACAACATATATATTTTTTAACCCTTGCCCAACACTCTAACCACTAGGCTACCTGATGCAAACAGTAGAATTTGATTTGAAAATAAATAAATAAATAAAATACACCTTTTGGAACAGCGGGGACTGTGAAGCAACACAGGCACACACACATGATAACATTATATATATATATATATACTACTGTTCAAAAGTTTGTGGTCACTTAGAAATGACCTTGTTTTGAAAGAAAACACTTAAGTCCATTAAAATGACATCAAATTGATCCCGAAATACAGTTTAGGCATTGTTAATGTTGTAAATTACTATTGTAGCTGGAAAAGGCAGATTTTTAATGAATATCTACGTAGGCTTACAGAGGCCCATTATCAACAACTATCACTCCTGTGTTTCAATGGCACGTTGTGTTAGCTAATCCAAGTTTATAATTTTAAAAGGCTAATTGGTCATTAGAAAACCCTTTTGCCATTATGTTAGCACAGCTGAAAACAACTGTCCTGATTAAAGAAGCAATAAACCTGGCCTTTAGACTAGTTGAGTATCTGAAGCATCATCATTTGTGGGTTCGATTACAGGCTCAAAATGGCCATAAACATGATCTAATGATCAATTAGCCATTTAAAATTATAAACTTGGATTAGCTAACACAACGTGCCATTGGAACACAGTAGTGATGGTTGCTGATAATGGGCCTCCTTACGCCTATGTAGATATTCCATTACAAATCTGCCGTTTCCAGCTACAATAGTCATTTGCAACATTTACAATGTCTACACTGTATTTCTGATTGATTTGATGTTATTTTAATGGGCAAAAAATGTTTGTTTAAAAAAACAAAAGAAGGATATTTTAAGTGACAAGTTTTGAATGGTAGTGTACGTGTTTTTTTTTTCCCTTTAACTAGGCAAGTCACATGATAACAGGCACTATACACACACGTACACATGGATTTTGTGTTGTATATATGTGGTAGTGGAGTATGGACCTGAGGGCACACACTTAGTGTGTTCTGAATTCTGTAAATAATGTATTGTAATGTTTTTACTATTGTATAACTACCTTTATTTTGCCGGACCCAAGGAAGAGTTGCTCCTCCTGCCTTGGCAAATACATAACTGTGTTATTACAGTAATTCCATATCCTTTGTTACTTATTTTTGTTACTTGCGAAGTCATGATGTACGGCTACTGTGAGCATTATGTTTTCTGTTTCAAATGGAAAAAAGTATTACAGCATGAATTTTTATATTTCTCTTCTCCCAAAAAATTTGAACTACTAAAAACACTAAAAACTAAAAACACTTCAGTGTAAATCATCCAAATGGCCTATACAATTGATATGGATACATTTGCTGTTCAAGCTATTATATACGTATTTTCTGAGATGACATAAACGATTCACAATGGATCCTTCTCCTTTAATTGTAGTCCTCTAATTGCAACCCTCTAATTGCAGCATTATTTGTGTTTTTTAATGATGTATAGATAGATAGATGTATGCAACAGGATTACCCCAACCGCCATCACTGCTGAAATCCTAGGAGGGACAATGTGGGCTAATCTGCCAAGGAGTCGTTGTGCATAATGGATTTCATTAGGAATAGACTACTGCCGTCTTGAACATATTTGGCAACAAAAGTAAAGTGCTCTACTCGTAGATTTTCTAAATGATGACTAAATAAGTGAAGCTGTCAATGAGAAACAAAAATAGTGCCTAACTTGCAAAAAAAGAGAGCCTCATTTAGGTAACATGGTTAGATACATCAAATGCAAATGAACTTGAGTTACCATTCGGTGTGTGTCTTCTATAACAATCTGAATGAAGATGAAGATGGACACCTTTTGGTCTCCGGTAGAACCCTTTCCGCAAGGGGTTCAACGTGACACCCAAAAGGGTTCTACCTGGAACAAAGAAGGGTTCTCTATCTGGAACCAGAAATGGTTATCCTATGGGGAAAGCTAAAAAAGCATTTTGAAAGCTTTTTTTCAAAGAACCCTTTTTTCAGCATAGAGAATGCATCGCATTGCCTTTACCTCTTTCTTGGCACAATTGCTTGAAACATAATCACGTGAATATCCTCAGTGAGGTTACTTTACTGACCTTTTGCCTTATTTCTAGTGATTTCCAGAGAATAAAAAGAAAAGCGGCAAGCTAATTCATATTCAGCGCAAGGAGCTCCCGAAGAAATTGATTTGTAGATAACTAGCTATGAGCATTGTCTTAACGTCACTCTGTTGCAGCAAAACTTACCGACTAACACTTGACGATAGATATCTTCACGTCGACTGCATTGTGTGACACACTTTAACTCAGGTTTCTTGTCATGGGAGAAGACAAAACTACTGGAGGCAAGCAGTGAGAATTGTAATCCCCTCACCTTTGATACATTTTTCTGCAGTATGCTCCGCATTCTCTATCCAGCCAATTGACCTCACTGTGCTGTGCACCCTGCCTCCATTCTCAAACCGGGCATCATTTTTGATGCCAACACTGTGGCTGTGTCCCAATTGGGATTGGCATGACCCAATCTTTAAAATGCTGCCTTCTAAGATGTTTTCATTCGGGTGATTCTAAAGGCAGCATCCGATGTATACTTCCCCGGGGAGGCTATCCAATAACACCTTGCGGCTCAGCAAAAATTCCCCAAATTCCGGAATTAATGGCGGACAGAAGTCCCTGCTTGGGATAACATTTTCCAGAAGAATAAGCAATAATTTAAAAAAATGGTAAGTATGTTTATCTATTCACCAAATGATATTAAAATGTTTAACAAATTACTTTCAGAATGAATTTTGAATTCAAATGGTGAGTAAATGTTGTTTGTCAGCCCATAGCTAGCTAGCTAACTTGTTGTACCCGATAACTAGTTAATGTTAGTAGGCGATCTTGTTCTGCTTATCGGCTGTTTAGAGGTGTACACGTTTTCAATTTAGACCACAATTAGTTTAAAAAAAAGGTCTGGAACAACTCCTGTCCTGTGTATAAAGAAACCTGTGGCGGTCATGACAACATTTGCCCTTGTATACTGAACAAGCTTATGAATTTTGGAGGTTAATCTCCTTGATGTCATTCACTTGGGAATGACTTATTTTGTACAATGGACTATGTTTTAAGTGCTCATGCACAGATACAGGGAAACCAATAAGTGTCTCCATGTGTTTCTGGTTTTGAGGCTTGGGCATCTGGTGACTGCAATTCATATGTCCACTCCCCTGCAAGGAACGAGAACGGCATCAATAATATTACAATGTTGTATTCATTTCATCGAATATATATTCCTGTTTGATATGCATTTATATAATTATATTCGGCATGCTATCCTTTATCACATGCCAGTATTTGTTTTGTAACAAATGCATTTAGCTTAAAATAGTTAGCCTAGGATTAAAAAAAAATAGTTGGCCTAGGAAGTCCTAGAATATAGTTTTAGAATTAGCCTAGGCCTTCTTATCTAGCTAGATTGCATCATATCACCTTTCAATATTAGTTATCAATGAATATAAAACCATGTTATCCTGAACATCAGTGTAATTTAATAACATGCACGGGTGTGATAGTTGTCGTGACACGAGCCTACCAAACAAGCTAAACTACTTCTATGTTCGCTTCGAGGCAAATGACACTGAAACATGCTTGAGAGCACCAGCTGTTCTGGAAGACTGTGTGATCATGCTCTTCACAGCCAATGTGAGTAAGACCTTTAAACAGGTTAACATGCACAAGACCGCAGGGCCAGATGGGTTATATCACTGGGGCCAAGCTTCCTGCCATCCAGGACCTCTATACCAGGCGGTGTCAGAGGAAGGCCCTAAAAATTGTCAAACTCCAGCCACCCTAGTCAAAGACTGTTATCTCTGCTGCCGCAAAGCAAGCGGTACCGGAGCACCAAGTCTTTGTCTAAGATGATTCTAAACTGCTTCTACCCCCAAGTCATAAGACTCCTGAACACCAAATCAAATGGCTACCCAGACTACTTACACAGCTGCTACTCTCTGTTGTTATCATCTATGCGTAGTCACTTTAATAACTTTACCTACATGTACATATTACCACAACTGTGTGCCCCCACACATTGACTCTACCGGTACCCCCCTGTATATAGTCCCGCTATTGTTATTTTACTGCTGCTCTTTAATTACTTGTTACTTTTATTTCTTATTCTTATCCATATTTTTTAAAACTGCGTTGTTGGTCAGGGGCTCGTAAGTAAGCATTTCACTGTAAGGTGAAACCTTTTGTATTTGGCGCATGGGACTACATTTAGATTTGTATGTATTAATCTCAATTCAAGCCTACCCAATAGAAGAAACATTAGCAGAAGTAATGCAATATTAGATTCACAGTGAAACAGTAATATTCTGGCTATTAATTATTCTTAAACAGTCAGTAAAATGGCTTATTTAGCAATCTCAAAAAATCGTATCCTTTATCATGCATGCAAGTGTGTCTATCCACAACGAGGGAGCAGCAGACCAAGCAATATGCGAGAGGCGGACGCTATACCGTAGGATGATTATTCTGGTCGGTGTCAACTTAATTCATGAACAGGTACTGAGGAGATCGATTCTGGTTCTTGTTTACTTGTTATTCATGTCAGAGATGTCCATTTTGGGATAGTTGTTCACTGAATTGCTAGCACTAATTACTCACGCTGCTACAGTGGCTACAATGTAAACAAACATCTTGCGCTCAGTGGAATGTAAATGTGTTGTCACTGATGCTGCTTTCGAATCCCGTCCCAAATGGCAGTAACATACTGGAAAAGTGCTACCTACTAAGGTGGTGCCTTTGGAGGCAGGTAGGCAGCTGCCTTTGGATTGGGACACGGCCTGTGTCTCCCACTACCTTCCTCCCTGTACAGTGTGATTGGCATTTTGAATATTCAAACTCCTTTGCCATCGGCATTGCAGGGGTAATCCCATCCAGAGATGGGAATAATGTGTCTTTGTTTTTGATGGCCTTTTCACTGTAATGAAGGTTCAAACTACATTATATGAAGCCCAACCCCACAGTGAAATATGACACTGTCTTAAAGATGCATCCATTCCCATAGGCCCACCACTAGTGTATAGTATACATCTATGTGAAAACAGGTGCCATGTACTACGATTTATGTAGCATGTGCTGGCTCACTTTATGGAGAAATTTTAAGTAGGTACTTCATTATGTTGCACTAATGGTGATGTTAGTGCACCACAATGCACAGAGAGGAAAGTAAAATGACAGGCAATGGCTAACGAATGTATGCTTTCAGAACCAGTTTTGGTTTATATTCCAATTTACACTCATCAGAGCTGTAGATAAACAAACTTAACAACACTGATACAGAATCTGACAGGAAAAGGCAAGGGGATCAAGTTGGCCATTTTAAGAAGCTGGCATACTCTATTACTGTATAATAACCACTACATCAATTGCAGTTTAACTTGTCGATACAGAGAGCGTTCTTCAAGTAAAATACTGAGATATAATTCAGTTCAATCCACATTGCAGTTTGTACATTGTAGTTTCGGTAACATTGCTTTTGAGCTGTTTACGTAAGACATTCATAAAACCTTAATGTGTGTTACAGTGTAATTCATAACCTCCATAACCCATTTATTCAGCATCCTTTATAAGGAGGTTTCAAATGAAAAGTCCCTTCGACTAGATCTATATTTATCCATTGTACAGACTTTTTAAAATGTATTTTACCAAACCCCCTTACACACTATTCAGACAACCGGCTGGGACCAGCACAGGGTCTGCCTCAGAACATTCCCCTTTTAGATGAGCAAAAATGACTTTATAGTAGTTATTTTCTGCTCATGCATTCTCATTTAGACGCCAAACCCACCCACATGTCTTCAGACCAAAGCACCGGTTCCAATCCAAGTATCAATGCTGTTTAGCAAACTTCAGAAAACTGCATGGACCCAGGTCTCACCAATCGTACCACACCAATCTTAGTTGAGTATTTATTTACTAGAAAGCTAAAATGATGATAAAAGGCTAATTATAGGCTATTGATTAGAACTTAGTATATGTAACAGCGTTCTTCGTTTGTAGAATGAGTCGGACCGAATTGCAGCGTAGTGGTTACTCATGACTTTAATAGGAAAAGTGACACATGAAATAACTATACAAATACGAAAACAACAAACAGAACGTGAAACCTAATTACAGCCTATCTGGTGAAACTACACAGAGACAGGAACAATCACCCACGAAATACAAAGCGAAACCAGGCTACCTAAATACGGTTCCCAATCAGAGACAACGAGAATCACCTGACTCTGATTGAGAACCGCCTCAGGCAGCCAAGCCTATACAACACCCCGAATCAGCCGCGATCCCAAATACTACAAACCCCAATACGAAAATACAATAACATAAACCCATGTCACACCCTGGCCTGACCAAATATATAACGAAAACACAAAATACACTGACCAAGGCATGACAGTATAACAGGCCAACACATCATGGCACGTGTTACCCAAAATGGGGATTTAAAAGAGGGGAAAAAAGAAAGTACACGAGAGAAATATACATTTGGGTGAATTTGTCAGCTATGCTTATTCTAACCCTAGCCTTGCCTGAAAATGCAGCTCTTATGGGTCAGAATATATGATGTATTTACGTGGGGAAGGTCTCTGTGGATTCTCCGTGTGGACCGTCCAGGGTGCTCAATGACTCACTACTCCGGCGCAACTCTCTGGTCGTCCTCACGATGTGCGTGTCCTTTTGGCTTAGGAGTCTGTTCCCTCGCCCTTGCTCTGGAAGGGCTCTTCTGAGGACAGACGGCTCTGTAGCTCAGAGCTCACAGCGTAGGAATGAAACAGTGTCGATACCACGATTCGATGGGGAGTGGAGGCTAGGTGGTTCGACTTGAATTCACCCGCTTAGACACAGCTACTCATCCGTAGCTTGGGTAGAAAAATATTTCTTTGTCTTCAAACTTGTGTTGCGTTTTGGGTTCGTTTACTTTTTAGACCTTGGCTGCAGCTTGGGTCACTTAGTCTTATCTGTAAATTCTTCACTCACACCAGAGCTGTTGCCAGAGAATTTAATGTTCATTTCTTTACCATAAGCCAAAGTTGTTTTACAAGAAATTGGAAGTACGTCCAACCGGCCTCACAACAGCAGACAACATGTAACCAGGCCAGGACCTCCACACCCGGCTTCTTCACCTGCGTGATCATCTGAGATGAGCCACCCGGAAACTGTGGGCTTGCACACAGTAAAATCTTTAATAATTGTTACATGTTGCATTTATATTTTATGCCAGTGTACTTGTTAAACAAAGTCTCTTTCTCTGAGTGAGCAATTGTATTAGTATTAAATAATATAATTTCCCAATTTTCATAATTATACAATAAAGCTCCGTATTAATTATTTATTTTATACTGTCATTTTTACTTATCTTTAACAAGGGTGTCAGCCATTTTAGACCCCCCCCCCAAGAGTTTGCTTGGCACAATGGAATCATCCTCAAAATGCAAAATCTCAAAGTATTTGACAAATCTATTCACCCCAAAAAGACAGTGTCCGAAATCTGACTTGCTAATCGTACTACACACTAATTGCTAATCGTACTATACACTATTTAGAATGTAATCTAGTATCAGAATTATAGGTTCATCCTACTGCAAATGCGTCATCATGCTCAATTAGGTTGATTTCCACCGTTCATTCATTTTGGTACTGTGCTTCCCCTCAGCAGCTTATGGTGAAGAAATTAACATACTTTACACATGTGGGTTTGAAATACGATTCTCTTTCGTAATCGTGTGCAGCAAATTCTACCAGATGAAAAGTAAAAATGAGTATGACATCCTGGCATTTTAAAGCATACTAAATTTGAGAAATTTCACATTCTATGAAACTTAATGTTGTCTCATACTCAAAATTCCTGCTATTTAGAACGCAAGTACGAGTATTCGAATACGGCCAGTGGTTTGGACTTCTTTTTGGGGGGGATTTTCTTTTTTGTGCAACCTGCGTCATTTTACGAACACAGTACAAGAATACCTGACAAGTTTATTACAAGATTTAAAATACATTTGCATGAGGTCTTGATGGCATCATCTGGTTTGCATTTTGAGATTTAAACTTTACTAACCTTTGCCTGCTCATAGCTGGTTAAAATCGCATGATATACACTAGATGTCACAATTGTTTCCGATTTAGTGTTTAATTACAAAACAGAAACTACCATTTACACATGTTGGGGTGGTGATGGAGATTATGAATACAGTTGATTTGTTTTACATTTCCTTTCAAGTAACCTTGTTTGAGACCTGCAGACTTCCATTAGCTCCAGAACCTAATGCCCAGGTTTTAGCTCAGCAGGCTAACAAAGTCTTATGGTGCACAGGAGACCCGGTTGGTACTCAACCAGTTAGTATCACCAGAATCCACCCGACTCCCTCTCACCAGATATAATTAAAAGGGTCATGTGAACCGGACTTGTATTATTGTAATAGGAATTTCTAGGTGAACAAAAAGAAGAGCAGTTTTATGTAAAATCAATCCAAAATCGGGTTTATTACAAGTTGCAACATGGAGACACCTCCAGGACAGGCCCTTTTATATCCTTATTGGACAGTACCAAATATACTCTAAACACCAGCCCATGAGGCTTGTAAAGAGTCGAACAAAAAGGCAGTGGCCGTGTCCGAAGTCTTTCCTGCTACTTACTTAAACTGCGTACCGTGTACTAATTGTACTTCAGAAAGAAAACACCACGTGTAAGATTAACCATTTATTAGAAAAGATGGCAATTCATGTTTTGGCATTATGGCTTTGCTCCTTCAGGGTAGCTCACTGCCAGAGCAAAGCGTCAGATGAAGATGATCATATTAAGTGCATTTGGAAAGTATTCAGAGCCCTTACATTTTTCCACATGTTGTTGTTACATTACAGCCTTATTCTAGAATGGATTAAATACATTTTTGAAAAATGTATTAAAAATAAACACCTGAAATGTCGTATTTACATAAGTATTCAGACCCTTTTGCTCTGGTTCTTGAAATTGGAGCTCAGGCGCATTCTGTTTCCATTGATCATCCTTGATATGTTTCTTCAACTTGATTGGAGACAAAAAAAAGTAAAGGTCTAAATACTTTCCGAATACACTGTAACTACAGGCAGTGAGCACGATATGCTATATCAAATTCCCCAAATCACCAGGACCACAGCCAGTCGGTTAACTATGTGTACGGCAGAAAGTGCTGTTTAAGAGCTCTCAATAGACCAGCGAAGGTAATTCTACCATACATTCATGACTACTAGGCCTATGTGTGAATACTATGTGTATAGTATGAGCTAATGCAGTCCTATTTCACATATGACGTACTGCCGGGTACACTCGATGAGGCAAGATGGGCGGTCATCTTGGTACATGGGGAAAAAACAACCTATCTATCAAGGCAACCAACCGTAAGTAGTATGAACCTGCTCTAGTGACACGGTGCTGGGTGCCCTTGCTGAGGCAAGATGAGCTGTGATCTTGGTACATGAGAATATTCTAACTATGAGCCCAGCCAACCACCTGCAACATAGATGCACCGCCGGGTGCCAGCCAACCACCTGAGCTAACAGTGTTATGTACTGTATCAGATGCGATGCAAAACAGAAGCAACATAGTTACTGGACCAAAAGGCTGACACATTCAAGATCATATTAGGAATTACTGCCGGAATACATGTAGGCTCCACACTCTTTTAGAGTGTAACATCGTAGGCAGAAGAGGATTATGGCCCATAATCTTGTGGGTCAAGCCGTGACCAATGATAAACAGTGCAGATACAAGAGTGGGTGGCCCATAGCTCAGAGCTGGCCCACAGCGCAGCCGAAGGTACCAGATCCGTGAGGAGTTCCAGGATCTTGTCATTGGTTGCCAACATCGGTGTTGAACAGGGGTTAGCCAGGTGCTCAGCATGCAAGTAGCGTAACATGAAAGAGAGTACAAGGTTCCTATGACGCCTAATTCTTCATAGGAATGTATATATCATACAAGATTAAAGGGATGGAACATTTAGTGCAGTTCAGACTAAAGAACCCATAAGACATCAAACAGACCGCCTCTGGCAAAGGTTAATGGAAACTCACCACCATCGCCTTAAGTGAATTCAAACTTGTGCTACTGAGAGAGGAGAGCTACTCCTGATATGCATGTTGGCTGCTTTCCTTAGACCATGCAGAGTAGGCGACAGATGGACTCCTTAGCGAACTGCACGCCGAATGGTCCTGAGATTAACTGAAAAATCAGCTATCGAACCATGATAAGAAAGGCTGCCTTTGCCTACCTCAAATTGGGAATAGAAAATGCATACATGATTATAAAACAGAAGACATCGTACAGATAGAAGAGCAGACAATGAATGCTGCAGAGCGCACAGCTCCGCCATGACATACCATCACATAGCATATACAACGTAGAGTATACTAACAACCCCTCAAAACCGCAACTAACATGGTAGCTATATAAAAACCACCTGTGCTATCCAAAGCCTAACGTCACCACAGATACTGCTCGGCAGTGGATGACTATCTGCAGCATGCACGTGAAAATCTAAAACCTAGACCTTCAATATAGTCTTCCTGAGCTGAAGTTTGTCTAACAGAATATGCCGGTAAATCAAGAGAGAAGATAGATGACCTGAACAAAAATAATATAATAAATAATACAATAATGGACCCCGTAGATGACTAGAAAAAGCCTGCATTATACAGTGGGGCAAAAAAGTATTTAGTCAGCCACCAATTGTGCAAGTTCTCCCACTTAAAAAGATGAGAGAGGCCTGTAATTTTCATCATAGGTACACTTCAACTATGACAGACAAAATGAGAAAAAAAAATCCATAAAATCACATTGTAGGATTTTTTATTTATTTGCAAATGATGGTGGAAAATAAGTATTGTATTTAGCTTGTTGTATTGTTGCTGATAGCCCATCAAGTTCAATAGGCAAAGTTCATATCAAAAACAGCAAGCATAGAGGTTTGAGGAAGCATGTGTAAAACTTGTCAACTAAATAGACCACGTGTGCATCCGATTGGTGCAATATCAGCTGTATTCATAAGCTCGGGTTTCCCTTCTGAACTGGCTACACTTAGTATGTATTATGTAGAACTTAAATATAGGCCTCCCGAGTGGCGTAGTGCTTTAGGCCTCACAACAGACCCGGGTTCAATCCCGGGCTGTGTCACAGCTGGCCGTGACTGGGAGAACCATGAGGTGGCGCATAATTGGCCCATCGCACTTTAGCGACTCCTTGTGGTGGGCCAGGTTCCTACAAGCTGATCTCGGTTGCCAGCTGGACGGTGTTTCCTCCGAAACATTGGTGCGGCTGGCTTCAAAGTTAACTTCTTATGGGCAGGTGGGACGGTAGCATCCCACCTGGCCAACATCCGGTGAAATTGCAGAGCGCAAAATTCCAACTACAGAATTATAAATATTTAAATAATCACAAGTGTAATACATCAATATAAAGCTTAACTTCTTGTTAATCCAGCCGCTGTGTCAGATTTCAAAAAGGCATACAAAAACATATTTCAACCAGGCAGGTGCGCCTGAAAGTCAGAAATAGCGATATAATAAATGCCTTATAATCTTCTTCTGTTGGCACTCCAAAAGGTCCCAGATAGATCACAAATGGTCCTTTTTGTTTGATAATGTTCTTCTTTATATCCATAAAAACTCTGTTTAGCTGGCGCGCTTCAGTCAATAATCCACCCAGTTTCCCTCCATCAAAATGCATACAAAATGAATCCCAAACATTACTAATAAACTTTTCCAAACAAGTCAAACAACGTTTCTAAAAACCTTAGGTACCCTAATACGTAAATAAACTATCAAATTTAAGACAGAATCGTTATTGTCTTACTGGAGAAAAATACCAAAGCACGCGCTCTTTTCCACCCGCTTGGAAACACTACAGCCAAAATGGGAGCCAGCTAGAAAAACTACAATTTCTGGCTCATTTTTACAAAAAACAGCATGAAACTCTTTCTAAACTGTTGACATCTAGTGGAAGCCCTAGGAACTGCAATCTGGGAGGATGACAGCCTTTGAAAACAGTTTTAGGCTGATTAAAAAACAAATTGGGATGGTTTGTCCTCGGGGTTTCGCCTGCCAAAACAGTTCTGTTTTCTCATAGATATAATTTTAACAGTTTTAGAAACTTTAGTTTTCTTTCCAAATCAACCAATATGCATATCCTAGCTTCTGGGCCTGAGTAACAGGCAGTGTACTTTGGGCAGGCTTTTCATCCGGATATCAAAATTCTGCCCCCTATTAGTTGTCAGCTCAGAGATTCAAACCAGCAATCTTTTGGTTACTGTCTTAACACTCTTACCAACCAGGCTACCTGCTGCAATTGTACTTGTTCCCCGCCATATGGTCATTTTTGTGTGTGTGTGTGTGTGTGTGTGTGTGTGTGTGTGTGTGTGTGTGTGTGTGTGTGTGTGTGTGTGTGTGTGTGTGTGAGAAACAATTATCTTCCTTAATAGTTTGCAGCCAATTCTACTAGATGAAAATCCGAAATGAGTATGACATCCTGGCATTTAATGTACATTCAATAAAATAAAAAAAATTCACATACTATAAAACAAAAGACATTTGCATACTCAAACGTCCTACTATTTAGGACAGTATGGATATTCGGACACTGCCAGTGCCTTTGTCAGCTGCTATAGAATCACACAGTGTTCACAGAATGTAATCAATACAATACAATAGTGCATAATCAGTGTGTCCTTGTACCTCCAGTCTGGCATCAATCACTGTCAACAGATATGAGAATAAGCCATAGCATTCAGTGTCAAGTCTAGTGACCATCAACCCGCACCAGTGTCACAAATAGAATGCTGGAAATCATGTGTTTACAGAAAGGGAACATTTCCAAATATGCTAAACATTGTGTTAATTACTCTAAAATGAATATGAACTTTAGTGATATTTAAATAATGGTAATGAGGAAATTTAATGTCTTATAATCGATGAATAAATGTGTTATGAATGATACGGCAGCATGCGTAAAGGTTTCATGACTGGTTTCATAAATATGTCATGAATGCCTTATACATTATCTACCCCTTTATAGTAAAGTGTAACTGTAGAGCTTTTTTTTTGTACTTTAAAAACCTAGTAGCTTATTTGTACTTCTGGACTGTTTCATTACCAGTACAGAGCTGCATCCATGTCAGGTGACTACGCCATCAGAGCAGCTGAACATTGTATGCTGGAAGCATCGGTTTGTTATTTTTGACTAAAACATACCCATATTGTTTAAATATAAATACCGAACTTGTTTTTGTGTGGATTCTGCGGCACATTTAGCTTTTAACAGCTAGGACCGCTATTTCTTGTCTCGGAATCCTGCTTAACAGACAGATTGAAGTCTGCGTAACAGAGCTGTTATGCTGCTAGCCATCAAGCTAACGCAGTTAGACACAGATTTGAGTTTTGTCTGGAGAAATAAATAAACGGTTCCAGCGCTGTAGGAGCTGTATGTACTACGCTTTGTTTCGGGACAAACCAGATCCAATGCAGAAATTGTTTGCTTGACGAGGATTATAGACTTGAGGTGGCTTCCTTGATCACGCAGGTCGCCAGCCTATGTAAGAAACTGGGGAAAACTCAAGAGTGGAATGTTTACCTTTTCTTCTCCGGTGGATGGACGGCGTTCACGCTTGTTGGATGCATCTCCGCCTTGTCGTTATCCAACTGGCTAGTGTTGTCCGGAGCTACCCCATCTGATAGTGGAGTTGAAGCTACACAACAAGAGGAGCATGGCAATCATCGATGGTCACATGTCATGAGCCGTGGAAGCCAAAGACCGTGGTCTCGTAAAGCAGTCTACACTCCCAACGAGAGGCCCGGAGCGTAAACAAACAACAAACAGTTTCGTCTTCCTGCACCTTATTTGCTGGGGGTACCCGTGTCTGCGGCCGCAGTCCCTACTCCTATGATTTTGACGTTGGCAACCTTCTTTCCCTGCTCTGGATTGAGCAGGGCTTCTTCATCTGTTTAGAGGCCAGGCGCCGGGAGCAACGGGCTAAAGTTATCCTGCCTATCGGGCCGTCCATAAAGGGATCTCCAAATCCTGTGAAGCTTGGGGGTGGGCGGATTTCCTCGTCCTTCTTGCCAGCTGTGATTTTGGAATTGAAAGAAATGTGACCGTTCCTCGTGAAAAAACAATGTCGTACCCCGGAGCTCGAGTATGGATTAATCATGCAGTAATCATGTGCCTATGAACCAGATTTATACTGTTAGCACTGAGGCGGTGTGCCCTAGTAGGAAGTCCACTGTGTGCAGCTCACCATGCACTAACATAAATAACATGAGCATATCTACTTTTCCTAAGCTTCCCAGTAAAGGAATGAAGCATCCCGGAAAAAAAGTGCCCAAAATAGCCCACGTTGACATATGTAGCTCAATGAACAAGTTCATGAAAAACAACAACCTACTAGTAACAGATGACATTCATATTCTAACTATCTCTGAAACTCACTCACTAGTACTTTTGATGATACAGTAGTAGCAGTAAAAATTTATATAAATGTACAGAAAATACAGAAATGCCAATTGTGAAGGTGTTTATATTCAGAACCACATTCCTGTAAATCTCATGTTAAATACTGTTGAAGTAACATGGCTACAGGTTCATCTGTCTCCTCTAAAGTCCATTCTTGTGGAAAGCTCCTATAGACCACCAAGTGCTAACAGTCAGTATCTGGATAATGTGTGAAATGCTTGATAATGTATGTGATATCAACAGAGATATATTATCTGGGTGATTTTAAATATCGACTGGCTTTCATCAAGGTGCCCACTCAAGAAAAAGCTTCAAACTGTAACCAGTGCCTGCAACCTGATTCAGGTTATCGGTCAACCAATCAGAGTAGTTACAAACGGCACAGGAATGAAATCAACATGTATTGATCACATCTTTACTAATGCTGCAGAAATTAGATTGAAAGCCGTATCCAGATCCATCGGACGTAGTGATCACAATATAGTAGTCGTATCTAGGAAAACCAAAGTTCCAAAGGCTGGGCCGAATATAGTGTATAAGAGGTCATACACTATGTTTTGTAGTGATTCCTACATTGTTGATGTAAAGAATATTTGTTGGTACGTGGTGTGTAATGAGGAGCAAACAAACACTGCACTTGGGGGCTGTTTTTTTAAACAACAAGCACAGCACTTACACAAATGACTGATTGGCTGAGAGAAATAAAATGATTTTGGGGACTGTTTTGTTAGACTTCCGTGCAGCGTTTGACATTATCGATCATAGTCTGCTGCTGGGAAAATGAATGTGTTATGGCTTTACACCCCCTGCTATATTGTGGATAAAGAGTTACCTGTCTAACAGAACTTAGAGGGTTTTGTTTAATGAAAGCCTCTCCAACATAGTCCCGTTACTTTTTTCAACCTTAACTAATGTCATGCCATTGGCTTTGAGTGTCTATGTATGCGGATGACTCAACAGCCTTTGTTTCTCAAATGACTGCCTCGCCTGGTTCTTCAACTACTCCTCAGACAAGGTTTAGTGTGTCAAATCGGAGGACCTGTTGTCCGGACCTCTGGCAGTCTCTATGGGGGTGCCACAGGGTTCAATTCTCAGGCCGACTCTTTTCTCTGTATATATTAATCATGTCGCTCCTGCTGCTGGTAATTCTCTGATCCACCTCTACGCAGACGACACCATTCTGTATACTTCTGGCCCTTCCAGATGAGCTTCAATGCCGTATAACACTCTTTCCGTGGCCTTCAACTGCTCTTAAATGCTAGTAAAACTAAATGCATGCACTCCAACCAATCGTTACCCGCAACCGCCCGCCCGACTAGCATCACTACTCTGGACGGTTCTGACATAGAATATGTGGACAACTACAAATACCTAGGTGTCTGGATAGACTAAACTCTCCTTCCAGACTCACATTAAGCATCTCCAATCCAAAATTAAATCTAGTATCGGCTTTCTATCTCGCAACAAAGCCTCCTTCACTCATTCTGCTAAACATACCCTTGTAAAACGGACTATCCTACCCATCCTTGACATCAGCGATGTCATTTACAAAATAGCCTCCAACACTCTACTCAGCAAATTGGATGCAGTCTATCACCGTGCCATCTGTTTTGTCACCAAAGCCCCATATACTACCCACCACTGCGACCTGTATGCTCTCGTTGGCTGGCCCTCGCTTCATACTCGTCGCCAAACCCACTGACTCCAGGTCATCTATAAGTATTTGCTAGGTAAATCCCCGCCTTAACAGCCACCCATAGCACACGCTCCAGCAGGTATATTTCGCTGGTCACCCCCAAAGCCTATTCTACCTTTGGGTGCCTTTCCTTCCAGTTCTCTGCTGCCAATGCCTGGAACAAATTGCAAAAATCACTGAAGCTGGAGACTTCTTTATTCAGTCTCAGTCTCCCTTACTAACTTTAAGCATCAGATGTCAGAGCAGCTTACCGATCACTGCACCTGTACACAGCCCATCTGTAAATAATTATGCTATAAAAAAATCTCTCAAGCATTTGGGATTTTTTTTTTAATGCCCATTGGGACAGGCCATCACAATTATATCCATAGTTGCAATTCACAAGGTAGGAATTTCCATTTGTTTGAGATAATGGAGGAGTTGATCATGCTGCTAAAATTTATCAACTTTTAATGTGTATGATTAAGGCCTACCATTTGGAGCACTGAGTCAGAATTGTTGTTGTTTTTATGCTATAAAAGCATTTGGGATTTTTTTGTTTTACAAAGCTTTCTCTAGTTGATGTCATATCCATTGTGGGGTGAGGTGAACAGTTTGAGTAGGTGAGCGATTTTAGTCTAAATATACTAAGTAGGCATGTTAATGTAAAGGTCTCTTTGGCCTGGCATCACATATTAAGTGTAATTGCCAGTTAAACCCTCAGTAATTCACACTATTGCATGCATACAAAAAACAATGTTGTCCAGCTGTCATATGACTATGTGAAAATCACTTTGAGTGAGCAATTAGCATACATTGCCAACCATTTACTTCTTGTTTTGATTTATTTAATAGTGGTTTCCAAAGCAGATATTGTAGTGAATTCCACTGGGACTTGAGACTGGGTACCGACTGCCAGTCCAGCACCTTAATCAATACACCAAGAGGTCAGAACCTCTTTATGAGATCACTAGATGTTTTACTAAACCATTCTGTAACCTTGCAACTCACAAGCTTGTACCAATGGAACATGCTTTTGATGGGCCTCTCAGCAGCACCATCCCATTTCTGAAACAATGTCACGAGTTTGGGGGGACTCAAACCCAAGTCTGTTCAACTGTCAGTACACTTTAGCCATTTTGTCAAGAGGTCGCCACAAAATACTAATGAATTCCACAATGGGAAAGTATAAAGCACACTGTTTTATTATAATTTATTTTATTGTTTGACTTATGACTAACATATAGAGTGCAGGTACCAACAACCTGAAAATACTTATTCTAGGTCGCAATTCACAGTACATAAATTGGTCAATATGAACGAATGATTTAAGCACCACCAAATTGACTTTTTTCTGAAATGATTTCCATTTTGTGTGATCAGCCGCTGCACAACTCGGCGCTATTTTGCTACTTGAGCTGTGTAAATAATTTCTGAGTTATTAAAAAAAATGTTCAGCACACTTAATAATAAGGGTGTGAATCAAAATCAAATCGAATCACATTTTATTCATCACATACACAGTTTACAGCAGGTATTAAAGGTGCCGCAAAATGCTTATGTGCTAGCTCCCTCAACAATGCACTACATTAATCAATAACAATGGGAAGATACCATGTAGCTTCATACATTATATTATAAAAAACAGAATAAGAATAATTTAACCTGACACACTAACATACAATGTAAGTATCACAATACTCTATACCAAAACGATACCACAGCAAAAAAAAGAGGGCATATTAGCCAAGGTCACACAATGGCCTTTGATCCAGACAGTTATTTTTTGTTTAATATCATTACATTTAAAAGTGGTGGTGTTCATTTTTCAGAGACAGCCCTGTATGCAATAAATGTACAATTATACAATCATACGATCAATTTGACTTTGTTTTTACCTATCTAACTTCATAATGTTAATCATTTATTTGAATAGTAATTCTCTATTGATTTGGTAGTTATTGCACTGATCAATAACATTTGCATAGAAGAAGCGATCTCTTTTAAAGTGTGCGCTGTCTCTTTAACACCTAATGATGTCATTCACACACACACACAATGAGAGAGAGAAAGGAGAGCTGTGACTGAGCTGAGGGTGACAAAGTGAATGAATAACGTTTTTGGCAATGACTAAGGTTTTTGGCGACAATCAGCATATTTTCTGTTTTGGTCCTATGGTAGTGAATTGATGCTAGCTTCAGCTGTGTGCTAGCAAGGAAAGTTAGCCTACAAAGCTGGAAGCTACCAGTATCTTCTTGCATTGTAAAGAGTTCTAGTCTATAGTGGACATTGTTTTGTGTAACAGATGTGAAATGGCTAGTTTAGTTAGCGGTGCGCGCTAAATAGCGTTTCAATCGGTGACGTCACTTCCTCTGAGACCTTGAAGTAGTAGTTCCCCTTGCTCTGCAAGGGCCGCGGCTTTTGTGGAGCGATGGGTAACGATGCTTCGTGGGTGACTGTTGTTGATGTGTGCAGAGGGTCCCTGGTTCGCGCTCGGGTATGGGCGAGGGGACAGTCTAAAGTTATACTGTTACATTTGCAAACAGTAAACAGTTGCAACACTTCTACATATCGTGTTGTATTATTCATTGTGTTAGCTCCCCACTCATGCTGCACAGAAGTTAACATGATGCAGCCCAGACTCTCAGTGAGTGCAGTTTTTCCTCAGGACATGCTAAGTGGAGCAGGCACGGTGCATGTGTGCTATAAAGGGACATCTGCTGCGCTGGTAGACAGGCTTGATCCTCCCTCCATCAGTAGACGACGCCAGACACATTTGATAGTATCGAACCATTTTTTTAAATGTTCTAGTATCGAAATACTACTGAAGTTTTGATATACTGTGCAACACTACTGTAAGCTTACATAAATGGTTTTAGAAAAACCGCTAATCAACTCCCAAACCTGTCTGGGTAGCTACTCCCACAGTAGCTACCTGCTCCTCTGAAGTTTGGGGCTTAAACCCAAGATGAGAGCCAGAAATGATTTCAAAGGGCATCTGTAGGTAGACGCTCCTTCCACGATCTATATTCCAGATGATGGTTATCTCCTGGACACGTGACATGCCGAAGCACCCTCTCACCGTTTCCTCTGTCACTGAGGAGACAGTGACAGCACCTAATTATACAGTCTGGGTGCCCCGAGGCACTTCAACATTAAGAATTACTTAAGGATAAAAGCAGCAGATGAAAGGGGAGGAATAAAAGAAGAGAGAGGGCCAGGTAGAAAATGAAAGGAATTGCAAATGCAGTCAGGAAAGAAGGGATTACAAATCTAAGATTTTGAAGGGTTTAGAGAGAGAGAGACAGGGATTTGATGTGGGGTGCAGGGAAACTCTGCTAATGGTCTCTTTCTACTTGTTTCTATGTTGTAACCAGATTTAGAGCCACATTATCCATATTTATTTAATGCAAACATTTTTACATAATACTCTTTGTGCTGTGGACCAATTGCAGAGATCAGAAGGCGCTTCAGTTCACTGTAGCAAATTCCCACCCAGAATTCGCACTCTTTGACCTTCAATGGAAATCGTGGAACATGGGCATTGTTATTAGTAAAATGTCTCCGGTCGTATGACTTGCAAGGTCAGTGGTCCTGCAGTTGAGAACATTTCAGAAAAATTGAAGAACTGAATGGGAGTACTATTTCTACGAAGCCCTAAACGACACTGGGCTGTGTTTATTTTAAACCTCAGAGTTGTAAATGGATTAATGATCCAAAGGTTGTCAGTTAAAATACAAGCCCACGGATACTGCTTATGTGTCCTTGGGGGAGGCACTTAATCTAAATGTAGTCAGTTAATATCCATCTTCATATACGCATTATATACAGTTGAAGTCGGAAGTTTACATACACTTTGGTTGGAGTCATTAAAACTAGTTTTTCAACCACTCCACACATTTCTTGTTAACAAAGTATAGTTTTGGCAAGTCGGTTAGGACATCTACTTTGTGCATGACACAAGTAATTTTTCCAACAATTGTTTACAGAATGATTATTTCACTTATAACTCACTATCACAATTCCAGTGGGTCAGAAGTTTACATACACTAAGTTGACTGTGCCTTCAAACGGATTGGAAAATTCAAGAAAATGTTGTCATGGCTTTAGAAGCTTCTGATGTATTTCAAGGCCTACCTTCAAACCCAGTGCCTCTTTGCTTGACAGCATGGGAAAATCAAAAGAAATCAGCCAAGAACTGGTTCATTCCTAGGAGCAATTTCCAAATGCCTGAAGGTACCATTCATCTGTACAAACAATAGTACCCAAGTATAAACACCATGGGACCACGCAGCCGTCATACCGCTCAGGAAGGGGACACGTTCTGTCTCCTAGAGATGAGTGTACTTTGGTGCGAAAAGTGCAAATCAATCCCAAAACAACAGCAAAGGACCTTGTGAAGATGCTGGAGGAAACGGGTACAAAAGCATCTATATCCACAGTAAAATGAGTCCTATATCGATATAACCTGAAAGACTGCCCAGCAAGGAAGAAGCCACTGCTCCATAACCACCATAAAAAAGCCAGACTACGGTTTGCAAATGCACATGGGGACAGAGATCGTACTTTTTGGAGAAATGTCCTCTGGTCTGATGAAAAAACAAATAGAACTGTTTGGCCATAATGACCATCGTTATGTTTGGAGGAAAAAGGGGGAGGCTTGCAAGCCGAAAAACACCATCTCAACCGTGAAGCACGGTGGTGGCAGCATCATGTTGTGGGAGTGCTTTGCTGCAGGAAGGACTGGTGCAAATGGGTCTTCCAAATGGACTATGACCCCAAGCATACTTCCAGAGTTGTAGCAAAATGGCTTAAGGATAACAAAGTCAAGGTATTGGAGTGGCCATCACAAAGCCCTGACCTCAACCCTCTAGAACATTTGTGGGCTGAACTGAAAAAATGTGTGCGAGCAACGAGGCCTACGAACCTGACTCAAATACACCAGCTCGGTCAGGAGGAATTGGCCAAATTTCACCCAACTTTTTTGGGGAAGCTTGTTAAAGGCAATGCTACCAAATACTAAGTGAGTGTATGTAAACTTCTGACCCACTGGGAATAAAAGCTGAAATAAATCCTTCTCTCGACTTATTATAACATTTCACATTCTTTAAATAAAGTGGTGATCCTAACTGACCTAAGACAGGGAATTTTACTAGGATTAAATGTCAGGAATTGTGAAAAACTGAGTTTAAAAGTATTTGACTATGGTGTATTTAAACTTCCAAACTGTATATACCAAAGGTTATGTAAGTCATTCTTGATAAATTCAGAGGAAAAAAAATGTTAGCCCTGTGCTCTGGCCCCAAGACAAAGTTGAAGGAATATCAAGGGGCTCCTTCCTTTGTATTGTATTTCTTTTTTCTGTGGAGGACTCTCAGCTTCACGTGTTCTCTCAATATTTATGGGAAGAGGTGCCCAATCTGGTGTCTTCTAGTATACATCCCACCAAGTAACATGACCCGGTGTAGTGTCCCACTGGGGTGAGGGGCCCACAGGCGATCCTTAATCAGGGGCACTAGCCACACTCCTCTGAGTGGGTAGTTTTGGTGGACCTCACAGTCTGAGTTTTTTAGGGTTGCCCAATTAGCAGTGAATAGTGTAGGATGGTGAAAGTGCATCAGTAGGGACATGTGGGCCAGAGGAGGCGTGTCATCAATCATCACTCCAGCCCCGTTTTCCAGAGCTGGAGGAGGAAGGGAAGAGAAGGCCCAGCTAATTAGGAAGGCCAGTGGATACAGCGTTACGAAAGCAATCAGGGTCATTTCTGTTACCATGATATTGAGTTACGCATTCAGAAAGTATTCAGACTCCCTGACTTTTCCCACATTTTTTACATTACAGCCTTATTCTAAAATGAATTAAATAAAACAATTCCCTCAATCTACACACAATACCCCATAATTACGAAGCAAAAACTGTTAATTTTTTATTTTTGCGAATGTATAAAATAAAAAAAACAGAAATGCCTTATTTGCATAAGTATTCAGACCCTTTGCTAGGAGACTTGAAATTGAGCTCAGGTTCACCCTGTTTCCATTGATCATCCTTGAGATGTTTCTACATCTATATAAGGTCTCACAGTTGACAATGCATGTCAGAGCAAAAACCAAGCTATGAGGTCGAAGGAATTGTCCGTAGAGCTCGGAGATGGGATTGTGTCGAGTCACAGATCTGGGGAAGGATACCAAAAAATGTCTGCAGCATTGATGGTTCCCAGGAACACAGTGGATTCCATTCTTAAATGGAAGGAGTGGAACCACCAAGACTCTTCCTAGAGCTGGCCGCCTGGCCAAACTGAACCATCGGGGGAGAAGGGCCTTGGTCAGGGAGGTGACCAAGAACTCAATGGTCACTCTGACAGAGCTCCAGAATTCCTCTGTGGAGATGGGAGAACCTTCCAGAAGGACAACCATTTCTGCAACACTCCATCAATCAGGCCTTTATGATAGTGGCCAGATGGAAGCCACTCTTCATGAAAAGGCACATGACAGCTCGCTTTGAGTTTGTGAAATGGCACCTAAAGGACACTCATACCATGAGAAACAATATTTTCTGGTCTGATGAAACCAAGATTGAACTCTTTGGTCTGAATGCCAAGCGTCATGTCTGGGGGAAACCTGGCACCATCCCTACGGTGAAGCATTGTGGTGGCAGCATCATGCGGTGGCGACGTCTTTTAGCAGCTGGGACTGGGAGATTAGTCAGGATTGAGGGAAGGGTGAACGGAGCAAAGTACAGAGAAATCCTTGATGAAAACCTGCTCCAGAGCGCTCAGGACCTCAGACTGGGGTCAAGGTTCACTTTCCAACAGGACAACGACCCTAAGCACACAGCCAAGACAACGTAGCCGTGGCTTCGGGACAAGCCTCTGAATGTCCTTGAGTGGCCCAGCCAGAACCCAGACTTGAACCCGATTGAACATCTCTGGAGAACCCTGTGCAGTGACGCTCCCCATCCAACCTGACTGAGCTTGACAGGATCTGCAGAGAAGAATAGGAGAAACTCCCCAAATACAGGACTGCCAAGCTTGTAGTGTCATACCCAAGAAAACTTGAGGCTGTAATTACTGCCAAAGGTGCTTCAACAAAGTACTGAGTAAAGGGTCTGAATATTTATGTAAATGTGACAAAAAAATACTACAAGTTTTTTCTTTGTAATTATTGGGTATTGTGTGTCAATTGATTAGAGGGGAGGAATTATTTAATCAATTTTTAGAATACGTCTGTAATGTAACAAAATGTGGAAAAGTCGAAGTGTTTGAATACTTTCCAAATGCACTGTACATACAGTATAAGCATAATGACAGTTCATTGTCAGAAAAAATCTCTCTCACACAAAATAATCTGCTCATGACTTTTTCTTACTTTGACAGACTATCAGCTAAAAAAGATAGCTACGTATTTGGCTTTAAATTATGTTTTTAATTGTTTGGATACGAAGGATCACTGTGTGGACCTTTTCTATAGACCTGTCTAAAGCATTCGACACTTTGGACCACTCATTACTTATTCAGAGACTTTCATCAATTTGTCTGGACCAGGCTGTGTATAGCTGGTTTGGAAATGATTTACAGGACAGAACACAGTGTCTATTTACTGATGGTGTGAAATCTTTTTTTTTTTTACATAACAAAGGGTGTCCCATAGGGATCGATTCTTGGTCCGGTTCTTTTCACTATTTATTGGTTTATTTGTATAACAAAAAATATATATACTTTTATCTGTTTTGCCCCCACTGTTGACCATGCTCTGTCAGAGCTTCGATCTGCCTTTATTGCCCTGCAGAAATACTTTGTTGAACTGAAATTGGTACTTAATGTAGGTAAAACCAAGTGTATGTTATTTTCCAAGTCACGTAAAAATGTATCTGTTGATTTATGCATACATACTTTAGATGGTGCCCTTATTGACCGTGTCCCCTTTTATAAATATCTTGGCACCTGGATTGACGAAAAGCTATCTTTTAAAAAGCCTGTTGATGGGTTAGTTAAATTAATAATTTAAATATGCTTCTCCTATAGGATCAGGTCATGTCTTTTGTTAAATAGCAGAAAGCAGATCATTCAGTCAACATTCATTCCGGTTATTGACTATGGCGATATTGTCTAAGAGCCTATAGTGGGGCAAAAAAGTATTTAGTCAGCCACCAATTGTGCAAGTTCTCCCACTTAAAAAGATGAGAGGCCTGTAGTTTTCATTGTAGGTCCACTTCAACTATGACAGACAACATTAGAAAATAAATCCAGAAAATCACATTGTAGGATTTTTAATGAATTTATTTGCAAAATGTATTTGCTTATTTTATTGGAAAATAAGTATTTGGTCAACTACAAACAAGCAAGATATCTGGCTCTCACAGACCTGTAACTTCTTTAAGAGGCTCCTCTGTCCTCCACTCGTTACCTGTATTAATGGCACCTGTTTGAACTTGTTATCAGTATAAAAGACACCTGTCCACAACCTCAAACAGTCACACAAACTCCACTATGGCCAAGACCAAAGAGCTGTCAAAGGACACCAGAAACAAAATTGTAGACCCTCACCAGGCTGGGAAGACTGAATCTGCAATAGGTAAGCAGCTTGGTTTGAAGAAATCAACTGTGGGAGCAATTATTAGGAAATGGAAGACATACAAGACCACTGATAATCTCCCTCGATCTGTGGCTCCACGCAAGATCTCACCCCGTGGGGTCAAAATGATCACAAGAACGGTGAGCAAAAATCCCAGAACCACACGGGGGGACCTAGTGAATGACCTGCAGAGAGCTGGGACCAAAGTAACAAAGCCTACCATCAGTAACACTACGCCGCCAGGGACTCAAATCCTTCAGTGCCAGACATGTCCCCCTGCTTAAGCCAGTACATGTCCAGGCCCGTCTGAAGTTTGCTAGAGAGCATTTGGATGATCCAGAAGAAGATTGGGAGAATGTCATATGGTCAGATGAAACCAAAATAGAACTTTTTGGTAAAAACTCAACTCGTCGTGTTTGGAGGACAAAGAATGCTGAGTTGCATCCAAAGAACACCATACCTACTGTGAAGCATGGGGGTGGAAACATCATGCTTTGGGGCTGTTTTTATGCAAAGGGACCAGGACGACTGATCCGTGTAAAGGAAAGAATGAATGGGGCCATGTATCGTGAGATTTTGAGTGAAAACCTCCTTCCATCAGCAAGGGCATTGAATATGAAACGTGGCTGGGTCTTTCAGCATGACAATGATTCCAAAAAACACCGCCCGGGCAATGGAGTGGCTTTGTAAGAAGCATTTGAAGGTCCTGGAGTGGCCTAGCCAGTCTTCAGATCTCTACCCCATAGAAAATCTTTGGAGGGAGTTAAAAGTCTGTGTTGCCCAGCAACAGCCCCAAAACATCACTGCTCTATAGGAGATCTGCATGGAGGAATGGGCCAAAATACCAGCAACAGTGTGAAACCTTGTGAAGACTTACAGAAAACGTTTGACCTCTGTCATTGCCAACAAAGGGTATATAACAACGTATTGAGAAACTTTTGTTATTGACCAAATACTTATTTTCCACCGTAATTTGCAAATAAATTCATAAAAAATCCTACAATGTGATTTTCTGGATTTTTTTTTCTCATTTTGTCTGTCATAGTTGAAGTGTACCTACGATGAAAATTACAGGCCTCATCTTTTTAGTGGGAGAACTTGCACAATTGGTGCCTGACTAAATACTTTTTTGCCCCACTGTGTATGAATGCAACTTCCACTATTGAAGCCATTGGATGTAGTTTCTCATAGCGCACTGCACCTAATTACGGGCAATAGGTTCAGTACACATCATTGCATTTTGTATCAGAAAGTAGGCTGGCCCTCTTTGAACTCTCGTAGATCGATGCATGCACTCTTTTTGACTATAAACTCCTCTTGCATAAACTTCCGCCTCATTTTATAACCTCCAGATGCCCAAATTAGGGATGGCTAACCCTGGGGATCCCTTTAATCTCCACCGAGTTAGGTAAATCTGCTTTTAGTATTTTTACGCCTCATGTGGAATGATCTCCAAAACTCCTTAAAGTTGGCTGCCACTAGAGCAATTCAGTCGGATGTTAGAGGGCTTTTTTACTGAAGAATGTGTTTGTTTCGTACACACTTAGAAAAAAAAGTGCTATCTATAACATTTAAGGGTTATTTAAGGGTTATTTGGCTGTCCCCATAGGGAGAACCCTTTGAAGAACTCTCCAAGGTTATCCAATGAGAACAGCCAAAGAAGCCTTTCGGAAACCCTTTTTTCTAAGAGTGTATGATTTGTGTTTTGCTTTTCATGTAATTGATGTGAATATAGATATGTATAGTGTAATTGTTGTATATCTATGTGTTCATGCAGGCTTATCTGCAAAAGAGACTGTGGTCTCAGCACGACTCCCTGGTTAAATAAAGGTCCTTATACTATTCCTGTAATATCAACATTGAAGGAAGGTATTCTTCAAGTATGAGCTCCACCAGCTAGATGCTCCATTACTCAAATTAGATTCCAGATACAGTTTCTAGCCTGCACCTTTTTTTTCTCTTCATTTTATGCACAGACTCTTCTCATCAGCTATTTCCATTCCGGGAGCTGTAATATAGAATATATCAGAAACTACCCAGACATACTGAAAATGGGACAAAAGGATATAACAGTTAGAATATATTTTAATTATAATGCATTTTGCAGTTATGACTATTCAACCTTCCCAATTGTCGCCATGATAACAATGGTCATATCGGATTTGGAAAAATACATTGAATTAGATGAGCAGTCATTTTATTGTCCCTGTTATCCTACCCAACTTTCTGACATCCGCCTACTTTCCATAAAACAATCAGCAGCATTTACTAAGTGGTGTAATTAAGCTTTCGAGAGATTTTGGGCCTCCATTGGTACAATATTGCTCGCAGATGATGTTCAACAACATTATCTTGATGATAATGTCCATATGGCATCCTTGATGGCTGTGCAGTTTATTGGTGATGAGAATAAATGTTTATTGTACCACTTTATTGTCCCAGATTGATTGAAAAAGCTGGGATAAAGGGGGCTGGCTGTATCTTCATGACAAGGGTCAGGGGATCATGTTCAGACATTGTAACTACATGCCAATGTGTGTGCTCTTCATCTGCTTCCATATTCAGGTCAGGTGGGAGCAGTGCTTTAGACAAAACACTGCCATGGAAGTGGGAGCTGGAACCTAGTGGTAATAACCTCTTCTGTGGTTTCAGCCAGCAGCCAAGGAAAGGCACAGCTGACCCCCTCTTGTTAGTATGTGCTGTTGGGGAATCAAGGTCCTCTCTTTCTCGAGGTGATATGCCGAAGCCTTAGACAATTTCACCAAGTCAAAGGAAAAGAGCACTCAGTGAGAGGAGGCTAAACAGTATTTCTTGGCATGGATAGGGACCAAGGGGCCCACTCTCCCACAACACTATTCAGCCCAAGCCATCATTAATCGTTGACAAAATTAGCATTTAACTGTTATAGGTAAATACCTTTTTCCCTGGCTTTTCCTTTTGTGTATGCCAAGGAAGGAACATCCGTGAATGTAAGGGGTTTTCCAATGTGTTTGGTTCGTTGAGAAAATGATTGATTGAACTGGTTTCCCAGCAGCTCTCTTCTTCAAGATGGGGGTTGTTGGCTGTGGGGAAAATACAGTAGAGGAGCCTAAGCCTGGTAAGCTAGGGTTCAATGCATTCTATTTTCTTGACCCTGTCAACTGCATGTCGAATTTGCCATATTGTCTCAAAATCTGCCCATTTTTGTCTGTGACCATTCTAGCAGTGACAGTGTTTCAATCGTACACACGGAGAAGCTAGTTTCTAATTCAATCAACTCTTTTGCCACTGCTGAAAGGAAATGCCAGTCTTGCCAAAGAAACCTATTCAGTGACAATATTTCCAATAAATCAATCAAATCAAATGTATTTATATAGCCCTTCTTACATCAGCTGACATATCAAAGTGCACCTCTGGAGTAAATGTCAGTTGGCTTTTCATAGCCGATTATTGAGAGTATCTCTACCGCTTCTGCTGTCTCTAGAGAGTTGAAAACAGCAGGTCTGGGACAGGTAGCACGTCCGGTGAACAGGTCAGGGTTCCATAGCCGCAAGCAGAATAGTTGAAACTGGAGCAGCAGCACGGCCAGGTGGACTGGGGACAGCAAGGAGTCATCATGCCAGGTAGTCCAGAGGCATGGTCCTAGGGCTCAAGTCCTCCGAGAGAGAAAGAAAGAAAGAGAATAAGAGAGTGCACACTTAAATTCACACAGGACACCGGATAAGACAAGAGAAATACTCCAGATATAACAGACTGACCCTAGCCCTGACACAAACTACTGCAGCATCAATACTGGAGGCTGAGACAGGAGGGGTCAGGAGACACTGTGGCCCCATCCGATGGTACCCCCGGACAGGGGCAAACAGGCAGGATATAACCCCACCCACTTTGCCAAAGCACTGCCCCCATACAATGATCTGTTCAAAAGGCAAGTGATCAGTATAGGGAATATGTTCTGTCACAGGGTTTGTCGGATGCGCAATTTAGCAGGGGTGCGGAGGATTCCTCTCACTGAAAGCGAGTCATGACAGAGTTCTTATCTTGTATGATTTGTGCTCTGTCAACAATATCAATAGCCAATGCTACTGAAAACACATCCACAGGATAGAGAAGTGTATTTGTCAAGAACTTCAGAGTAAACGCTGCACACTACCCAGCTGCAGCGGAACAAAACTTGTCATTATGAAGTGATTTATGGTGTCATGGTTAGGTTGTATACTGTTTATATAAGGCTGTATTGTTAATGTCATTTTAGCAACCAGAAAATATGTATTTATCTGGTTGTAATGGCAGGTTGGTTATGGTTGGTTGTCTGACTAGATAATTCAGAAAACAAAACATATTTTACATAAGACTAACTTCTTGCTTTACGGTGAAAGCATACCTTACGATTATTTGAGGACATAGCCCAGCAGAAAAATCATTACAAACAGTAACCAGCCAAGTAGAAGAGTTACACAAGTCAGAAATTGAGATAAAATTAATCCCTTACCTTTGATGATCTTCATATGGTGGCACTCCGAAGACATTAATTTACTCAATAAATGTTCCTTTTGTTCGATAAAGTCTCTTTATATCCAAAAACCTCAGTTTTGTTTGCGCGTTTTCTTCAGTAATCCACAGGCTCAAACGCAGTCAAAACAGGCAGACAAAAAAATCCAAATTGTATCCGTAAAGTTCATAGACACGTCAAACGATGTTTATATTCAAATCCTCAGGTTGTTTTTAGCCTAGATTATCTATAATATTTAAATCGGACAATAACGTCGTCAATATAAAAGGTAAACAAGAAAGACACACTCTCGGGATTGCGCATGAAAAGCTATGTGACACGGTAGGGTCCACTCATTCAGACTGGTCTTACTCCCTCATTTATCAGAATACAAGCCTGAAACAATTTTCTAAAGACTGTTGACATCTAGTGGAAGGCATAGGAACTGCAAACTGAGTCTTTAAGTCAATGGATACTGTAATGGCATTGAATGGAAAACTACAAAAAAACGACTTCCTGAATGGATTTTTCTCAGGTTTTCGCCTGCCAAATCAGTTATGTTATACTCACAGACACTAAAATTCCGAATGCTGCTCCCTACCCTAGAGAAGTTAACTGTTTTTAATTTGGTTATACTGAATCATGTCTTATCAAACAGAAAAACAGTTTCGAATCAGACAAAATGTCATTAAGACATATTGCCTCCTGGGAAGGCCCATGCAATTGTGTATTTCATTTTGAGTTTTAAATATTATTGGTTTATGCACAATATGTGTATGTCACATTTGTATGTTCACGGTCTCTTCAACCATAATGTAAAGAAAGCATGATTGACTTCAGGGTTGTAAATTAGGGTTTAAAAATCATGTTGGTTGCCAACCGGATGTGGTGGAAAAAAATACTAGCGTTAAATTGCCTTTTTTATTTTGGGAGAATGATGTTTATAAATTATATTTGACTAGATGTGTCCCATCAATCTGAAGGTACGTTAACAAACCTGAATTAAACCGTGGAGGAAAATGTTGCTGTCTTCCCATCAAATGAAAATCATGTCCATGTAAAAATCCATTACACTGGCCTGCTGGCACTTTCTTATTTAACACTGTGATCACTTTAATAGGGTTATTCAGTAAACTTAAACTTAAAATAATGCATGTTTTATAAACTGATGAGAGCAAGTCACACACTTTGTATGGTGTGCAGCCTACATCTTACAAGAGGGCACCACTGTCAAATTTAAGAGCTTATATTTTTATTCACTAGTTTTACTATGACCTGTTGCAATTCGGACAAAATGTTGTTGTCCGAATTGCCACAGCCTGAGAAGTGTACACTTTCTCAATCTCAAATTGGCCAATATTTACATACAGTGCCAATAATAAATATTCACCCCACTTGGGTTTAATAAAACACAAATATATCTTGATTAGATAGGTATTCACCCCCCTGAGTAAGTACGTTATAAACACCTTTGCCATCTATTACAGCTTTGAGTCTCTAAGAGCTTTGTACATCTGGATAGTGCAATAGTTGGTGATTAATTATGGCAAAATTCTTCAAGCTCTGTCAAGTTGTTGGGGATCATTGCTAAACAGCCACTTTCAAGTATATGCCATATATATGCCATTTAGCAGACGCTTTTATCCAAAGCGACTTACAGTCATGTGTGCATACATTCTACGTATGGGTGGTCCCGGGAATCGAACCCACTACCCTGGCGTTGCAAGCGCCATGCTCTACCAACTGAGCTACAGAAGGACCAAGTCTTGCCATAGATTTTCAAGCAGATTTACAGTGCCTTCAGAAAGTATACACATCCCTTTACTTTTTTTCACATTTTGTTGTCATACTGAATGTAAAATGGATTCAATTGAGATTTGTTTTGCCGCTGGCCTATACATAATACCCCATAATATCGAAGTGGAATGATGTTTTCGAGATGTTTACAAATGAATAAAACATGTCTTGAGTCATTAAGTTTTCGGCCCCTTTGTTGTGGCAAGTCTAAACAAGTTCAGGAGTAAAAATGTCATGGACTCACTTTGTGTGCAATAACAGTGTTTAACATGGTTTTTGAATGACTACCTGATCTTTGTACCCCACACATATAATTATCTGTAAGGTTCCTCAGTCGAGCAGTGACTTTCAAACACATATTCAACCACAAAGACCAGAGGTTTTTCAATGCCTCGCAAAGAAGGGTACCTATTGGTAGATTAATATATATATATATATATATATATATATTTTTTAAATTAGACATTGAATATCCCTTTGAGCATGGTGAAGTTATGAATTACACTTTGGATGGTGTATCAATACACGCAGTCATTACAAAAATACAGGAGTTCTTCCTTACTCAGTTGCCAGAGAGCAAGGAACCCACTCAGGGACTTCAGGCCAACGGTGACTTTAAAACAGTTAGAGTTTAATGGTTGTAATAGAAAACTGAGAGGCAAAATCATAGAGAAAATCTGGTTCAGCCTGTTTTCCACCATACACTGGGAGATTAATTGACATTTCATTAGGACAATAACTAGGGCTGGGCGATATATCAAATTCATTTTATTAATTTGACCATGCGTAATTCAGTGTCTGATTTGTTATTTTTATCCATCTACCAATCACTTCCCTTCTATAGGAGGCATTGGAAAAGCTCTGGGGCCTCATTTTTAAACAATTGCGTACGCACAAATTATGCTCCAAAAAATGTTTGTTTTCACACAAAAGCTGGCATTTATAAAAACTAAACTTGACTTGAGTGTGCGTATCCTCTCGCAAAACTTTAGATCATGCTTACAGTTTCTAGTGGTTGGAAGTATTGGTTTGCAAGAAGGCAAAAGCAGTAGGCTTGTGCAAATGGGGAATATATGACACTGTTATTCATATAACAAAGCTGGAGGCCTAGCTAAATATAATAACAAGATGCAAGCATTTGCTGTTAGTGAGAAGTGTTTATTTCTTCTTTTGATCAACTCATTCTAAAATAATTAGAAATAGGCATATGTTTTTCATTTCCATGATCATTGCAGAATCATTTCCTCACCTTTTCTGACTGTGCCGCGAAATAGCCTATAGGCCTAAAACATGTTAGTATAGGCTACCAATCTCATTTAATTGTCACATGTCCCAGTAGTAAATAGATAAGCTATTTCAAATATGTTGTTCCATGCGATCCAATCTGAAACACAGTTTAATGGTTTAACAGATGGTTCACTTTTTCCATTGACGTTTATAGGCTACGGCTGAATACTGTAATGTCAAATTTCTTGAGTAGACAATATTACATTTAAAAACACAATACATATATCCTAAGCATTGAATAATATATTCCTCACATTTTCTGGGCAGGTTGAGGCAGTTGATTTTGTATTCCCGAAGTAGCCACACAACAAATTACCGTGTGCATCTCTCGTTTAATTGGGCCTATTAGATAGGCTGTTATATTTATGTTCTATGCCTCCGACAGGGAGTGCGGTTTAATATTATAACATACAGTAGAATTTAACAGGTTAAAAGACAATATTTTGCATGTGTGTAGGCTACCACTGTAATAAGTAAGACTACTGTTGTAAAAAAAAAATATCAGTAGACAATGTTTCAGAATCCGCGAGCAGTACAGCATATTTAGGTTTGGGAAAAGTGAATGTAAGCATTATTGCATTCAAACGATTTGTTTACAGGCCCACAACAATTTGCAGTTGTTTTTGTCTTTCAGAAACGGTCAGATACAGCAAATGTCATTGCAAAAGATAACATTCTACCAACACCTCCAAGTTTGCCATTGCTATTTCCTTTAGATAGTCTTGGGCTAATTCCAACACTTCCAAAGTATACATCAAGTAAGGACAATATCTTCTCCACAAAAGGTCAATTATGGGTGTTTTTGAGGCAGAATTATAATGCTCCTTCACACATGTACTTTTTTTACGACAGGTTTGACTTATAATGGGAAATATGCTTATGTATTGCATGTGCCAAGTTTATGAACCTTAATATTTTTGCGCGGGCGCGGTCTTTTCAGAAATGGCACATGCGGATATTTAGTGTTAAATTTACACATCCGTAATAAAGGAGAGCTTTGGTCTTTGTAGCTGAATCTGTGCTTAAAATGCAATACTAAACTGATGGACCTTACAGATGTTGTATGTTTGGGGTACAGAGGATGTTAACCCCTACTATTTCACACAGAGTGAGTCCATGTAACTTATTATGTCATTTGTTTAGGCGATTCATTTAGGCTTGCCATTACAGCAGGGGTGAATATTCAAACAAGCAAGGTATTTCTGTTATTATTATTATTGTTATTTATTTTGTATGTCTCTTCACTTTCACACTATGGAGTGTTTTGTGACGAAAATAATAAAAAAATACTAATTAAATCAATATCAATCTCACTTTGTAACAAAACAAACTAGCCACTGTAGAAGTGTGACAGGTTAGATTTAGCCCCCCAAACAAACCTCCTTGTACAGCGTTTTCTGTTTTGACTCTTGCCATGTTACCTTCACTTCTGGTGCATCTGATAATGACATACTGTAACAGTAAAATAAAATTGTGGTGAGTATGGTTTTGTATACATACCCATGAATGGCAGAATGATAGAAATCCTTCTGAATTTGGTTTTAAAATAGTATAGAGATGAGAGCTTGCCATCTGGTGCAGTGTCCTTGAACCAATAGTCCAAGCTACATGGTAGTGCATTCGGTCTCATTTGAATCTGTGACTTCTGTAATGAGCTGCCTGAGATTCCGAACACATTAAATGCAAAAGGAATGAATGAGTGACATGGATTCTCCTGTGGATTTCTGTTTTAGCATTATTGTCCTGGTTGCCAAAATCTCAAGTCCCAGATGCTTCAGCAATTTACATGGGCTTAATGAACCTGTTCACTCCGATGCTTTCCGCTATTCCCTGTATCAGTTTAGGAGTGGGAGAAAGCCAGGCCAAATCCATCATATAATAGGCTTTAGATAACAACATGATGATGGCTAATATGTAACTGAGCCAATCTGGTACCATGATTTTGGAGCAATGCCATCACTGCTGTGCATGTTTAAATGACATTACATTTTGAGTGCTCTGTATTATGAAGCTATTGCATTTTTTTACCTCTGGCGATGGAGAACAACAAATGTTGATTATTTGGGTTGTCACGGAGAGATGGAAGAATTTCTGTTCATCATTAATCTTCATTCTGCAGATTTATTTTTACACCAGACAAAAATAACATGTACTTAGCTGCCCTTAGTAGATGTATTGTGCAACGCAGAGAGATATATTTAGTTTGGTTATTACACTTTCTGTCTAAACGTTCCGAAAGTGGCCTAACTCTCCCCGATTGCAGTTGTTAAGTGATCATTGACACTTTAGGATTGTGCTGTTTATTTTTGATAGCTTTAGAAGATCCGCGATGCAGCGGTTTCATTTGTGTGTGTTAAAACAGGATGTTGAGAACATAAGGAAAGATCTCTAAGGCCACACAAATAAATGTGATTTTTATTACCTGGGTTAATGTTAAGGTCACAAAGAGCGATTATCATGCATTTGGATTTGGTTTATTTGTCTGGCAGCTTTTCGCTTGTTGAATCTAAAGATTGGCCATGGTTGAATTGCCTTTTACTGTTGTTCCGTTCCATTTCAATGTTTGCATTTCACATCATGAGCATAGTTTTTGACCTGAAGGTCTTGCCCTATAATGCTATTATGTGGTGTAAGCATCCAATTTGTTAGTAATTTCACAATGTTTTATCTACTTGTTCATACTAATTACAGGCCATGTCGTTAATAGTGACCTTTGACCTTAAAGTTATTCTAGCTATATCACATAATGTAAACCAGTATGTTTTTCCAATTATGAGCTTAATCTCTCCATACTGTGTATTTTGCTCGCATTGTTTGTCTTTGGTATAGCGTCGGTATTTAGCCATTTTGATGTTAGGATGAAATCCTATCAGCGGTAGCCGTCGGGGATGTAATTACGTTAGAGCTATCAAATCACAGACATTTCAATTGGATGCATTGTTGCATTAGTAGATATTCCATGCAGTCCGTTACAAGTTGTGAATGTTGACCTGTTTAAAGGTCTTACATCGGCTGCGGAGAGCTTGATCACACAGTCATCCAGGACAGCTGGTGCTCTCATGCATGTTTCGGTGTTACTTGCCTCAGGCGAGGATAGAAGTAATTTAGTAGCTCTTCTGGTAGGCTTGTGTCACAAGGCAGCTCTCGGCTGTGGTTCCCTTTGTAGTCTAATAGTTTTCAAGCCCTGCCACATCCAACGAGCGTCGGAGCCGGTCTAGTATGATTCGATCTTAGTCCTGTATTGACTCTTTGCCTGTTTGATGGTTTGTCGCAGGGCATATTAATCGCTCTGTGTGATTCCACGCCAGCGCAGTCCAATTTTTTTTTGTTGGTATCTCAGATTGTTCTGGCATTTCTCATGTAGTAACTTCATTGGGAGGAAGGATGGTTAACATACTTTTTACCAAACCATTAAAAAAAAGCCCTTTTTAGACCTATGCATGTGTCCTATAAGACCCTGTGATCTGTGAACCGTACATGATACAGACAACTTATTGGTGTTACTATATTCCTTATAGTGTTCTATCATATATGGAGCATGTCTAGATTCTGAAATACAAATGATCACACTCATTTATTCAACATAAAAAAATATTACTATTTCAAAACTATACTTTTTGATTTGGCTTATTTTTAGACATTGTTTGTAACAATGTATTTTTCAAACACATCCAATGTCCAGAGCGGGCTCTCTGGTACTTGAAATGATATGACCCATTTTATACAGTACATAGAAATGGACATTTATGGGTCATTAACCAATCACAGTCCTTCTTTAGAATTGCACATTCAGCAAGTCACCAGCAGAGGGAGTTCCCTTTCGTTCCATTTTCCCATTCACTCTGTGTTATTTATTTATTTGTATTTAACATTTATTTAATTAGGCAAGTCTGTTAAGAACAAATTATTTACAATGACTGCCTACCCCGGCCAAACCCGGACGATGCTGGGCCAATTGTGCGCCACCCTATGGGACTCCAAACCACGGCTGAATGTGATACAGCCTGGATTCAAACCCGGGACTGTAGTGACACCTCTTGCACTAAGATGCAGTGCCAGAGTGTATCATACCTTCAGAATTAGCAGATAGCCCACTCTGATAATGCTATGTGCTTGTAGAGTATATTGCTCCATACAATGTCTTAAAATGAACACAATCAAAAAGGGTAGTTTTGAGATATTAAAGCTGCAATATTTAACTTTTTGGGTTGCACTGACCAAATGCACATAGAAATGTGTGTTATAGATGTGTCATTCTCGTTGAAAGCAAGTCTAAGAGGCCATAGATCTGTTCAATGTGCACTATTTCCATGCTTCCCGTGCTTAAGTTTAGTTTTTGATTATTTTACTTTTGGTTTTGTACACTAGCTTCAAAAAGCTGAAAATACAATTTAGATGGTACAATGATTCTCTAAACTATACTTGCTTGTTTTGTTACGTAAACTGAAATTAGGTGAACTATTCAAATTTTAGAAACCAGGAAATGTGGGAGTGATTTCTGCATAGTGCATCGTTAAACAATATTTATATTATGTTGAATAAATTAACGTGAAAATGTGTGTTTCAGAATCAAGACATACTCCATATTTTAGAGCACACTATAAGGAGTATATTGACACCAATATGTTGTCTGTATCATGTATGGTTCACAGGAGGCATGAATAAAACTAAAAAAGGCCTAAAATGGCCACTTAGTGTGATTTTTCTAAACGATGGTTTGTGATAGAAATGTAAAAATCATGTCGAACATCCTTCCTCCGAATTAAGTTTCTATGTGAGAATTGCTTGAACAATCTGAGCTACCCCGAAAAATGTCAGGCTACGTTGGCACGGAATTGCCCCTCTCCTTCTCTTCATCATACACAAGCATACACACACACGCTCACACATACTGCTGACAAATGTCCCAATACACCCAGGAATGTAAGACATGCTTTGACATCCTTAATAGCCAGCCGATGTTATTATTGAATCAAATATTGCATTGTTTGCGGAAATGTGGTCTTCAGAGGATGAATGGCGGGGCGCAGTTAGCCTAGTGGTTAGAGCGTTGGGCTTGTAACCGAAAGATTGCTGGACCGAATCCCTAAGCTGACATGGTAAACAGTTGAGGACTGGCACTGTTCCTCTGAAGGCCGTCATTGTAAATAAAACATTCTTAACTGACTTTCCTAGTTAAATAAATACAAATCATATTAAAATGGTGTTTATTGTAGGCTACTACAGTACCACAAACTGGAGCCATTTCCCTCTGCATTCCATGGGCGGTCCCCTTGTTAGTGGGACTCGCATGATGTGTTTCTTTCTGCACGAGGGAAGAACAACCAGGAAGCTGGGCAGCTGTGCCGTACAGCCTAGTTTTTTCACCCATACTATATAGTAGGGATGGAAATTGATGGTGTGTTAAGTATCTTGCAGGAAAGAGAGGAAATAAAGATGTCCCCAAAGGAAGGCACAGTAAGCACAAATAGGGCATGTAAAATATGACTAGGCCCTAAGGGGCCCTCCTCTTCTAGACATATTTATTCCAATATTTGCAGATGACTGAAAACAGTTGAGGTCTGGCAATTGCTTATTTCTATTTGTCAGGGTGATAAATACCAGAGCAACTATCTGCCTGCACTCGGTTCTATAAGTCATTTGACAGTGAAGAATGGTCCATTTGTGCCTTGGACGTAGCACATCAAAACAGTGGGTTAAACCCTACAGAAAAGCAACAACAAACACTACTTTACTGTCTGTTGGACTATATAGCTGTCTCCGTAAAAGCAATGCAAATCTCTATCATCTGTTAATGTGCAGTTGAGAGGAACTGCGTTTGTTGTTGGATGACTGGTGGTCCATATAACCATATACAGTGCATTCAAAAGTATTGAGACCCCTTGAATTTTTCCACATCTTGTTACGTTACAGCCTTTTTCTAAAATGGATTAAATTAGTTTTTTCCCTCTCATAAATCTACACACAATACCCCGTAATGACAAAGAAAAACATATTTTTTTTAAATGTTTGCAAATTTATTAAAAATGAAATGGGCCACTCAAGGACATACAGAGACTTGTCCCAAAGTCACTCTTGTGTTTTCTTGGCTGTGTGCTTGGAGTCAGAGTCCTGTTGGAAGGTGAACCGAGCAGATTTTCATCAAGTATCTCTCTGCATTTTGCACCTTTCATATTTCCCTCGATCCTGAGTAGTCTTCCAGTTCCTGCAGCTGAAAAACATCCCCACAGCATGATGCTGCCACCACCATGCTTCACCATAGGTATGGTGCAGGTTTCCTCCAGATGTGACACTTGGCATTCAGGCCAGAGTTCAATCTTGGTTTCATCAGACTAGAGAATCGTGTTTCTCATGGTTTCTGTGAGTCCTTTAGGTGCCTTTTGGCAAACTCCAAGTGATCTGTGATGTGCCTTTTCCTGAGGAGTGGCTTTCGTCTGGCCACTGTACCATAAAGGTCTGATTGGTGGAGTGCTGCAGAAATGGTTGTCCTTCTGGAAGATTCTCCCATTTCCACAGAGGAACTCTGGAGCTGTGTCAGAGTGACCATCGGCTTCTTGGTCACCTCCCTGACAAAGACTCTTCTCCCCCGATTGTTCAGTTTGGTCAGGCGGCAAGCTCAAGGAAGAGTCTTGGTGGTTCCAAACTTCTTCTATTTAAGACTGATGGTGGCTACTATGTTCTTGGGGACCTTCAATGCTGCAGACATTTTTGAGTACCCTTCCCCAGATCTGTGCCTCGACACAATCCTGTCTCTGAGCTCTACGGACAATTCCTTCGGCTTGATTTTTGCTCTGGCGTGCACTGTCAACTGTGGGACCTTATATAGACAAGTGTGTTCCTTTCTAAATCATGTCCAATCAATTGAATTTACCACAGGTGGACTCCAATCAAGTTGTAGAAAAATCTCAAGAATGATCAATCGAGACAGGATGCACCTGAGCTCAATTTCGAGTCTCATAGCAAAGTGTCTGAATACTTATGTCAATTATGTAAATCTCTGTTTTTTTATTTTGAATACATTTGCAAACATTTCTAAACATGTTTTCACTTTGTCATTATGGTGTATTGTGTGTAGACTGATGAGGAGAATATGTATTTGATCCATTTTAGAATAAAGCGGAAACGTAACTAAATGTGGAAAAAGGGAAAGGGTCTGAATACTTTCCGAATGCACTGTGTGTTGGGTTATGATGGGCAAGAACAGTTCTACTAAGCTCACGGGGCGTTGATATTCTTCACGAGTCAATGGGTATGTATAATTAATTAAAATCCTAGATTGCACCCTTAAACATTGATGTTTTGGCCCGCAAGGCCCACTTCAGAAAGATAGACGGACTAAACAACAGCACCATCATCACAGTTGATCAACAGGATAAGGGTTAGTAAAGCCCTAGATCCTGCACTTGGGGCCAACTTCTATTACTTTACCCACTGGGTACAAATTCAACGTCTAATCCACGCTGGTTCAACGTAATTTTATTGAAATTATGTGGAAATAACGTTGGTTCAACCAGTGTGTGCCCAGTGGGTATTGTCTCTTACCTGGGTGGGCAATGCTTAAACAGAGAAATCTTTAGTGACTCACGTAGCAGCCTGACCCCCTCCCTGCGATTCCACTTCACCCCATCTCCCTGGCGCTCTGCCAAGCCTGACCTGTCACCTGGATGGTGGGCAGCATTGGTAAATAGTGCCACAAAGATTACTCAACCAAGCGCAGCAGTTGCATGTGGACTTAAAAGACAAGAAAAGGCCCCCATACACCTCAGCAACGCAAACAAGCCTGTGTTAGAGGAGTGGGTTGAATACAAAGCAGCAACTTTATATGAGGATGTGAATAGTTATTTTCAGTTTTACTTTAGGTTAAAAGGGGGGGGGGTTATTATTCAGAAATACAAACTGTATTTAAATTATGGCCATATATGTGAGCCCTTGTGGCTGTTTTATGGCAGTTTGAAGGTCATCGGGTTTTGAATTTGGCTCATTTCGCTTGTATTCAGGCATTTCTGACCCAATACAAAGCTGCAATACATCCTGTCATGTAAGTAAAGCTACATAGACTTAAATATATACAGTAGCATGACGTCAAGATATGAATTCAAATCAGATGTGAACCTCCTCTTCCGTCCGCATGGAACTGAAGGCTGTAATAACTCTAACTACCTTATGTTATGATATGGACCTGAGCACAGATTGCTCAGGGAGACAGATGTCCCTGATGCACCATTCAGGTTAGCCCTGCCAACTCTGAAAGGGTAACAGTAACAACGAATGAATACCTTAGAGCTGGGTAGATTTAGAAAAGCAGCTGCTAAAACCATGCCCTGTGTGCGTCTGTGTGTTCTGTTACGTGTATTTGCGCTTATGGATGTGCGGGCACATCGGGCAGTCTGTGAACGGGGTTATAGGCTTGTTGGCTGATGAATGCTTCCAGTCACAGAAGGGAGAAGGGCCAATGATAAGGTATCTGCCGTATTGTTCTTCTGTGAGCACATTAGAACACATTTTAAATGAATTTAGGCATAATTAATAGGCTTCCAAGGAACCAAGGAGCCATTAGTGCTTTGAGCTCCTACGCTGTCTGTGGTGAGTCCACCACCCACTGCTTCCCAGTCCTATCCCTGGGTCTCCAAGATGGAGCACAAATGCAATTATACTCTGTATTTATATTCTTCTTTCTCTCTCTCTCTCACGCTTTTCTCTCTCAATCTCTCCTGCTCTCTCTCTCTCAGTAGGGGGGAATTATAGAGGCATGTATTCACACAGAATGTCATCCCAGACTCTGCCATTACATGCACACAATTGGTCCATTAATCTCCAAATCCTGGTCCCCTTTCATCTGGGAATGCTCCCTCCCCCTCCTCATGGATGGCATTTGAATTTCAAGATCAACCCAATCATCTACTTTTAGAGGCTATTCTTATAATTTTGTATGCAAGTGATCTGTGTCTGATTTTGCTCTAGGCTATATGCTTGTTTTACAAAAGCAACACAAAAGTACTGTGTACAGTCTCAGACCTGATTTTGAAGGGCATTGTAAAACAATTTGGGAGAACCATTGGTGGTCTCTGCATCCAGAAGTAATTATGACCAATTGAGGAGCAACTAAGAAGATGAAGGCAACATTCAAATTGCCTTCCTTTTACATATTATCGTTTCATAAAAGCAGTACCTATACAGCCCAACATACTGGGCAGAGAAAAGCGAGGCTGCACTCGGTTAGAAAAGATGAGAGTCTAAATAAACATTCATAACAAGGTGTTGATGTGTGTTACTTTGGGACAATTCAACATTTACTGGAAGCGGGTGGGGGTGGTCTGGTCCTAATTGAGTTGTCATTAAATATATATTTTTATTTCACATTTATTTAACCAGGGAAGCTAGTTGAGAACAAGTTCTCATTTACAACTGTGACCTGGCCAAGATAAAGCAAAGCAGTTCAACACATAAAACAAGTTACACTTGGAGTCAACAAACACAGTCATTAATACAGTGTGTGGAAATGAGGTATGATAAGGGAGATAAGGCAATAAATAGGCCATGGTGGTGAAGTAATTACAAAATAGCAATGAAACACTGGCATGGTAGATGTGCAGAAGATGAATGTGCAAGTAGAGATACTGGGGTGCAACGGAGCAAGATAAATAAATAACTACAGTATGAGGATGAGGTAATTGGATGGGCTATATACAGCCTGGCTATGTACAGGTGCAGTGAGCTGTTCTGACAGCTGGTGCTTAAAGCTAGTGAGGGAGATATGCGTCTCCAGCTTCAGTGATTTTTGCAGCTCGTTCCAGTCATTGGCAGCAGATAACTGGAGGGAAAGGCGGCCAAAGGAGGAATTGGCTTTGGGGGTGACCAGTGAGATATACCTGCTGGAGCGCGTGTTACGGGTGGGTGCTGCTATGGTGACCAGTGAGCTGAGATAAGGCGGGACTGTACCTAGCAATGACCTGGAGCCAGTGTGTTTGGCGATGAATATGAAGCTAGGTCAGCCAACAAGAGCGTACAGGTCGCAGTTGTGGGTAGTTTATGGGGCTTTGGTGACAAAACGGGTGACACTGTGATAGACTGCATCCAATTTGTTGAGTTGAGTGTTGGAGGCTATTTTGTAAATTATTTCGCCGAAGTTGAGGATTGGTAGGATGGTCAGTTTTACAAGGGTATGTATGGCAGCATGAGTGAAGGATACTTTGTTGCGAAATAGGAATCTGATTCTAGATTTAATTTTGGATTGGAGATGCTCTTGGAACCACCCATCCCGGATCTGTGATAATTGTCATCAACTACGTTAAATAGCATAGCGCAACGGTCAAATAATCTTACTAGAAAATATTAATATTCATGAAATCACAAGTGAAATATAGCGAAACACAGCTTAGCCTTTTGTTAATCACCCTGTTGTCTCAGATTTTGAAATTATGCTTTACAGCGAAAACAATACAAGCGTTTGTAAGTTTATCGATATTCCCAGCAAAACATTATGTACACCTAGCGGCAGGTAACTTTGTCAAGAAAATCAGAAAAGCAATCAAATTCATTGTTTACCTTTGAGCTTTGGATGTTTTCACTCACGAGACTCTCAGTTCGACAGCAAATGTTCCTTTTGTTCCATAAAGATTATTTTTATTTTTATACCCAAAATACATCCGTTTGTTGGTCACGTTATGTTGAGAAATCCACCGGAAATAGAGGTCACGACAAATTCCAAATTATATCCATAATATTGACAGAAACATGGCAAACATTTTTTATAATCAATCCTCAAGGTGTTTTTCAAATATCTATTCGATAATATATCAACCGGGACAGTTGGCTTTTCGCTAGGACCGGGAGGAAAAATGGCTACCTCTCTGTTTAGTGCAAAAATCACACTGAGAGCAAACACCTGACCACTTACGCAATGTGGACGTTTACACTCATTCTTCAAAATAAATGCCTGAAACTACGTCTAAAGGCTGAAGTCACCTTAGGGAAGCCACAGAAACATGAATCTGGTTGATACCCCTTTCAATGGGCAATAGGAATGCATAGAAAGACAGGGGTTTCAAAATGAGTCACTTCCTGATTGGATTTTTCTCAGGATTCCGCCTGCAATATCAGTTCTGTTATACTCACAGACAATATTTTTACAGTTTTTGAAACTTTAGAGTGTTTTCTTTCCTAATCTGACAATTATATTATATGCATATTCTAGCATCTGATCCTGAGAAATAGGCAGTTTACTTTGGGAACGTTATTTTTACAAAAATAAAAATAGTGCCCCCTAGCTTCAAGATTCAACACATTGTTATTTTCAATGATGGTCTAGGAATGGTGGGTTAACTGCCTTGTTCAGGGGCAGAACGACAGATTTTCACCTTGTCAGGTCGGGGGATCCAGTCTTGCATCCGTACAGTTAACTAGTCCAACGGCTAACCACCTGCCTCTCATTGCACTCCACGAGGAGCCTGCCTGTTATGCGAATGCAGTAGATGCCAAGGTAAGTTACTAGCTAGCATTAAACTTATCTTATAAAAAACAATCAATCAATCATAATCACTAGTTATAACTACACGTGGTTGATGATATTACTAGTTTATCTAGTGTGTCCTGCGTTGCATATAATCGATGCAGCGCTGGGGGATGATTTAACAAAAGCTCATTTGCGGAAAAAAAAGCACAATCGTTGCACCACTGTACCTAACCATTAACACCCATGCCTTTCTTAAAATCAATACACAGAAGTATAGATTTTTACACCTGCATATTTAGCTAAAAGAAATTCAGGTTAGCAGGCAATATTAACCAGGTGAAATTGTGTCACTTCTCTTGCGTTCATTGCACGCAGAGTAGCGGTATATGGAACAGTTTGGGCAGCCGGGCTCATTGCGAACTAATTTTTCCAATAGTTATGAGAACATTGAAGGTTGTGCAATGTAACAATAATATTTAGACTTATGGATGCCACCCATTAGATAAAATACCGGACTGTTCCTTATTTCACAGAAATAATAAACGTTTTGTTTTCTAAATGATAGTTTCCGGATTCGACCATATTAATGACTAAAGGCTCGTATTTCTGTGTGTTATTGTGTTATAATTAAGTCTATGATTTGATAGAGCATTATGACTGAGGGATGGCAGGCAGCAGAAGGCTCGTAAGTATTCATTCAAACAGCACTTTCGTGCGTTTTGCCAGCAGCTCTTCGCAAGCACAGCACTATTTATGACTTCAAGCCTATCAGCCTAATGGCTGGTGTAACCGATGTGAAATGGCTAGCTAGTTAGCGGGGTGCGCGCTAATAGCGTTTCAAATGTCGCTTGCTCTGAGACTCGGAGTAGTTATTCGCGGCTTTTGTGGAGCGATGGGTAATGCTGTTTCGAGTGTGGCTGTTGTCGATGTGTTCCTGGTTCGAGCCCAGGCAGGGGCGAGGAGAGGGACGGAAGCTTTACTGTTACACTGGCAATACTATATAAGAACATCCAATAGTCAAAGGTATATGAAATACAAATGTTATAGAGAGAAATAGTATTATAAATACTATATTAACTACAACCTAACACCTCTTACCTTGGAATATTGAAGTCTCATGTTAAAAGGAACCACCAACTTTCATATGTTCTCTTGTTCTGAGCAAGGAATGCAAACGTTAGCTTTTTTACATGGCACATATTGCACTTTTACTTCTTCAACACTTAGTTTTTGCATTATTTAAACCAAATCGAACATGTTTCATTATAGGCTAAATTGATTTTTATTGATGTATTATATTAAGTGAAAATAAGTGTTCATTCAGTATTGTTGTAATTGTCATTATTACAAATAAATAAATAAATAAATCGCCAATCAATCGGTTTCAACTTTTTTTTTGGTCCTCCAATAATCGGTATCGGCATTGAAAAATCATAATCGGTCGACCTCTAGAACTTGCACAGGTAGCATACAGGTGACTTTTGAAGTAGCCTAATCATATTAAAACAAATTGTTGAGAGTAGACCCAAATGTAATGAAATATTCAAATTACAGGGCTTTTTCAAACGGTCCCTTATTTGACATTGGACATTTAGAGGGAGTATTTAGGGTCCCCAAAATGAGATTAGTGCTGTAACAGAGAATTGCTAAATCATCCTCTGTTCCAGATATCCTTGAAGTACGGGGAGTTCAAATAAGGACTGTTTACATTATAGATTTGCTCTTGCTGCTCTTTTATGTATTCATGTCAACCCTGAGCCTTTCAGGGTGGATATCAAAAGCAAGCAAATCAAGTTAATGGATAATGATAACAATTGATTGTATTTGTATAGCGCTTATACGGTGCTCAAATCATTACCTCACCTTACCCACTATGTGTAGCACCCACCTAGGTTGATATGGATGTGTGTTTCCCTCAAAACCATATAAGTAGGTAGGAATGTAATTACCATTGTATAAAAACTCATTACTTTATGTGTATGCTGTATTTCCAGGTGTGGACATAATTCAGTGGGACTGAGTTATTAGATTGTCTTTGTTACAGCAGCCTCGCTAGAATGTAGGATAGAGACCAAGATTCTGCGGTCGAATGCCTTAGGATATAATGTGTTCTCTTACAGACAATGTGCTATTTGTTTTTCAGATAATGGCACTCTGGGCCATTCTTATGCTTTATCACGCAATTTCAAGACACTTTAGAATGTGACATGTACACAGTTACTGTGTGTGCGTGCGGAAGGCTCTGATGAGTAACTGTATGGGGGCCTGGTGATTACTAGGCCTGTTGGCACCACACACGTCAAAAGCATAAAACATATTCACACATGTTCATAATGGGTATAACTGTGTCCATGAGGGAACAAATGCCAGCCACATTACTTCCAACAAAGACTGGTTTTATCCTTTCAAATCCCATCTCACAACTTGTGAAGCCCGGGCCTTTTCATTCACTTGAAGTCAAATTCCAAAGTGTTCCAAATAAATCAATTATGAGAATGAATCCAGAGCTTACTAGGGTAGAGCTTTGAATGATTTTCTATACATGATTTAGTTTTAGTGTAAAGACATGTACATTGACATATGTTCTAATTGAAGTAAACGATCTATGAAAACCCTTAACATGTCAACGTTTTAATTCAGAACATGAAAAATAGGTTCTATGCAATATGTCAAACTCCATAGATGTTTATGAATTGATTCTTTTTTAAGGTCCAATGCAGCAGTTTTATCTTAATATCAAATCCTTTCTTGAGAACAATGATTGTTTTAAATTAAAATGGTCAAAAATAAACAAAAGTAGCTTCTTTGCGAAAAGCAATTTCTCAAGCATTTTGCTAGGACTGTCTTGGAGTGGTCAAAGAGAGAGGGGCCTAATTGGAGTGATGTGTAACCTGCAAACTAGCTTTTATTGGCAGAGAGGAGGCCGAACTCTCTTTTGTTAAATGGTCTATTAATTTATACCGTCCAAAAACCCCACACAGCCAAACAATTTTCAAACGGCTCTTACACAGCTCTTACACTAAAAGTGCATTATTATAATTTTCACAGTTTCTCAGTATTATTCCAACCTCATAGTGTAGAAATATACACTGAGTGTACAAAACATTAGGAACACCTGCCCTTTCCATGATATAGACCAGGGAACTCAGGACCAATTTAAAATAGGGGGGGGGGGAGAAACTCAGTTGGGGTCTCAACTTACTTTTGAGAGTTAGAATAATGAAATACACAAGGTGCCATTTCAAAATTTGGTTGTGCATTAACCCATGTAACCCATGTCATTAACCCATGTCAGCTAAACATTTTTAGATTGGCAAGTTAGTCTTGTGGCCAGCTATCTAAATATGTATTACACATGGTCGGGTATGGATATAGGTACGAGGACTAGCCACTGCGACCCATCATTTTTTGTGGCCTCCACCCCATCAAAGTTTTCTATCCCTAACATAGACTGACCAGGTGAATCCAGATGAAAGCTATGATTCCTTATTGATGTCACTTGTTCAATACTCTTCAATCAGTGCACATGAAGGGGAGGAGACCGGTAAAAAAAAAACATTTTTAAGCCTGGAGACAATTGAGACATTGTGTATGTGTGCCATTCAGAGGGTGGGCAAGACAAAATATTGAAATGGCTTTGAACGGGGTATGGTAGTAAGTGCCAGGCGCACCGGTTTGAGTGTGTCAACAACTGCAACGCTGCTGGGTTTTTCCACGCTCAACAGTTTCCCTTGTGTATCAAGAATGGTCCACCACCAAAGGACATCCACCCAACTTGACACAACTGTGGGAAGCGTTGTAGTCAACATGGGCCGGGATCCCTGTAGAATGCTTTCGACACCTTGTAGAGTCCATGCCTTGACGAATTGAGGCTGTTCTGAGGGCAAAAGGGGGTTCAACGCAATATTAGCAAGGTATTCCTAATGTTTTGTACACAAAGCACAGGACAATCACGTTTTTGACTGCACTGCCCCTTTAAGGATAACATGGGCTGTACTATACTGTAGCTGTAGGCAACAATGCAAGAAGTTATTTCTGATCATTTGAATTTTCAATCACAAACATCAATCCAAAAACTAAACGACTGCAGTGGCAACTTTGAAACAATTCGGAATTGTCATGAACGGCAAGCAAGAACCCAGAATTCTAGCGATGTTAAATGGGTTCATTGTTCTCTTCACCGTCTTTGGTGTTTGATATCGGATTGAGCCTTTGATATCGGATTGAGCCTTTGATATCGGATTGAGCCTTTGGATTGCGTGGATTATGGCTGGAGGGCTTCAGATGTGTCCCACAGGCCACAGTACACAGGATTACTGCAGGAATTAATGCCTCAGTGCTCTGTACCTTCACTGCACAGCAGCATGTCCTCATTTTTTCCCGTTCTGTGGCCGCCCTCTCATGCCGAGTAAACACAAGCCTCACACCTACACTCACACCAAACACTTGCACACACACACAGCAATAGTGTGAAGAGCAAAATAGACAAACATACACTTTATAGGTGCATGTTGGTACACGCACGCAAACACACACACCATGGCTTGAAGAAGTGCACCAACAGATTGGCCTAATAAAAGTACCATTTCCCATATTCAATCAAGATGACCACAGTGTACTGTAAGATAAACTGCCTCAATATACCCTCACACCCAAGCCCTAATACCTAACACACCCAAGCCCTAATACCCTCACACCTATGCCATACTTAGCATTCGTAATGCTTTTTAGAGCATGCTTACTTATTGTGAATGGTGGAATGTTTTCATCTTTCATATTATATGTATTAGATCTTTTTCATATCTTCTTGAATCTACAGTGTGCTGAATCCAGAGGTCTTGAGGTCTAGATTGTTGACCTCTATGGTTTTTTCAGTGACCTTTTTGAATATAACATTAGCACATTTTCACCATGATATTGGATTGACATCAACTCAGTATGTGTTTCAGAAGTAGTATCTCAAGTGAGGATTCACCCCTGAGTCATTTTATTGAGGACTGTGGAACAAATGATAATGAGAAGGCTAATCAGGTGCTCCTGTCCTCAACGGTGAAGCACAGACAATGGAATACAACATTTGTCTCACATTTCACAATCAAAAGGCTTCCCTCTTCAAGATCAACTGAATGACATCTCATTACACACTTCAAAACACATCTATTTTATTCAAATAGGCTAAGTGTTTGCTATTAAACGCAACACACACACACAGGTATTATCTGTGAACAGCATCCGGTGTTAGGTTCTACTGAAACAGAGTAAAAACTCATGGGGACGATTATTAAAGCTCAAACCAAGTTTACTCACCCACAGCTGAACAGACCAAAACCTATTTACACAAGTACTGGTATTTAACCCTTTCTCCTATGCTGAGTCTCCTCCTTACACATCTGATCAGCCAACACACCTCTGTTGCTAGACAGAACTTTAGTGATATCTGTTCTCCCTCACTTCATCTGACCTGACCTTGGCCCTAATCCTTCCCATAGGATAACCGGATGTCTAACAATAACATATTGTTTTACATTCTCCTATCTCCCTCAGTGACATAAGGATATTTCATATTTTCAAGTTAAGAAGTCAGAACCCATCACCAGTGACACATGTTTACCCGATGTCTACATTAAAACAATGAGCATAGACAGCTCTATTTGTTAGAATCCATCCATATTGCATGCTGCAATATCAATTATGAGCATGCAGGGCACTGTACAGATAGGGCCACAGTTCAACATGAAATTAATGGCTTGTATTGCATACAGTTGAAATCGGAAGTGTACATACACCTTAGCCAAATACATTTAAACTCAGTTTTTCACAATTCCTGACATTTAATCCTAGTAAAAAATTGGTCAGTTAGGATCACTACTTTATTTTAAGAATGTGAAATGTAAGAATAATAGAGAATGATTAATTTCAGCTTTAATTTCTTTCATCATGTTCCCAGTGGGTCAGAAGTTTTACATACACTCAATTAGTATTTGGTAGCATTGCCTTTAAATTGTTTAACTTGGGTCAAACGTTTCGGGTAGCCTTCCACAAGTTTTCCACAATACATTGGGTGAATTTTGGCCCATTCCTAACTGTCAGAGCTGGTGTAACTGAGTCAGGTTTGTAGGTCTCCTTGTTCGCACACGCTTTTTCGGTTCTGCTCACGGTTCTGCTTCTGTTGGATTGAGGTCAGGGCTTTGTTGTCCTTAAGCCATATTTCTACAACTTTGGAAGTATGCTTGGAGTCATTGTCCATTTGCTAGACCCATTTGCGACCAAGCTTTAACTTCTTGACTGATGTCTTGAGATGTTGCTTCAATATATTCACATAATTGTCCTCCCTCATGATGCTACCTCCCCCTGCTTCACGGTTGGGATGGTGTTCTTCGGCTTGCAAGCCTCACCCTTTTTCCTCCGAACATAACGATGGTCATTATGGCCAAACAGTTCTATGTTTGTTTCATTAGACCAGAGGACTTTTCTCCAAAAAGTACAATCTTTGTCCCCATGTGCAGTTGCAACCCGTAGTCTGGCTTTTTTATGGTGGTTTTGGAACAGTGGCTTCTTCCTTGCTGCGCGGCCTTTAAGATTATGTCGATATAGGACTCGTTTTACTGTGGATATAAATACTTTTGTACTTGTTTCCTCCAGCATCTTCACAAGGTCCTTTGCTGTTGTTCTTGGATTGATTTGTACTTTTCGCACCAAAGTACATTCATCTCTAGGAGACAGTCTCCTTCCTGAGCGGTATGATGGCTGCGTGGTCCCATGGTGTTTATACTTGTGTACTATTGTATGTACAGATGAACGTGGTACCGTCAGGCGCTTGGAAATTGCTCCCATGTCACGCCCTGGTCGAAGTATTTTGTGTTTATCTTCATGTATTGGGTCAGGCCAGGGTGTGGCATGGGGTTTTTGTATTGTGGTGTGTTTTGTCTTGGGGTTTTGGTGTGTATGTATTGGGATTGTAGCTAGTGGGGTGATCTAGCAAAGTCTATGGCTGTCTGGAGTGGTTCTCAATCAGAGGCAGGTGTTTATCGTTGTCTCTGATTGGGAACCATATTTAGGCAGCCATATTCTTTGAGTTTGTCGTGGGTGATTGTCCTTAGTGTCCTTGTTCCTGTCTGTGTTAGTTTTCACTAGTATAGGCTGTTTCGGTTTTCGTTATGTTCTTTGTTTTGTAGGTTTTGTGTTTTAGATTCGTGTTACGTTTTTGTTCATTAAACATGGATCGCAATATACACGCTGCAGTTTGGTCCGACTCTCCTTCACCACACCTAGAAAACCGTTACATCCCAGGGATGAACCAGACTTGTGGAGGTCTACAATTTTTTTTCCTGAGGTTTTGGCTGATTACGTTGGATTTTCCCATGAAGTCAACCAAAGAGGCACTGAGTTTGAAGGTAGGCCTTGAAATACATCCACAGGTGCACCTCCAATTGACTCAAATTATGTAAATTAGCCTATCAGAATTTTCTAAAGCCATCACATCATTTTCTGGAATTTTCCAAGCTGTTTAAAGGCACAGTCATCTCAGTGTATGCACAAAGTAGGTTTCCTAACTGACTTACCAAAACTATAGTTTGTTGAAAATACATTTGTGGAGTGGTTGAAAAACAAGTTTTAATGACTCCTACCCAAGTCTATGTAATCTTCTGACTTCAACTGTAAATATTACATAACTAAACCATCTCAGCCTTCACAGGAGCCATTCCAGAAGTGTGCTCATCGCATCTGCCAAACACAAAGATCTGCTTAATGTGAACTACTAGACTGTGTGCACCACCGAAAAGATTTGTAATGCCCGTGCCAGGAAGCATATTTGCATTTTTGCAAACGGTTCGACTGAGAAGACATTTTCAAAAGCAAATAAGAATCTGGGTGTAACCTATGTCCCAGCAATAATAATATAAAATATGCCATTTAGCAGACTCTTTTATCCAATGCATACATTTTACGTATAGTTGGTCCTGGGAATCAAACCCACTGTCCTGGCATAGCGAACACCAGCTCCCGAGGACCACAATAATTATGGCACACTATCAAAGTGCCAAAGTGAGTTTGGCTAAAAGGATGACGGTCTGCTTCACTTAATAACTGCCATACTTTAATTAACAGTGGGTTTTCATCATCCTCTATTCATAGACGGTGCTTGACATGTTCACGCTTCCTTTTTTGTATCCCACATAATTAACGGTGTGAACAAAAAAAAACAGATGCTCATTGTGAGCCAAAAATATACAAAATGCTTATAATGGGTTTCCTTTTCACAAATCACTCTTCAGGAGATTACAAAAATAATGCACAATTTAATGAATATTTCAGATGTAAAAGCTACATCAACATGCACAGTGGGGAGAACAAGTATTTGATACACATTTGATATCATATACTTGTTCTCCCCACTGTATGTGCCAGGGTCAATGAAATAATTGACTTAACTTCCTGTAAAACCATGGGAAGCCCAGCACCCGCCTGCTTTCTAAAGGAAGGACTTGATAAAAGAAAAGCCCACCTTGGGTGTGATCGGTTTTGTGTTGCTGTGCTTCAGAGGGGAACTCTTTGAGGGGATGAATATAGATGATGAAATTTACTGGAATAAAGAATCATCAGCTGCAAAAACATGACTTGATTGCGATGGATTCACAGTTTGTCATTATCAACGCAAGCCCCTTAGGAACATTCAATTTATCATTCCAAATACTACAAAGTGGGATTTTTTGGTAAATGTGTCACTTCTAGTTAGTCTCACCCGTTTTATCTTAAAGTAAAATGCTAACTTTGGAAAGACAATTTCAAAACCTGGTTTTGTAAGATATTGAGGGTTATACACCAGTGTTTCTATTGTTGACCATTGTTTTGCCAAATACCTCTACGGCAGCACCTCCGCAGGGTAATGCTAGTGAAGACTAGGCCATTGTCCTCTATTCATTGTCAGACAGACATTTTCTTGGCGTGGGAGGCAGTGAGGACTTTGCGTGGTGTGCCAAACTGATTTCCTTGGTGGCTTTATTACTTGAGCTGGCACTCTCAATGGCACAGTGACAATCTTTTAACAATGCCTTGATCCCATACGAGAAAAAAACAGACATTTCAATATATTTAACGTCACGTCAAATGTATTTCGAATAGATGTAGATACATTTGCATCTTTGCTAAAAATGTATGCAACACCTTATGTATTCCAGAGATGCATGTACATACATTTACATCTTTGCTCAAATGTATATAATGCCTGACAATATTCCTGAAATGCTATGACTAGTCTACAGAGTAGCCAAATTGGTTCCTAATTTGGCTTCTTGAATTACTCTTTACGTATTGATCAATGGAGATAATTTTTTGGGTCACAAAGCCAAAACTTGAAATTGTGATTGTCAGTAAAAAAAAAATGTTTCCCCATCTAAAAATAAATACAAAATAAAATAGCTATAGTAAGGCCCTCTCCAGCTTAATTCAATAATGGAAGAAATGTAGGCGTTTTTATAATTTTCTTTTATTTGATATTTTTTTATTGATTAAAACAAAAACTATACATCTTACAACACTCCACAATATGTCAAAACTGTATGTCTAGGTCTTGTGCTTCCAACGAGTGTGGTATTATAAAGTGTATGGTTAGCGGTGTTATGGTGTGTTCGTAACCAAGTGGGAAGTGGGAATTTACCACATCTGGGAAAAATCCACTTGACCGGCCCTCCAACTGGTAATTAGTAGTTAAATCAGCCCTTGTGACAGGGGGAATGGAAGCTTGTTGTGTGCAACAGGGAAGGGCAATTGAATACAAAAAAAACATTAAATTGTTAAAATATTTCTAGCCTGGCTAAGTAACAGGATGACATGTTATGCTCGACCCGCATCGTATTTCACTCCCCCCCCAAAAATGAAAATGGCCGGAAAGAATAGAACCAGCTCACCTGCTTTTAGCTGACTTGTGGTGGCTATTTAGCAGCATCATGGTCTGAGGGAACAGACTAACATTTTAGACCTCGAGCTCCAACATGTAGAACGAAGTGAAATTAAATTATGAAAATGATAATAAAAATAATAAAAAATTGCATTTTAGTCAATGCTCTTATCCAGAACGACTTACAGTAAGTAGTGAGTGCATACATTTTCATACTGGTCCCACGTGGGACTCAAAGCCACATCCCTGGTGTTGCAAGCGCCATGCTCTACCAACTGAGCTACACACGACCATATAAGTAGAAATAGCACAATATACATCGTAACAACTGAAGCAGTGATGAGTAAATAAATGTCCTTTGGAGTGTGGGCAGAGTAAAGACAGAGGGTGGGGGGATGACCATAGGGGGAACAGCATGTGTTGGAAACAAGTGAAATAATAACAATACTAATTATTATAAAAAATATACACTGCTCCAAAAAATGAAGGGAACACTAAAATAACACATCCTAGATCTGAATGAATGAAATATTCTTATTAAATACTTTTTTTATTTACATAGTTGAATGTGCTGACAACAAAATCACACAAAAATGATCAATGGAAATCAAATGTATCAACCCATTGAGGTCTGGATTTGGAGACACCCCCAAAATTAAAGTGGAAAACCACACTACAGGCTGATCCAACTTTGATGTAATGGCCTTAAAACAAGTCGAAATGAGGCTCAGTAGTGTGTGTGGTCTCCACGTGCCTGTATGATCTCTGTACAACGCCTGGGCATGCTCCTAATGAGGTGGCGGATGGTCTCTTGAGGGATCTCCTCCCAGACCTGGACTAAAGCATCCGCCAACTCCTGGACAGTCTGTGATGCAACGTGGCGTTGGTGGATGGAGCGAGACATGATGTCCCAGATGTGCTCAATTGGATTCAGGTCTGGGGAACGGGCGGGCCAGTCCATAGCATTGATGCCTTCCTCTTGCAGGAACTGCTGACACACTCCAGCCACATGAGGTTTTGCAATGTCTTGCATTAGGAGGAACCCAGGGCCAACCGCACCAGCATATGGTCTCACAAGGGGTCTGAGGATCTCATCTCGGTACCTCATAGCAGTCAGGCTACCTCTGGCAAGCACATGGAGGGCTGTGCGGCCCCCCAAAGAAATACCACCCCACACCATGACTGACCCACCGCCAAACCGTTCATGCTGGAGGATGTTGCAGGCAGCATAACGTTCTCCACGGCGTCTCCAGACTGTCACGGCTGTCACATGTGCTCAGTGTGAACCTGCTTTCATCTGTGAAGAGCACAGGGCGCCAGTGGCGAATTTGCCAATCTTTGTGTTCTCTGACAAATGCCAAACGTCCTGCACGGTGTTGGGCTGTAAGCACAACCCCCACCTGTGGATGTCGGGCCCTCATACCACCCTCATTGAGGTTGTTTCTGACCGTTTGAGCAGACACATGCACATTTGTGGCCTGCTGGATGTCATTTTGCAGGGCTCTGGCAGTGCTCCTCCTGCTCCTCCTTGCACAAAGGCGGAGGTAGCGGTCCTGCTGCTGGGTTGTTGCCCTCCTACGGCCTCCTCCATGTCTCCTGATGTACTGGCCTGTCTCCTGGTAGCGCCTCCATGCTCTGGACACTACACTGACAGACACAGCAAACCTTCTTGCCACAGCTTGCATTGATGTGCTTTCACTCCGTCTCATGCTAACACTAGAGTGAAAGCACCGCCAACATTCAAAGGTGACCAAAACATCAGCCAGGAAGCATAGGAACTGAGAAGTGGTCTGTGGTCACCACCTGCAGAACCACTCCTTTATCGGGGGTGTCTTGCTAATTCCCTATAATTTCAACCTGTTGTCTATTCCATTTGCACAACAGCATGTGAAATTTATTGTCAGTCAGTGTTGCTTCCTAAGTGGACAGTTTGATTTCACAGAAGTGTGATTGACTTGGAGTTACATTGTGTTGTTTACGTGTTCCCTTTATTTTTTGGAGCAGTGTATATAATATACGTATGAACAACTGCAACATTGATGAATGTCATTGGGGTGGGTGCAGAGTAAAAGTCTGTCCATAGGGGGAGCAGAAAGTAAGGTACAGTGCATTTGGAAAGTGTTCAGACCCCTTGACCTTTTCCACATTTTTGTACCTGAACAGTTAATCAAATGGCTACCCGGGCTATTTGCATTGTATGCCTCCCCCCTTCTTGTACTCTGCTGCTACTCTCTGTTTATCATATATGCATTAACATTAACTATACATTCATGTACATATGTACATACTACCTAAATTGGCCCGACCAACGAGTGCTCCTACACATTGGCTAACCGGACTATCTGCATTGTGTCCCGCCACCCACCAACCCGTCTTTTACGCTACTGATACTCTCTGTTCATCATATATGCATAGTCACTAATACCATATCTACATGTACATACTACCTAAATCAGCTTGACGAACCGGTGTCTGTATATAGCCTCTCTACTGTTTTTCACTGTCTTTTAACTGTTGTTTTTATTTCTTTACTTATCTATTGTTCACCTAATACCTTTTTTACACTATTGGTTAGAGCCTGTAAGTATGCATTTCACTGTAAGGTCGACACCTGTTGTATTTAGCGCACGTGACAAATAAACTTTGATTTGATTTGAGAACACAGTGGCCTCCATCATTCTTAAATGGAAGAAGCCGCTTGGTTTTGACCAAAAGGCACCTAAACAAGATTATCTGGTCTGATGAAACCAAGATTGAACTCTTTGGCCTGAATGCCAAGTGTCACGTCTGTAGGAAACCTGGCACCATCCCTATGGTGAAGCATGGTGGGGGGATGTTTTTCAGCGGCAGGGACTGGGAGATTATTCAGGATGGAGGGAAATATGTATGGCACCAAGTACAGAGAGATCCTTGATGAAAACCTGCTATTGAGTGCTCAGGACCTCAGAATGAGGTGAAGGTTCACCTTCCAACAGGACAATGACCCTAAGCCCACAGACAACACAATGCTGGAGTGGCTTCAGAACAAGTCTCTATGTCCTTGAGTGACCCAGCCAGAGCACAGACTGGAATCCGATCGAACATCTCTGGAATTACCTAAAAATATCTGTGCCACGACGCTCCTCATCCAACCTGACACAGCTTGAGAGGATCTGCAGAGAAGAATGGGATAAACTCTCCAAATACAGGTGTGCCAAGCTTGTAGTGTCATACCCAAGAAGACTCAAGGCTGTAATCGCTGCCAAAGGTGCTTCAACAAAGTACTGAGTAAAGGGTCTGAATTCTTATGTTAATGTAATATTTAAGTTTTCGTTAATTTTTTTATAAATTTGCAAAATATTGTAAAACCCTGTTTATGCTTTGTCATTATGGGGTATTGTGTGTAGATTGAGGGATTTTAAAAAATATATTAAGGCGGAAAAGTAACAATGTGTGAAAGGTCCAGGGGTCTGAATACTTTTGAGTGCATTGTAAGTGACTGGGGTTGGAAGTCTGAATTATTGAACCGGGGAGAACAGGGCATTGCTTGGGTGTCTGGGGTCCCTGATGATCTTCTTGGCCTTTCTGCATCACCCTCTGAAGTTCCTTGCGGTCCATGGCGGTGGAGTTGCCGTACCAGGCTGTGATGCAGCCTGGCAGTATGCTCTCAATGGTACTCCTGTAGAACACTGTGAAGGCCCTCTGAGACAGGCCACATTTCTTCAGCATCCTGAGGTTGAAGAGTCACTGTCGTGCCTTCTTCACCACGGTGTCCATGTGAGATGTGTACGCTGAGCTGTAGTCGATGAACACCATCCTCAAATATGCATTCGTTTTGTCAAGGTGGGTAAGGGCTGTGTGCAGTGCAATGGCGATTGCGTTGTACGTGGATCTGTCCGAGCGGTAGGCGAATTGGAGAGGGTAGAGTGTGTCATGGAGGAAGGAGGTGATATGGTCTTTGACTAGCCTCTCAAAGCACTTCATGTTTACGGAAGTGAGTGCTACTGGTCGGTCATCATTCAGTTTTACATAATGATTTAATAACTTAGATATTCATGTTTCTTGTGAAATAACCAAGGCTTTACAATATTGGTGAAAACGTTTGGGGGTTAGTGGGTGAAAATCTTTCAGGTCACAGAGGGTGCACGGTGGGACATATCAAAATGCTGCATTTTCGCACTTTAGCAAGTTTTTTGGTTCATATTGCTTTTGGTGTGAAGTAAAATAAAAATGCATTTTGACAAAATATATTGTAACAGCGGCAGCCTATTAAATGACTTGGAAGTGTGGCTTGTTGGCGGTGTGGCTTTCTCAAAGTCCTTTTTGGCCTCCCATGAGCCGGATTGTCATGCCAGTTAATGTGTTTTGTTGTGTTCTGTGATTAAAACCTAAGCAATTTACCCTGCTAGTTCTACAGTCTTAATGAGAATATGAGCCTATTTATTATTGATCTGAAAATGTGGTTGTGTCTCCGTATGCAGCGTGTGACACAATTGCGGAGCCTTCCGAGGCATGCAGAAGCCATATTGAGCTCTGCATCACTGTGCGCCTCCAGAATGTTTTTTACAATGCAGTGGGCTCCGTATATCTCCACATTGACATGATTGGTTGACGGTAGGTGGGGCAGGAGGTCCTGTAAAAACACAAACTCACTTCCTTGACAACAGCTCTGCGCTGCTCCACGAAGTGTGTTTGCTCTGAGCTCTGTGTAGGCCCCATCGCAGTAAATGCTGTACAATGCAGACGTTGGATGAACATGCAGCACCTTTAACATAAGTGCATGTTGTACATTTTACACCTTCCTAATATTGCGTTGTACCGTCTTTTACCCTCAGAACAGCCTCAATTTGTTGGGGGATGAACTTTACAAGGTGTCAAAAGCGTTCCACATGAATGCTGGCCCATGTTGACTCCAATGCTTCCCAAAGTTGTGTCAAATTGGCTGGATGTTTTTATTTTATTTTTAATTTCACCTTTATTAAACCAGGTAGGCCAGTTGAGAACAAGTTCTCATTTAATACTGCGACCTGGCCAAGATACAGCAAAGCATGTGGGATACAAGACAGTTACATGTGGGACAAACAAAAGTATATATGCAGTGTGTGTGTGAATGCAGTAAGGAGGTAAGGCAATAAATAGGCTATATTAGCGAAGTAAATACAATTTAGCAAATTAACACTGGAGTGATTGATGTGCAGATGATGATGATGTGCAAGTTGATATACTGGTGTGCAAAAAAGCAAAACAAGTAAATAAAAACAATATGGGGATGAGGTAGGTAGTTGGATGGGCTATTTACAGATGGGCTGTGTACAGCTGCAGTGGTCGGTAAGCTGCTCAGATAGCTTTACATAGCAAAGACTTAGACTTGGAGCCAGTGTGTTTGGCGACAAATGTGTAGCGAGGGCCAGCCGACAGATAAATAACATAAACAAAATGGAGTATCGTTAATGATCAGTCCAGCAGGCATCAGCTATGTAGCCAAGTGAACATAGGGTCCAGTGAACAGCAGTAGATGAAACAGGGAAGCCATTAGGTAGTCGTTACCACGCTAGCTTCGGGACACTGTTGAGCGTTAAAAACCCAGAAGTTTTGCAGTTCTTGACACAAACTGGTACACCTGGCACCTACTACCATACCCTGTTCAAAGGTAATTAAATATTTTGTCTTGACCATTCACCCTCTGATTGGCACACAATCCATGTCTTAATTGTGTCCATGTTTACAAATCCTTATTTAACCTGTCTTCTGCAAGTTTGGAGTGACATCTTGTGTGGCCTCTCGAGGGGCGCAGAGGTCTAAGGCACTGCATCTCAGTGCTAGAGGCGTCAATACAGACCCATGTTCGATCCCAGGCTGTATCACAACCGACCGTGATTGGGAGTCCCATAGGGCAGTGCACAATTGGCCCAGCGTCTTCCGGGTTCGAGGAGGGTTTGCTGGGGTAGGCCGTCATTGTAAATAAGAATTTGTTCGTAACTGACTTGCCTAGTTGAATAAAACATCAAAAAGGGATCATAGCTTTTCTCCTGGTCAGTCTTTGTCATGGATAGAGCAGATGTTCTTCATGTTTTGTACACTGTAGATTTCTTACAAATACATTTAAATACATATTGCAATATAATATAAATATAAACACAACATGCAACAATTTTAACGATTTTACTGAGTTACAGTTCATTTAAAGAAATCAGTCTAATCTAATCTATGGATTTCACATGACTGAGAATACAGATATATTCTGTTGGTCACAGAACTTTTTTTTAAATGACGGACGTGGATCAGAACACCAGTCAGTATCCGGTGTGACCACCATTTCCCTCATGCAGCGCAACACATCACCTTTGCATAAATTTGATCTGACTGATGATTGTGACCTGTGGAATGTTGTCCCGATCCTCTTCAATGGCTGTGCGAAGTTGCTGGATAATTGGCCCTAACTGTAACACACTGTTGTACAAGTTGATCCAGAGCATCCCAAACAGCTCAATGGGTGAAATGTCTGGTGAGTATGCAGGCCATGAACAAGGGATATTTTCAGCTTCCAGGAATTGTGTACAGATCCTTAGTACATGGGGCCATGCATCATCATGCTGAAACAAGAGGTGATGGCGGGGGATGAATGGCATGGCAATGGGCCTCAGGATCTCATCACAGCATCTCTATGCATTCAAATTGCCATCGATAGCCTGCAATTGTGTTCATTGTCTGTAGCTTATGCCTGCTCATACCCTAACCCCACCGCCACCATAGGGAACTCTGTTCACAATGTTGACATCAGAAAACAGCTCGCCCAGGGGGGCACTAGTGAGCAAGCCATGGAGTTGGTTACATTTTTCTGAGCTCCTGCTTAAATTGCATTTATTGAATAGTTTGTATGAGCTTTGACCCAAAACATACTAGGAAACACTGCATTTTAATGACGTGCTTTACTTTGTTCAACTTTTATTTTGGTGAAATTGCGGAAATGGTGCAAAACCTGCAAACATTTAGATTCAGCGGAGTCACTGACATAAGAGAAAACACTCGGCCATGACGAGGATTTCAAGTTCTTTTACAAGTGGGTGCAGCAAGAAAACAAGCAAACTGTCTCCGACATGGAACAAGGCTTGTCAACATGCTCAGATGACACGACTATGCTACAAACCACGGTTAAGAAGCTTAAAACTGATGTGGCTAGCCTTAAGGAACAATGCATACATTTACAAGGTTATATGCAAAGATCCAATATTAAAATCATGGGGGTAGCTGAGGACCCGTGCTTGAGTTCTACTTCATTGGTCTCAAAGTTATTAAAGGAAGCTCTCAAATTGGTTCAAGACATCCTTCTAGTAGACTGCTCACATCGGGGCTCTCAATCAAGAAAGGCTGGTGGAAAACATTGCGTCCTTGTGGCTAAACTACACTACTATCAGGTTTGTTTTGATGTTCTTCGGCGTGACAGAGAATTTGGCCCACTTCGATGCAACAAAGCACCAATCTCTATCTTCCAAGACTATGCCCCCAGCAGTACTCATAACCATGCTGCTTTTAACAATGTCAAGAATCGGCTCTGTGAATGTACCGACGTTCTGTATGGTGTGGCTTTTCCTGCCCAGCTCCATATAACGGCACGAGTAAGAGTTCCAAGAACCCCATAAGGCAAATGTTCTGTGGATGAATGTTCACCTATTTGGCGATTAGGGTAATGGACAAATGTGTCTACCACTGCAGACTCAGTCTCTCTTTTGTAGATACTGAAAAGCGTTGCCAGTGGCATCAGTTGATATTGTTATTATTAGGTAACATTAGTGCCTAACACCATACCCAAACCAGGCGCGATCATGTGTCCGCGTGTGCCATCGTACGCAGATTTATTTTGTCCTGCCACACCAAACGCAATCACGACACACAGGTTGAAATATCAAAACAAACTCTGAACCAATTATGTTCATTTGGGGACAGGTCTAAAAGTATGAATCATTTATGGCAATTTAGCTAGCTAGCTTGCAGTTGCTAGCTAATTTATCCTATTTAGCTAGCTTTCTGTTGCTAGCTAATTTGTCTTGGTATATAAATGTTGAGCTGTTATTTTACTTGAAATGTGCAAGGTCCTCTACTCCAACAATCAATCCACACATAAAACGGTCAATTCTTCTTTGGACTTTACATGGCGATTGGCATCTAACTTCCATAATAAGGTCTATTACCACAACTGACCGACCGACCTCAGTTCATCTTTCAATCACCCATGTCGGTATAACCAATGAGGAGATGGCACGTGGGTATATGCTTCTATAAACCAATGAGGAGACGGGAGAGGCAGGACTTGCACTGCATTCAGCAACACCATTTGAACTGACTTATATTTTAGTGCTTGGCAATGCAGACGTTCGTTGGCGCACGCCTGCCTTGTGGGTGCAATGATTGAATCAAACATATGTGTACGTTTATTTTTGCAACGTTTATTTAGTTTTCCCCACTACAAGCACATTGTGTATGGAGATCTGTGTGTGGTGATTAGCGGTTACCTTGTTCTATTAGGTGACCTGGGTGGGATTTATTTTTCATACCAGACTTCAGAGTATTGTTTGTTGATGTTTTTTATTTCAACTTTTTTTTTTTGTTGCTATTTTTGGATTTGTTTTTTTAATGGATCAGTAATTGTAATCTGGCATCTATCCTTTTCCACCCTGACTTTATATGGCTAGGCCTAATAGGACAGCTGGTTGCTCTGTCACTTTTGCTAGCTGAAATGTTACATCTTTAAATCACCCAGTGAAATGTGAAAGGGTTCTATCTCATTTAAATCACCTTAAAGTAGATATTGCCGTTCTTCATGAGACCCATCTCCGCACTTTCGACCACTCTCGTTTAAAAGGAGGATGGATCGGTCAATCATATCATTCCAATTTTCATTCTAAAACTATAGGAGCAAGCCATTTTAATTAGTAACAACATACAGTTCACTATGTCAAGTGTAGAGGCAGACTCAGCATGCCGTTTCATTATTGAAGTAGGAAGACTGTATAATACACCTGTTATATTTATGCACCAAATTGGATAACATTCTTCACAAATGTATTTTCTCGATTACCAAATATGGACACACACCACCTAATACTAGGTGGTGATATGAATTGCGTACTGTCGCCCAATCTGGATCATAGCTCTCCTAAGGTATCATCTTCATAAAAGACAGTATCCACAATTCAGCTAATTTCTTAAGACATATAGCATATCTGATGTGTGGCATTTCCACAATCCCACAGCTAGGGAGTATTATTTTTTCTTACCAGTTCATAAGACCTCATGTATAGACTACTTTTTTCCTAGACAATAGATTTCTGCCACTGATTACCAAGCTATTGTCTTTTCGGATCATTCTCCTTTTACTATTGTTAGGTTCTGACAAACAGAGTGAAAAACTAACAGACAACTAGTCAAAGCTCATACCAAGTTTATTCACCCACTGGGTCAAACAGCTGCGAAGACAAAAACATGTTTCCACCAGCACAAGTGTTTATACCCACTTTATGCAGCGTTTCCTCCTTTTCTCTAAACACTACATCTTTGTTGCTAGACAGGAAGTTGAGTAATGTGGGTAATAAACTGTGCCTTCTCCCTTCATGTGACCTGACCTGACCTCGACCCACATGCCTCACTAATCCACAGCTATTCACCCTTATCAGTGACCGCAACCATGTGATTGCCTTTTCCCTTACTTAGTAACTTTTCAGGCCCCTACTTCTTATCCACCCTCCATTAACCCCATCATATACATTGCTACTCCATATAACCATTCACTTCTGGTGTAGCAAGTATTTCAAATTACAACCCAACACTATTAAACTACTTATACCAAATACACAGCCAATTATCATAACATTTAAAAAATATAGAAATAAAAATATATACAAAATTAAGAATCATAAATGTCAAAAATAAGTAACAAAGCCAAAATAGAAACATATTGTAGTATATAAATACAAAAAAAAACAGAATTGAATTATTACCCTATTGCGAACAAAAAACACACAAATAAAACTAAAGTGCACAAATCCTATATCACACAAATACACAAATAGGATAACTGTCACGCCCTGACCTTAGTATTCTTTGTTTTCTTTGTTGTTTTGGTAAGGTTAAACAATTTAAATCGCTTCTTTTTCTTTTTTTTTTTTAACATATTTTTCTTCGCATACCTCTTTAAAAACATTTTGCTAAACCTAAGCTCCCAAATACTCTCCTGCAACCCGCCTCACTCAATGTAGCTATTTTTCCTAAAGTATTTATATTTACTTCGGAACCGGAACCCCTCAACTGAAGCTAGCCAGCTAACCACCAGCTATGCTAGCGGTCTTCAGCTAACCGGTCATCAGCTAACCTTTTAGCCCGGAAAGCTCTCGCCAGTTCGAACAACGCGACTCCAACCAGAGCATAACGGACCTATTTATTTTTCATCCCCGGATTCCCACCGCAAACGGAACATTTTTCAGCTGGATCTTCACAACTAGCTATCTAGCTAAACTGCAACCCCGGATGATTACCCCTGGCTAGCGTTTCCACCCACTTAGCCTGAAGCTAGCCCGGCCAGAGCACACTCCTGGGCTACAATACCCGGGCCCACGAACGGTCTATCGATGTCACCACATGAAGAGGAATAAACAGACTCACCCCATCGCGACGTCCCCCTAAGGCTGACTCTCTAGCCCTCGCTATCTCCCTGCTTGCTAATTCGGCCTGCTAACTGCTACCTTGTCTAGCCACAGGCCTACGAACTGTTAGCTTGTTAGCACAGGCCTGCTAACCGTCTGAATCGGCGCGTCCCAAACACTCTCTGGACCCATATTTACTTTCTATCTCTTTTTGATTTTTAATTTGTTTATACCTTCCGGAAACCTGCCTCACCCAATCTGATACGGAATCGCTATTATTTTTAATTTTTTAGAACACACTCAAGAACCTCCAGACGCTAACCAGCGAACTAGCTACAAGCTATTTAGTCATTGTTAGTTTTTTTAACCTGGATAACACTCGCCAGTCCAGCTTCCCTGCCCATCCACCGCTGCCCCCTGGACACTGATCTCTTGGCTACATAGCTGATGCACGCTGGACTGTCCATTAATCACGGTACCCCATTCGGCTTGTTTGTTTTATCTGTCGGCCCCGTTGCCTAGTCAACACCATTTTACCTGCTGTTTGTTGTGCTAGCTGATTAGTCTCACCTACTGTTTTAGCTAGCTTTCCCAATTCAACACCTGTGATTACTGTATGCCTCGCTGTATGTCTCTCTCAAATGTCAATATGCCTTGTATACTGTTGTTCAGGTTAGTTATCATTGTTTTAGTTCACAATGGAGCCCCTAGTTCCACTCTTCATACCCCTGTTACCTCCTTTGTCCCACCTCCCACACATGCGGTGACCTCACCCATTACAACCAGCATGTCCAGAGATACAACCTCTCTCATCATCACCCAGTGCCTGGGCTTACCTCCGCTGTACCCGCACCCCACCATACCCCTGTCTGCGCATTATGCCCTGAATATATTCTAACATGCCCAGAAACCTGCTCCTCTTATTCTCTGTCCCCAACGCTCTAGGCGACCAGTTTTGATAGCCTTTAGCCGCACCCTCATACTACTCCTTCTCTGTTCCGCGGGTGATGTGGAGGTAAACCCAGGCCCTGCATGTCCCCAGGCACCCTCATTTGTTGACTTCTGTGATCGAAAAAGCCTTGGTTTCATGCATGTCAACATCAGAAGCCTCCTCCCTAAGTTTGTTTTACTCACTGCTTTAGCACACTCTGCTAAACCTGATGTCCTTGCCGTGTCTGAATCCTGGCACAGGAAGGCCACCAAAAATTCTGAGATTTCCATACCCAACTATAACATCTTCCGTCAAGATAGAACTGCCAAAGGGGGAGGAGTTGCAGTCTACTGCAGAGATAGCCTGCAAAGTAATGTCATACTTTCCAGGTCCATACCCAAACAGTTCGAAATACTAATTTTGAAAATGACTCTCTCCAGAAATAAGTCTCTCACTGTTGCCGCCTGCTACCGACCCCCTCAGCTCCAGCTATGCCCTGAACACCATTTGTGAATTGATCGCTCCCCATCTAGCTTCAGAGTTTGTTCTGTTAGGTGACCTAAACTGGGATATGCTTAACACCCCGGCAGTCCTACAATCTAAGCTAGATGCCCTCAATCTCACACAAATCATCAAGGAACCCACCAGGTACAACCCTAACTCTGTAAACAAGGGCACCCTCATAGACGTCATCCTGACCAACTGGCCCTCTAAATACACCTCCGCTGTCTTCAACCAGGATCTCAGCGATCACTGCCTCATTGCCTGTATCCGCCACGGAGCCGCAGTCAAACGACCACCCCTCATCACTGTCAAACGTTCCCTAAAACACTTCTGTGAGCAGGCCTTTCTAATCGACCTGGCCCGGGTATCCTGGAAGGACATTGACCTCATCCCGTCAGTTGAGGATGCCTGGTCATTCTTTAAAAGTAATTTCCTCACCATTTTAGATAAGCATGCTCCGTTCAAAAAATGCAGAACCAAGAACAGATACAGCCCTTGGTTCACTCCAGACCTGACTGCCCTCGACCAGCACAAAAACATCCTGTGGCGGACTGCAATAGCATCGAATAGTCCCCGTGATATGCAACTGTTCAGGGAAGTCAGGAACCAATACACGCAGTCAGTCAGGAAAGCTAAGGCCAGCTTCTTCAGGCAGAAGTTTGCATCCTGTAGCTCCAACTCCAAAAAGTTCTGGGACACTGAAGTCTATGGAGAACAAGAGCACCTCCTCCCAGCTGCCCACTGCACTGAGGCTAGGTAACACGGTCTCCACCGATAAATCCATGATTATCGAAAACTTCAATAAGCATTTCTCAACGGCTGGCCATGCCTTCCGCCTGGCTACTCCAACCTCGGCCAACAGCTCCGCCCCCCCCGCAGCTCCTCGCCCAAGCCTCTCCAGGTTCTCCTTTACCCAAATCCAGATACCAGATGTTCTGAAAAAGCTGCAAAACCTGGACCGGTACAAATCAGCTGTGGGCTTGACAATCTGGACCCTCTATTTCTGAAACTATCCTCCGCCATTGTCGCAACCCCTATTACCAGCCTGTTCAACCTCTCTTTCATATCGTCTGAGATCCCCAAGGATTGGAAAGCTGCCGCAGTCATCCCTCTCTTCAAAGGGGGAGACACCCTGGACCCAGACTGTTATAGACCTATATCCATCCTGCCCTGCCTATCTAAGGTCTTCGAAAGCCAAGTCAACAAACAGGTGACTGACCATCTCGAATCCCACCGTACCTTCTCCGCTGTGCAATCTGGTTTCCGAGCCGGTCACGGGTGCACCTCAGCCACGCTCAAGGTACTAAACGATATCATAACCGCCATCGATAAAAGACAGTACTGTGCAGCCGTCTTCATCGACCTTGCCAAGGCTTCCGACTCTGTCAATCACCATATTCTTATCGGCAGACTCAGTAGCCTCGGTTTTTCGGATGACTGCCTTGCCTGGTTCACCAATTACTTTGCAGACAGAGTTCAGTGTGTCAAATCGGAGGGCATGCTGTCCGGTCCTCTGGCAGTCTCTATGGGGGTGTCACAGGGTTCAATTCTCGGGCCGACTCTTTTCTCTGTATATATCAATGATGTTGCTCTTGCTGCGGGCGATTCCCTGATCCACCTCTACGCAGACGACACCATTCTATATACTTTCAGCCCGTCATTGGACACTGTGCTATCTAACCTCCAAACGAGCTTCAATGCCATACAACACACCTTCCGTGGCCTCCAACTGCTCTTAAACGCTAGTAAAACCAAATGCATGCTTTTCAACCGATCGCTGCCTGCACCCGCATGCCCGACTAGCATCACCACCCTGGATGGTTCCGACCTTGAATATGTGGACATCTATAAGTACCTAGGTGTCTGGCTAGACTGTAAACTCTCCTTCCAGACTCATATCAAACATCTCCAATCGAAAATCAAATCAAGAGTCGGCTTTCTATTCCGCAACAAAGCCTCCTTCACTCACGCCGCCAAGCTTACCCTAGTAAAACTGACTATCCTACCGATCCTCGACTTCGGCGATGTCATCCACAAAATGGCTTCCAACACTCTACTCAGCAAACTGGATGCAGTCTATCACAGTGCCATCCATTTTGTCACTAAAGCACCTTATACCACCTACCACTGCGACTTGTATGCTCTAGTCGGCTGGCCCTCGCTACATATTCGTCGCCAGACCCACTGGCTCCAGGTCATCTACAAGTCCATGCTAGGTAAAGCTCCGCCTTATCTCAGTTCACTGGTCACGATGGCAACACCCATCCGTAGCACGCGCTCCAGCAGGTGTATCTCACTGATCATCCCTAAAGCCAACACCTCATTTGGCCGCCTTTCGTTCCAGTACTCTGCTGCCTGTGACTGGAACGAACTGCAAAAATCGCTGAAGTTGGAGACTTTTATCTCCCTCACCAACTTCAAACATCAGCTATCTGAGCAGCTGACCGATCGCTGCAGCTGTACATAGTCTATTGGTAAATAGCCCACCCCTTTTCACCTGCCTCATTCCCATACTGTTTTTATACTGTTTTTATTTATTTACTTTTCTGCTCTTTTGCACACCAATATCTCTACCTGTACATGACCATCTGATCATTTATCACTCCAGTGTTAATCTGCAAAATTGTAATTATTCGCCTACCTCCTCATGCCTTTTGCACACATTGTATATAGACTCCCCCTTTTTTTTCTACTGTGTTATTGACTTGTTAATTGTTTACTCCATGTGTAACTCTTGTCTGTTCACACTGCTATGCTTTATCTTGGCCAGGTCGCAGTTGCAAATGAGAACTTGTTCTCAACTAGCCTACCTGGTTAAATAAAGGTGAAATAAAAATAAAATAAAATAAATAAAACTGCAAGGCTCCCCCTTTTTCCTCCAAACATAAAGTTGGTCATTATGGCAAAACAGTTCTATTTTTGTTTCATCAGACCAGAGGACATTTCTCCAAAAAGTACGATCTTTCTCCCCCATGTGCAGTTGCAAACCGTAGTCTGACTTTTTTATGGTGGTTTTGGAGCAGTGGCTTCTTCCTTGCTGAGCGGCCTTTCAGGTTATGTCGATATAGGACTCATTTTACTGTGGATAGAGATACTTTTGTACATGCTTCCTCCATGATCTTCACAAGGTCCTTTGCTGTTGTTCTTGGAGACGTTCATGTCTAGGAGAGAGAACGCATCTCCTTCCTGAGCGGTATGATGGCTGCGTGGTCCCATGGTGTTTATACTTGCATACTATTTTTTTGTACAGATGAAAGTGGTACCTTCAGGTGTTTGTACATTTCTCCCAAGGATGAACCAGACTTGTGGAAGTCTACAATTGTTTTCTGAGGTCTTGGCTGATTTCTTTTCTTTCCCCATGATGTCAAGTGAAGAGGCACTGAGTTTGAAGGTAGACCTTGAAATACATCCACATGTACACCTCCAATTGACTCAAATGATATCAATTAGCCTAGTTAATTGTTCTTAATTGACTTGCCTAGTTAAATAAAGGGAGAAAAAAAAGCCAAGACATAATGTTCTGGAATTTTCCAAGCTGTTTTAAGGCACAGTCAACTTATTGTATGTAAACTTCTGAACCACTGGAAATGTGGTACAGTGTATTAAATAAATTAAATAATCTGTCTGTAAACAATTGTTGGAAAAATGACTTGTGTCATGCACAAAGTAGATGTCCTAACCGACTTGCCAAAACTATAGTTAAAAAAAGAAAATAACAGGTTTTAATGACTTCAACCTAAGTGTATGTAAACTATCAACTTCAACTGTACATACCCAGTAATAATACATTTATCATTGTTATCATTGTTGTTGCTCACAAACTGAAGATTCCTGCTGGGGAGAAGTAGAAGCAAATGGGTCTTCATCCTCAGGCTCAGACAACATTTGTGAAGACACCTGTGTGGCTGAGGAGGTGGAGGTCTCCTCATCCTGAGGCTCTGAGATAATTTTTGAAAAGGCCTGTGTGGCTGAGGAGGTAGATGGCTCATCCTGGCCAGCGCCAGAGGGTGCTCCAAAATATTTTAGAAGTGCCTCTGAATTTGCATTGAAATACAGTATATGAGTCTGACACCCTAAATACATTTGTTGCACAATTAAATATACATGTCATGTCAACCAAATTAACCATACAACCTCCTTAGCTAATTCTAGGCATAAGACACCCACAAGACTCAATATATCATAAAAGATACAAAATATCAGCCTGATGTAGATGGCCTTTAAGTTAGCCTACAGCACTTGAAATTCCCCTTACTGAGCTCCGGACCTAGTAAAATCAATCACACAAAACCTTTATGATGTCACCTCAATGAAAGTTAACCAAATCAATAATGGGCTAGTTAGGTTGTAATCATATTGCTGCAGGCTACACACATTATCATGATGAAACTTTGTGAAATTCTATCCAATGTTATGTAAGCTAGTTGAACAGAAAAGGGAATATTGTCGCCATATGTGCAATAGCAATGCAAGCAACAAAGGCTAACAAAAACAAGTGTTATACTAGCCTATTTCATTACATGCATACTATTATACTCATAAAGAGATGGCATAGCTGCATACCTTTATCTTTGGTGCGTTTCTCCTCTTCTTCTTTCCTCTTTTTCCAAAACTGGGCACCTGATGGCTTAGACCTTTTCTTATCCATGTGTGATGACTTGGTACTCGAGCATCAATACATACCCATCCCCCAACACTGTTAACCAAGAGTCAAGACTAAACCAATTCACCTTGGTGGTGTGCAGACTGGTTTTATATTATTCGATCCAGAAAAAAATGCAACAATATGTCTGTGAAACTATATATTCTCAGTATTTTGAATGAATTGTGGTTTATTTGGTAGCATTTCATAGTGTGACTGATTTTACTAATTGCATTAGTACTGTACAAAGTTAGAGGTGCGCTATTTGATAGATTCCCCCACTCCCCCTACCTCGGGTTCCAGTGGGGAGACCTGAGGTCAACCTACCCATGCCCCCCTCATCATCTCGTACTTCTGAGTGGGAGACCTTCGCAGGCAGAAGCCTGCCTAGCTCACAAACTAGAATCAGGGTGCCCACTCTGACAAGTTTAATTGACCCACAGTCCCACACAGTGACATGATATCATTGACGTGATATGCAAATAAGCGATAGAAAACCGATCGTGCAAATGTCACCGTCCCCCCCCCCAAATAGTGCTGGTGTTCCGTGCCGCCCCTGGCAAGATGACGCCCTGGGCGGCTGCCCTTGTCGCCCATACCTAAATCCGTCACTGCATCAGAAGAAACCTTTGTTGCTTTTATATCATCTCAAATTTAGATATTTATCTAGCTTAATCAAACTCATCAAATGTCTCCTACAACAGTATGGGAATCAATGAAGTCTAATCTAAGGTACCAAATTATTTCGTACAGCGCAATATTAAGAAAGTGCAAATAAATAAAATCTTGGGTTTGGATATTGCACATTCACACTCTTCATCCGCAGATTTCCAAAAACAACATTTGACACCTCAGACAGAGTTTGATCTTTCAACGCGACAAGCTGAAAATCGAATTAGTAAATCACGATACAAAAATTATGAACATCAAATCAAATTTTATTTGTCACATACACATGGTTAGCTGATCGAATCAAATTTATATATAAAGCCCTTCGTACATCAGCTGATATCTCAAAGTGCTGTACAGAAACCCAGCCTAAAACCCCAAACAGCAAGCAATGCAGGTGTAGAAGCACGGTGGCTAGGAAAAACTCCCTAGAAAGGCCAAAACCTAGGAAGAAACCTAGAGAGGAACCAGGCTATGTGGGGTGGCCAGTCCTCTTCTGGCTGTGCCGGGTGGAGATTATAACAGAACATGGCCAAGATGTCCAAATGTTCATAAATGACCACCATGGTCAAATAATAATAATCACAGGAAGAACAGTTGAAACTGGAGCAGCAGCATGGCCAGGTGGACTGGGGACAGCAAGGAGTCATCATGTCAGGTAGTCCTGAGGCATGGTCCTAGGGCTCAGGTCCTCCGAGAGAGAGAAAGAAATAGAGAAAGAGAGAATTAGAGAGGGGATACTTAAATTCACACAGGACACCGGATAGGGCAGGAGAAGTACTCCAGATATAACAAACTGACCCTAGCCCCCCGACACAAACGACTGCAGCATAAATACTGGAGGCTGAGACAGGAGGAATGTTAATGTAGCAAAATGCTTGTGCTTGTGCTTCTAGTGTGCTTGTGCTTTCATCAAATATGGTACAATGTCACCTCCTATCAAATCAAATGTATTTGTCACATACACATGGTTAGCAGATGTTCATGCGAGTGTTGCAAAATGCTTGTGTTTCTAGTTCCGACAATGCAGTAATAACCAACGAGTAATCTAACCTAACAATTCCAGAACTACTACCTTACACTTGTGTGTATAAGGGGATATGTAAATAAAGATATATGAATGAGTGATGGTACAGAACGGCATAGGCAAGATGTAGTAGATGGTACTGAGTACAGTATATGCATATGAGATGAGTAATGTAGGGTATGTAAACATTATTAAGTGGCATTGTTTAAAGTGGCTAGTGATACATTTTTTTACATCAATTTTCATTATTAAAGTGGCTGGAGTCAGTATGTTGGCAGCAGCCACTCAATGTGGTGGCTGTTTAACAGTCTGATGGCTTTGAGATAGAAGCTGTTTTTCAGTCTCTCGGTCCCTGCTTTGATGCACCTGTACTGGCCTCGCCTTCTGGATGATAGCGGTGTGAACAGGCAGTGGCTCAGGTGGTTGTTGTCCTTGATGATCTTTATGGCCTTCCTGTGACATCGGGTGGTGTAGGTGTCCTGGAGGGCAGGTAGTTTGCCCCCGGTGATACGTTGTGCTTACCTCACTACCCTTTGGAGAGCCTTAGGGTTGTGGGCGGAACAGTTGCCGTACCAGGATGCTCTCGATTGTGCATCTGTAGAAGTTTGAGTGCTTTTGGTGACAAGCCAAATCTATGCATTGTTTCAAATCTCCTGGAACTGACATTCTTTAAAACATTCTCAGATAAACTCTCTCCTCTTGCTTTCCCTATTTGAGAAATCATTCTCCTCATACTCTTTACCCTCAACAGTTAGACAAACATGTAAACTCAGCTAAAAAAGGACCCTGTCTTTCAAAGATAATTCGTAAAATCCAAATAACTAGACAGATCTTAATTTAAAGGGTTTAAACACCGTTTCCCATGCTTGTTCAATGAACCATAATCAATGAATGAACATGCACCTTTGGAACGGTCATTAAGACACTTAACAGCTTACAGACAGTAGGCAATTAAGGTCACAGTTATAAAAACAACACTATAGAGGCCTTTCTACTGATTCTGAAAACACATTCTGCCTGAATGTGCCTTAGGCATACTGCAAGGAGGCATGAGGACTGCAGATGTGGCCAGTGCAATAAATTGCAATGTCAGTACTGTGAGATGTCTAAGACAGTGCTACAGAGAGACAGGATGGACAGATGATCATCCTCGCAGTGGCAGACCATGTGTAACAACACCTGCACAGGATTGGTACATCTGAACATCACACCTGCCGGACAGGTACAGGATGGCAACAACTGCCCGAGTTACACCAGGAACGCACAATCCCTCCATCAGTGCTCAGACTGTCCGAAGTAGGCTGAGAGAGGCTGGACTGACGGTTTGTAGGCCTGTTGTAAAGAAGGTCCTCACCAGACATCACCGGGAACTACGTCGCCTATGAGCACAAACCCACCGTCGCTGGGCCAGACAGGACTGGCAAAAAGTGCCCTTCCCTGATGAGTCACGGTTTTGTCTCAACAGGGGGTGATGGTCAGATTCACATTAAACGTCAAAGGAATGAGCAGTACCAAGAGGCCTGTACTCTGCAGCGGGATTGATTTGGAGGTGGAGAGTCTGTCATGGTTTGGGGCGGTGTGTCACAGCTTCATCGCACTGAGCTTGTTGTCATTGCAGGCAATCTCAATGATGTTTATTACAGGGAAAACATCCTCCTCCCTCATGTGGTACCCTTCCTGCAGGCTCATCCTGACATGACCATCCAGCATGAAAATTCCACCATCCGTACTGCTCATTCTGTGCATGATTTCCTGCAAGACAGGAATATTAGTCTTCTGCCATGGCCAGCAAAGAGCCCCGATCTCAATCCCATTGAACATGTCTGGGACCTGTTGGATCGGAGGGTGAGGGCTAGGGCCACCCCCCCCAGAAATGTCCGGGTACTTGCAGGTGCCTTGGTGGAAGAGTGTTATAACATCTCACAGCCAGAACTGGCAGTTCTGATGCAGTCCATGAGGAGGAGATGCACTGCAGTACTTAATGCAGCTGGTGGCCACACACCACTGTTACTTTTGATTTTGACCCCCCCTTTTTGTTCAGTGACACATAATTAAATTTATGTTAGCCACATGTCTGTGGAACTTGTTCAGTTTATCTCTCAGTTGTTGAATCGTGTTATGTTCATTGAAAATAAACACAGTTGACAGTGAGATGACGTTTCTTTTTTTGCTGAGTTCATTTAACTTATTCTGAAGAAGGAAAAAACAACTTGTGCTGTTCATATATGCCAATTTCCTTACTGAATTGCGATGTAAAGATAATTTCTAAGAGTATTGCCTGCCTCTCCCTCATTATCTCTACAACCTGGTTTCATTAAAAATCGTCATTCTTTTTTCAACATCAGATGTCCTTATAATATGCTTTATAATCCCTCTTCATCTGACACTCCAGAGATATTGTTATCACTTGATGCTGAGAAGGTCTTTGATTGGGAGAAGTGGGATTATCTATTTTATACTCTCAAACTATTTGGATTCAGTCCCAATTTTATGTCCCGGATCAAAGTTCTTTACTCCTCCCCTATGGCTGCAGTGTGCACAAACAATAACCTTTCATCTTATTTCCAACTTCAGCATGGGACAAGACAAGGTTGTCTTCTATCCCCTCAGCTGTTTGCCATCACAATTGAGACATAGCAATATGTAATAACACCACTATCAAAGGTATTTGAAGAAGAGGTTTAGACATGCTTTTATATATGTACGACCCTTTAACTGGGATCCAGGTTCTACTAAAGACATTTGGTAAAATATCCGGGTATAAGGTTAATCTACAAAAAAGTTAATCGATACCTATTGATCCTTCAGCCATGCAAACTTATTTTAGTCATGCGCCCTTCAGAGTGACTACACAGAAATTTTTATATTTGTGAATTTGGGTCACACACGATTTCAAAGATCTCTATAAAGCCAATTTCCCTCTCTTGATACTCATTCTCAAACATGATCTTGAACGCTGGGATTTACTTTCTCTTTCTTTGGGCCAAAGATTGAACACTGTTAAAATGATCGGCGATCGTTTGGTCTCAGTGAATTTGCAACTTATTAAAGGACCATACATTCTCTCCATCATTATCAGACCGGGTCTTTCATATCTGGTCTGGAAAAGGGATCTCCTCACTGAACGACTTGTACATTGATATGGATTTTACATCTTGTTAGCAGTTAGAACAAAAGTTAAATATTCCTAGATCCCATTTCCTTTAGATACCTTGAGATACCTGCAATTGCGTAGCTTTGTATCTTCATACTCTAGTCACTTCCCATCACACCCACCTACCTCCCTTCTAGATTATATTTTTAAAGGGAAACCTTATTTGAATGGGGGCATATGCTTGAACTATGAGAAGAACCAATAGGAAGAGGATTTAGGTGAACAACTTTCAGATGAAACTTGTCAGAGTATGCTTCAGATAATACCTTCATCTATGTCTAAGACATGCTGTAATTCAATTTAAAATAGTTCATCGGCTACATTGGTCAAAGGCAACATTATCCAAGATTAGACCCGAAATAGATCCCACTTGTGACCGATATAAGCAGGCTCTTGCTACTTTATTTACATGTTTTGGACATGCCCAAAATTGACAGATTTCTGGATGTTTTCTAAGATACTGGAGAGACCTATAGAACCTTCTGCCTTTATTACATTATTCGGAGTAGCACCACAGGAGGCCCCTCTAAACAGTTCTATGGGAAACATGCTGTCGTTTACTACTCTTCTAGCTAGACGTCTTATACTATTTAAGTGGAAGGATCGTTTTCCTCCTACTTTTAACTATTGGATAAAGGAACATATGCAACATCTTAAGCTAGAGAAGATATGCTACACTGTGAGGGGATGCATTTACATTTTTAAATATCTGGCAACCTTTCCTGACCTTTGTAGAAGACATGGACCCAGTCAATTTCACAACTCCATAAACCAACCCGAATTAGAATTTGTGTAATTTATTTTCCCCCCTTTTTTAACTTTTTGTTTTATAAGGTGTTTGTCTTTTTTTTACTATTTTGATTATATTACTTATTGTTTATCATGTCTGGTTTTGGGGTGGGGCTATGTTAGATCATGGGGGGGTTGGGTGGGGGTTGATTTGGTATGGGAGCCGTGTGTGTTCGGCCCTCTAACTGTTCTGTCTGTTATCTCTATAATCATAAAAAATGCCAAATAAAAACATGTTAAAAAAACGAACAAAGAATTATCAATTAAAATAAAAACAGCTTGCCCACACGATGCCACACACGTAGTCTACGGTTGTGAGGCCGGTTGGTGGCACTGCCAAATGATCTAAAACGATGTTGGAGGTGGCTTATGATAGAGAAATTAACATTCAATTATCTGGCAACAGCTTTGGTGTATATTCCTGCAGTCAACATGCCAATTGCACGCTCCCTCAACTTGAGACATCTGTGGCATTGTGTTGTGTCACAAAACTGCACATTTTAGTGGCCTTTTATTGTCCCCAGCACAAGGTGCACCCGTGTAATGATCGTGCTGTTTAATCAGCTTCTTTATATGCCCCATCTGTCAGGTGGATGGATTCTCTTGGCAAATGAGAAATGCTCACTAACAGGGATGAAAACTAATTTGTACACAACATTTTAGAGAAATAAGCTATTTCTGCATATGAACATTTTTTGGGATCTTTTATTTTAGCTCATGAAACATTGGGACCAATATAAAGGACAGATTTCCACCAGTCTAATGTTTCTTGGCCCAAGCAAGTCTCTGCTTCGTATTGGTGTCATTTAGTAATGGTTTCTTTGCAGCAATTTGACCATGAAGGCCTGACTCATGCAGTCTCCTCTGAACAGTTGATGTTGAGATGTGTATATTACTTGAACTCTGTGAAGCATGTATTTGGTCTGCATTCTGAGGTGTAGTTAATTAACTCTAATGAACTTAACCTCTGCAACAGAGGTATCTCTGGGTCTTCCTTTCCTGTGGCAGTCATCATGAGAGCCAGTTTCATCATACTGCTTGATAGTTTTTGCAACTGCGTTTGAAGAAACATTAAAACTAGTTGCGATTTTCCAGATTGATTAACCTCCATGTCTTCAAGTAATGATGGGTTGTAATTTCTCTGTGCTTATTTGAGCTGTTATTGCCATGATATTAACTTGGTCTTTTACCAAATAGGGCTATCTTCTGTATACCACCCCTACCTGCCCACATGTGTTAATTGAAATGCATTCCAGGTGAATCCCTCATGAAGCTAGTTGAGAGAATGCCAAAAGTGTGAAAAGCTGTCATCAAGGCAAAGGGTGGCTACTTTGAAGAATCTCCCATCTAAAATATTTTTAACATGTTTTTGGTTACTACGTTATTCCTTATGTGTTATTTCATATTGTTGATGTCTTCACTATTATTCTACAATGTAGAAAATAGTAAATAAATAAAAACCCTGGAATGAGTAGCTGTGTCCAAACTTTTGACTGGTACTGTATCTTCGAAAAATAATTTTAAAATGTGAAGTAGTACAAAACTGTCAAGCGCATTGGTTTCAAAACAGCGGCCCCTGTGGAAGGTTGACGTTTATTGTCATGAATATTTTCCTGGAGTCAGAACTGAGAACAGAACTGAGCAGCAAAGTCAAAATTGGCTTTATCGTAAAAATGTATGAAACCAAAAATGTGCTTTTTGGTTTAATTTAAGGTTAGGAATAGGCATTAGAGTTAGCAGGTTTAAAATAAGATTATATGACTTTGTCAACTAGTGACCATTGGTCTCTATCATAGTGTCCTAGTGTATGTACAGGGTCTTGCACAGGCTCTTACTTTGTGTACACTACTGAATGTTTAATCTGGTCCCAGATCTGTTTGTGCATTGGCATGACGACGAGCATATGAGTTTGATATACAGCACAAAAAGGCCAGTCTACTGTTATGTGTAATAGGCTCTTGTGGGTCAGTCATTGATTAGCCATGTCATCAGTGACTTCCAGCCTTAGAGACTCCTTTAAATCTGACTGGGCTCTTTTTTTTCTACTCCTAGGTGCACTTCGGATGGAATCTCTAAAGGAGCTTGGTTGAACCGTTCCAGCATCATCTTCGCAGGGAATGACAAGTGGTCCGTGGACCCTCGTGTGTCCATCGTATCGAGTGGGGGGGAGTACAGCCTGCAGATACAGAAAGTGGACGTGACTGACGACGGCTTGTATACCTGCTCTGTTCAGAGCGAGCGCAATCCAAAGCCAAAGCACCTTCATCTAGTCGTTAAAGGTATCTGACTTTTTAACATATCACGGGTGGTGTGCACTGCATCACACTGCGTTTAAAAAAATTATCGAGTGGGGTGTGGAATTATTGCATCCCTTCATAAAGATGAGCAGAAAAGACTGTATAAAATAATATACAACCCATACCGAAGCCTAATATATTGACATATATTTCAAATGCATTAAGTATGTACTCGTATTTTAAATAAATAGATCTAAATACACGTATTACTTAAATATGTCCATGTACAATATGTCACATATATTTCATAAATATATTCATAGTGATGTCATTTCCAGGCAAGAGTATCTGCTGGCTTCGTGCTTGGCTGTCGCTTCTTCCTGCTACCTGTTCAGTAACAGTGTTGAGTGTGTATTCATTAACTTTGATTTGATAATGCTTTGTCTGTTTTTTAAGTCTCTGTTTTTGTCAACTTTTCTGCTCTTTATTCATGTTTTTGTTTAGTCTGATCTTTTGTTTTCACTCCTGCTTTTTTGTTTTTCTTTTCATCCCTACAATTGTAAAGTGACTTTGGGTCCTTGAAAAGTGCTATATAAGTCCCATGTATTATTTTTGTATTTATTTACATATTCGATTTTGGACGTTTTTATATGATTTGTTTATATTTTTCACAGAAACCCAGATAGTTTGTACAGTGGTTGGTCCACTAAAAGCTTTGCGATTATGCTGCGGGACTTAGAGGTAATTTGTGGTTCAGTGCAGTACCCTGTGTCACCACTTCATTGCTCCAGACCAGCACAAGGGGGAGTTAGATCACTGATTATGCTTTTCGGTCCTACTGTGTCTCTAACTGACAATGAATGGGCGACATAAACTTAAATAGAAACTGATAATTGTGCACGACTTCAGGATTACTTACTAAAACTGTTGTTACACTAAGGTTTTTATTTTTTATTTTGTTAGGATTATTTTGCTCTTACTGTAGTACTGTAGGCCACTCTCGACCGGTCAACTTGTACAGCGCCTGAGTGGTGCAATGGTTTAAGACTGGAAGACCCATGAGATGACTGACGGTTTTTGGTTTCTCTTCCTCTAAAAACAGAAATTAATTCTAAATAACAAACTGGCTTTATTTTCAAATTAGTAACAATGTCTCACCCCATGTTCAAGAATGGTCCTTTTCTCTTTCTTTTTACGTTATTTGAAAACTAAATGTTCAAAATACTGTTATTTTTGAAGCAAAGTGATTATTATTATTATGAAGTTAGAATTATATGAAAGCCCCTTGGATATTCTCACAGATATATTATTAAACCTGTTTTTATCAGCACAATATATTTTGACCATATTGGTCTTGGCTCTTGACTGGCGCACAATGGGATTGCCTTGCAGTTCTCCAGCTGCATCCACTGAAAGCATGCGAGGTTCAAGGAACGAGGGTAGGAGGCACGGGATGGGCCACAGAGCCACGCACAGGAGACATATTCTTAGCTAAAAGCCCAGTACTGTGTTGCCTATGCCCGACCGTCACGTTGTACAGTGCCATAATTTTCATTCCATCCTAACGGACACCCAAAGGGTTTTTAATTTTTCTTGGAATATAAACACCCTAATATTAATAAAATTAATCCCAAACTCTAACAGTAATTGGAAAGGTAGATACAATTTATTTGTGACATTGTGATAACAATAAAGAATGTTAACAAGATGCTTTGTTTTTATTTAGAGTCGTGATGGACTGCTGGTGGCATTTTGAAAACAGGTTTTCAAGCACGTGTAGCCCGATTAGCTGGACAATAGACTCTTTATAGCCTGGCTACTGTAGGTGTGAACATCCCCCTATCTGCAATGTATTCGATGCTTAAGTAGTCTGAAGTGTTACATTTCTAACTCAAAACAGCTAAAAACAGTATTTCTTCATCAACATCTTTATGCTTTTGTTAATAAAATAACTAGAAAAAAGACATTCAAAATGCAGATGGTTATTTAAACTACATTTTAGTTGCACTTCCACCCAGGTCCACAATCATGGATAAAACATTTCTGAGAAGATCAATGTATTTGTTGCATTTCTCTAGCCAAAACGTCTTGATGCCCTCAAATGTTTGGACCGACTTACTCATTCCAGGGTTTTCTTTATTTTTACTATTTTCTACATTGTAGAATAATGGTGAATATATCACAACTGTGACATAACACATATGGAATCAGTTAAGAACAAATTATTATTTACAAGGACAGCCTACTCATTCCTCCCTGTCGGGCAATTGAACCCCGATCTCCCACATGCCCACAAAACACGGGAATTATTTAGCTAAATAGCCCAGAACTGTAGCCTACTCCTGACCGTCACAAAAATCTATTTCTTGGAATAGAAACACCATAATATTAATCAAATTAATTAAGCTATTTAAAAAAAAAAATCCCATATACTATGCTCTTACAAAAAAAGGTTTTAAATTATCTAGTACAGCCACTATTTAAAGGCTATCAACAACTTCTCAAAGATGCCCTCTGCTGGTCAAACTAGCATTAATGGTACCAGTGGTTGGCACTTAAATAACATGCCATAGAATTCTGCGGCACCACACACACACGCTATGCTGCAGTACACTGCAACTTTTAAAGAACGAACCACCTTAGTTTCACATGGAGGTCGCTAACAAATGTTTTCAATGCTGCAGGAGCTGTGTTTATTTTGCTCTATTCTGGGATAATGTGTTCAGTCTGGACTTTCAATGTAGCAACTGTTTGCTTGCAGAGGACTACAGGGGCGAAGTGGCTACTCTTAGAAAACTAGTAGCAAACTTACACAAGCTACTGGGGAATCCACGTCCTCCTACTTTCTCCTCTACTCCAAAAGCTGGACAATGCTCTGGCCTGGTGGAAGTTTTGCCACCATGTCGTCTCTCCACAGCCGACATACCGGTGCTCTGCAGGGATCCCACCGTGAAGGGGTCTCTCCCTTCCCTGGAGAATGGAGTTAGTAGTAGGATGCTTCTGGATGACTTAGTGGATGTTCCTTTTCTTGACCTTACCAACCAGCCATGGAGGCACATCTCTCGTCGTGGAAGTCAACAGCGGCGGCATTTGGCAAAAGTGGCCTCCTTGGTGGTGGAAAGCCCGGACCGGATACAGACTTCAAACAGCTTCGCCACCCTGGATCCAGAGGTTCTAGCGCCTTCATCCCTACATGGTTTTGTTTCGAGATCAGATCCAGAGGTACCTGCGTAGGCCGGAGGTACCTGCCTATGCCTTTGTCCCCTGTTCTGTCTCTACATTGAAGCGTTGACTGATCAAATCAAGCTCCTCAAAGGTATTTACTCCCATTAAATATATCATTCTGCTACAGCTTCCCATGTTGATAGGGGTATTATAAATAGTAATTCTGTGGCTGTTAATTTAACTTCCATTGATCGCTCTGTTAGCTACCATAAGCAACCCACTGTTGTTAGCTCCAAATATAGTATAAATAGTTGTCAAGCTATCATATTGCTACATGTGCTCATAAGCATACAGGTACTGTCAACAGTAAACTTGTGCACATTTACCTGAATCTACTAATCGTTTATTCTACTATTAGTTTGACCCCAGAGTGGCACAGTGTTCGAAGGCACTGCATCTCAGTGCTAGAGGCGTCACTACAGACCCAGGTTTGATCCCAGGCTGTATCACAAACGGTTGTGACTGGGAGTTCCACAGGGCGGCGCACAATTGGCCCAGCGTCGTCCTGGTCAGGGGAGGGTTTGACCGGAGGGGCTTTACATGTAGGCGTCATTATAAATTAAAATTTGTTCTTAACTGACTTGCCTAGTTAAATAAAGGTTAAATGTTGAATCCAATCAGAAAGCCAATTGTGTCTAGCTCATCCAGTTCTATTGACTCTTGCGGCACCATGGATACTCCTGCGATTTTCAAATCTCGCAGAGGGCTTGGACTGTTACATATATAGTGCCTTCTGAAATTATTCCCCTTGACTTTTTCCACATTTTGTTACGTTACAGCCTTATTCTAAAATGTATTAAATAAAATCAATGATTCAGCAATCTACACACAATAACCTATAATGACAAAGCGAAAACAGGTTTAGATTTTTTTGCAAATGTATACATAAAAAAATATACCTTATTAACGTAAGTACTCAAACCCTTTGCTATGACTCTCGGAATTGAGCTCAAGTACATCCTGTTTCCTGATCAACAGTTTAAAGACAGTGGAAAACAGTAGAGAGGCTGTAAACAGTAGTGAAGCTACATACAGACACTGGTTAGTTAGGGCTGATTGAGGTAGTAGTGACTATGCGTATATGATAAATAGAGAGTAGCAGCAGCATAAAATAGGTTTTGGGGAGGGCACACAAAACAAATATTCTAGGTAGCCATTTGATGACCTGTTCAGGAGTCTTATGGCTTGGAGGTAAAAACTGTTGAGAAGCCTTTTTGTCCTAGACTTGGCACTCCAGTACCGCCTGGTGTAGAGGTCCTGGATGGCAGGCAGCTTAGCCCCAGTGATGTACCGGGCCGTACGCACTACTCTCTGTAGTGCCTTGCGGTCAGAGGCCGAGCAATTGCCGTAGCAGGCAGTGATGCAACCAGTAAGGATGCTCTCAATGTTGCAGCTGTAGAACCTTTTGAGGATCTCAGGACCCATGCCAAATCTTTTCAGTTTCCTGAGGGGGAATAGGCTTTGTCGTGCCCTCTTCACAACTGTCTTGGAGTGTTTGGACCATTCTAGTTTTTTGGTGATGTGGACACCAAGGAACTTGAAGCTATCAACCTGCTCTACTACAGCCCCGTCGATGAGAATGGGGGCGTGCTCGGTCCTCCTTTTCCTGTTGTCCACAATCATCTCCTTAGCCTTGGTTTCGTTGAGGGATAGGTTGTTATTCTGGCACCACCCGGCCAGGTCTCTGACCTACTCCCAATAGCCTGTCTCGTCGTTATCGGTGATCAGGCCTACCACTGTTGTGTCGTCTGCAAACTTAATGATGATGGTATCTAGTTTGGCATGGACATCATCGTATTTAGCTTTGGCTAAATACGATTTTATACGATTTAGTTCCTGTTGAAGATGATTTTGTTGAAAAAGTTTGATCGTTCGTCATAAGTTTTTGCAATTACATTTAATTTTTCAGTTTTCAAACGCAGTTCCGTAGCTAGCATAATTTTTCCCTTTTCTGCATTTGTCATCAGTTTCCCAGTTCTTTCCACCTGTCCCTTTATGTCTACTGTTACTTGCTCGTGTTTCAGCTGTGCACTGCTGTATTGGACCGATGCCAATCTCGGATGGCAAGACATCAGGGCTAGACTGGAGAGGACTTTTACAAGGCCTGCACACGATGGTTGATTTTGGAGAGCGTTGTTCGCAATTTCTGCTGTTTATCCGCTAATGGCATAATTAGGGTTGGTATCGCTGCTGAGGTCAGAGATCAATCCATTTATGGGAGGTTCACTAAATAGTGGGCGAGTGGGGATTACCTACTCTGATATCTTGCACATTATTAGAATAGAATATTTGAAAGGAAAAACATGTAATTCCTAATTGTCCTAAGTTTCATTTTGGAATACGTTGGAAGCTGCAAAGACAATTTTTATATTTTTATAGACGTTAATGAACCATCAGTACTGTACCAGTAATGTGGGAGTATAGACGTGAATGAATTTGAAAAAGCAAATTGAATTGATTAATTGATTTAATGATTAATCATACCTGGATAGGCTATCTGGGAATTAAACTTTAATTAACCTGGGAAGTTGGTTCATCTAAGTCACTATTGAAATGTTTAAAATGTATCATTTAATTGGAAGAACCTTAAGGTGTGTTCGACAATAGAACTTATTAAATTGACTGAGACGATGATATCCAATCAATTGAGTGTCTGGATTATCATAAGTGTAAACAGTAGTTCAAATGTTAGGGTACATTCACCACTAGGTTCACATATCCCTATGGCCAAAGCCACGATGTGATTCCCCCTGGAGGCGAGACATCTGTCAGTGCTGGGGTTTACTGAATATTTTACTGATTGATCAAATTCATTGATTAATTAAACCTGTATAGACTATTTGGGAATTAATCTTGAATTATCCTGAGAGCATAGCTTAATCTAGGTTAATGTGGAAAAAGTTTAAATTGTCTCATTGTATAAAACCGATCAACCTCGATATTATTTAAAAGATCCACCTTAAAAGGTAAATCTGGCAATTTTACTTTATTAGTTAAATTGAATGAGACATCGATATCCAATCAATTGCGATTGGCTGGATATCAGAAGTAACCACTTGTAAACGTGATCCACGTTTGGGTGTTACCTAATTCCATTTTAAGAAATGTACTGGCTATTCTTCACCACCAGAGGTCACTGAAAGCACACACTGAAATGAAACAGAAGTACAAAGGGTGGGACTTCCGTCGTGCAAGGAGGAGTAAATTCAATGTGACACAAGAAAACAAAATTGCTGTTTCCCTGTTAGCAGTAGCATCTCGTGCCAACTACCTATTCTTATACTGTTCCACAGCGTAAATAATTCCATGCACATGGAAAGGGGGGTTAACTAGTGATGTCTCACATTCAGCATACTCTTTGTTAGCATTGTATTACCGGAGTGCACGGTACATAAAACAGATACGCCTGTGGCCTACCCACGCTATAGGTGGAAAGATAAGACTTCGGCTCGGTCACCGAACAGATCTATACTCTAATTTCTAACATTACTGGATCTATGCCCTTGCTCTATAAATTAGTATTGTTTGGCCTAAAGGACTAAATCTGTCATTTTACAACTCATTGCACTGACGCTATCAGATACACACACACACCGAAGGCACTTGAAATGGAAACACACACTCCAGCATTCATATACAACGCAGTCTGTTTGTACAATTGATATATATCTAATTCACATTAAAGTCTCATTCTATCTTAGATCCCTCGCACGGGGTGTCATTAATGTTGTGTCTCTGGCTTATCATTAAATGTCTAGACTTATTTTATCAAATACATTTTTTGTAATTATTATTACGTGATAAACTAATCATGTAAATATAATTAACTTGGAAGTAGGGGTGCTATGGAAAATGTTGGTTTACAGAGTCATCATTTTCCGAATATAACTCTTCATATATTTTAATATCTGATCAATTAGTATTTTATTACTTATTGTTGTTACCTTCTGTCAGTCTCATCTGAACGTAGTAAAATTCTTAGTTATCTGCACGAACCCAGCCTCTACTATGAATCATCCATACAAAAATTGGCTTAATTATTTATTTACTAACTAACTAAATAATTACAGAAATACACAACAAACAAACGATAGATATTGGTTACTAACAATGATAGGAAAGAGTCCCTAGTGGGCTAAGCCGATATGACGGCTTGGTAGACAAAGGAAAGGGGGTGTGGACTGAGAAAGAGCGGGAAAGACAAATGGATTATTACACACAGTCTATAATTATATTAATTGACATGCTAATCCTTTGCCCATGAACGGCCAGCCGTTCGAAAAATAAATTGCAATTCATATTTACGCCAGGATGTTGTTGTCGTCTTTGTTGGATTCCGGTCCATCTGCTGGAGTTCATCAGTCTCTCTGGTTAACTTTCATTTGAAGTCAAGTATTTTGTGGTTTTCTCAAAAGTGAGGTTACAAGTTTATCAACTTGGTATTATTTCTGATGAATTATAACCCTTTCTGGTATCTGAACTCGTTGTGTTCGATCTAAATCTTGATTGGCTTACACATGGCGCCGATCAGTTTAAGAATATCTGTCTTGATTTCAACTTGACACAGTTGATAACGAAACCCACTTGGATTAATGTAAAAACCTAGAAAACTCCTCATTGATTGACCTTATCCTGACTAAAAATCCCCATAAGTATTTGGCTGGTGGTGTTTTTGCACATGATCAGCAACCACTGCCCTATTGCTTGCATTAGAGATACAATATTGAAAAACTCTGACCTTCGTATAACTGAAGAGACATTTTTAAACATTAATCTAAAAAAGAGTCCCTAGTCTTAGTATGACTTCCCTGTCCAAATAAAGGTTTAATAATATTAATAATTTGAAAGTAAGGTCTTTAAACATCAAATTGATACTTACAATATAGATTCGTTCACCCTGTCCATTTTCAAATTAAGTTGACAGGTACCCTATGGATAATGCGGAGTGTGAAAGATGACAATCCACACAAAATGAATAATTACGTGTTAATGTTCATGAACATAAAATGTATACCTACCATACAGATTCCTTAACCTACAGTGTCCATTTTCAGACTCACAAGTTGACAGTTACCCTGTGGATAATGCAGAGATAGAGAGTCAGGCTAACAATTCCACACAAGATAAATAACTGTTTTCTTAGCAATTGTATTAGTATAAAATAATACTAATTTTCATGTTTTCTTTTTATACAATATAGCTTAATATTTTTTATTTTATTTTATTTTATACAGTCTTTTTTCACTCACTTTTATCTAGGGTTCCAATAAATCCCGAACCCCGCTGTATGTTCATTGGTGAGATGTTCACAATCAGCCCAATTATGTGTTTTCTTAAAAGTAAGACTGTGGGGAATGCTTTATATTACCAAAGCAGACAATGTAGCTCCATTTTTAGGGTGTAACCCTTAAGTGCTGACAGTTATTGTTAAGATTCCATGATGTTGTTTGTAAGCTATTACGTGGATCATGTATTCCTCACAATTCCTCATACTGGACATGACAATATCCTCCCATCGTCCAATACATCAGATAGCTAATGATCACATGTGTATCCAGCACCATCTGTGCAGGGGATGTGTTTGTGATTCATTTTTCAACTCGCTATATAAACATGTGGGTGATATTTGTTGGTCTACTAATACTTTTGAATTAAGGCTTGCCTTTAGGCCTGTAGGCTATGGTAAACTGAGTTAAATTGTTTTATGATCTGTATAAGGCATGCTACATAGGCTATGTGTGTTTTTACCCAAGTCTCTCTTTTTTTATCATGGAATTTAAAGATTGAAGGTAAAGATTAAACAATGGTGACATTTTTGTCTAATTGAGAATATGGGCCCATTTCAGAGAGGGCTATGACCTTTCACTATTGATTTGTGTTTCTTTAAAAGTATTCATAATAGGAGGGACATAATACTAGATGTTTCAGCCTTATATACTGTATATCTGCCAGCGGGCCCTTTTGAAGGCAGAACAAATTGGATTGCATCTTCATTCATATTTACGGTCAATACATTTATCTTTTCTGCTGCAATCTTTTTTTGATTCTGACATGCTTGCACAGAGCTAATTGACAACATAGACAGCAAAATAATAGTTTGTTGGTGCTGTAATATAGGCTGAGTGTGGCTGAGTTTGTATGTTAATGTACGAATGCTCCAACCGTTGAGTGCTGCAGATCACGAGAGTGACCTTATTGAAAATCCATTTTCCAAATGCCATGCTCTAGCTCTTTAGTGGGGTGATGCTAAAGAAATTACTGTCGACCTGACTCAGAATACGATTTTCATGTTGAAGCCTATGTTACAGAGATGAGTGTGAGGTGGGAATAAGCTTATGGGTGATCCTACCAATGAGGATGTGTGTTATTTATAGCTTTATGTTAACCATTTTTGTATACAGTACCCTACATTATTCCCTAAGGGTTTGACCATGCTTCACAAAATCTGGAACCCATCTTCCTGCAATTACTAAAGAGCAAATGTACCTCATGGATCCATCTAACCATGTTCCATAGTACAAGGAAAACACCACCCGAAAACAATATTTTAGTATTTCTTTCATTGGTCCATTGTTTATAATAGTCCCAAAAGTTTTCAAGATACTCTATGTAACATTCAAAATACAGAAATCATCCCCATATAATGCATTTTGCATCATATTTGTATTTATTATGGATCCCCATTAGCTGCTGCCAAGAATTAAGGCAGTTATACAATTGTATACAAACATTACAATACATTCATTACAGAAGTCACAACACGCTAAGTGTATGCCCTCAGGCCCATACTCCACTACCACATATCTACAACACAAAATCCATGTGTACGTGTGTTTATAATGTGTGTATATGCATGTGTCTGTGCCTATGTTTGTGTTACTTCACAGTCATATGATGCTGCGTTTTGCATCATCTGGGTACAAGGGCTCCAGTAATCAGTGATGTACCTCAATTGGCAGTGCCACAACGAGTAAGATGAGTCCCGGTAACCGGCTGGCATGCAGCGCTGGACCGCCCGCATTTAAAATTGTCATGTTGGAGACAGACAGCTAATTTCAGGGTTCAAATGAACCAAAGAGACTGTGTGTTGGATATTAGCATGGTTGTGTCCAACCCTGCTTGTTTCCTCGACTCTGCTACCAACCGCCTGGCATCACTAGACACCTCATGGGGATTATTGAGCTACAGGCAGGAATCAGCAAACGACCCCAGTAATGAGCCACCAATGGGTGAGGAGTGCCCCCTTGTGGACAGGGAGCGAGTTGCTCGTCTTTTTACTCTCACCCTGTGGACTCCTTGAACCCTTTGAGCACCATGGAACTCGGGGTAACAGAAGGGGCATCAAGCACAGATCATTTTCCATTATACGTCGTGCTTCTGTGAAACTGTATAGCCTGCGTAAAGCCTGGCCCCTTTATGGGCACAGGGGGCTCCAGCAATGGCTGACGTAGTACCCCTTTCAGCCTTAACCAAAATGGGGGCCCAGTGGTCACAGTAATGTTTTTGTGGAGGGGAGCACAATGATTTATACATACACTAGATGACTGATGTATACACTAAAGCCTCTCAATTGCAGAAGAAAGCAGTGTGGCATCTTCCTTCAGTCTTGAAACACTCTTTTTTTTACCGCAGCACGATCTGTTTAGAACAACCAAGCGACTTAATGCTGAAGACACTAAACAAGAGTGCTACACAAGTAATTCCACTGTGGGGAGGCATGAATAGCTAGTAGCAGTAGCTTGTCCACCTTGGCGATTTAGCTAACCTGGCTTGCACACTATGCAGTGCTTGTTTAGCTAGCCTGGTCTCGAAAGTCTACGTAGAACCGGACCACCGAGGTGGGACCGGACCCTTCATCGACAAGTCTGGGAAGAGAGGCACATATTGCTTGACTGAGGCATACACAGGTGGCATGTAGATTCCCATAACCTGCAACAGAGCGCATGGGAGTTAGGGTGAGCGCAAACACTACGCCCAGGCAGAAAATATATTTGATCCGACCAAAGACCCAATCCATCTCTGCATCCCGCAACTCAGCCGAGGTACGAGCATCCGGGAGATGAAGTCACTATTGGAAACGCCAGTCGCGGACCAGCCACTGTTTCTGGCATCGTCCACTAGTCTTGCATATGAGCTGATTCAAGCAAGAGCAGCCAGAGCATGCACCGAGCAGAAACAAACAAGACAACAAACATGAGTTTCTTTAGGGCATGGCCGCGACCTCGACCCAGCTTGTTAAGCTTTCGTCGTTTCGGTCACATTAGCCATCTTACCCATTGCTATAGTCAGGCCAAGCAATCCTACCAATAACTAATTGGTTTGTGGTCAGTGGTCTAACATCCAGAGGGTGAGCACACTCGGTCACAAAGGGACAGTTAAGTTGGCGCAAAGTCAGATAGTCTCGTGTTACAAAATTATAGCGTGAATCATTCCTGCTCAGTTCAAGGTGAAGAGCGGAATAATTTAAGAAATCAGTCCGAGCCTCGGGGTTATCACCTGGGGAAGGCAGGGCTTCCAGCAAGGCTTTTTGTTCATTGGCCTTGTCAGGGGGTGATTTTAGTTCTAAAGTCGAAGTCTTGAGACCGCGACTCCCCATAGTTGTGTTCTACCAAGAGTACCGACTGAAAGGGAACTGGATACCACTCCAATCCTATTTTCCACCCTTTCCGAACATTGTGTAAATGTTGTTATCATACTGGTCATCATACTACTGTACCTACTGCTTGCAGCCACAGCATATCAAGTATATGAGTGAGGAGACACATCTGCCACAACTGAGCCACCAGACACAAGCCTGGGAGACAAGGGCATATTTGAACGTATGCCAGAGGAGTCCAATGCTTCAAAGGACGATTCACTCCAGCTGATCACGGTCAGGTCCCAGACAAGCTGCTCACAGTAGTTAAGAATATGGTTAATTAATTGGCAGCAGCTCGGTCATATATCTATTTATGTACTATAGGGTCTGCACAGCACACTTTGACACCTCCATAACTTCATGTGTTGTATGTACCTTTTGTTTATTTGCTTTGTCAAACTCTACGTTGTGAATTATTGCCTGTCACATTGTGATGCCTTCCATTGTGTATGTAGAGTTTGTCTCTGGTACAGAGGGATTCATGCTCAGATGAGATCCGTTGTCGTATTATGTCTCATTATGTTACAGTAACTGCTGCAGATAAGCACATTCATTGTGCATTACACCCACCTAAAACCCATCATATTGGCGTCACAGAACAATTTGCAAACTACAGACAATCTGCATAATTTTACTGTCAGCATTCATGACATAGACCTACAAGCATCATTGTATCAAGCTCTCAGGTTGTCTTCATTAGGGCACACAGTAGCAAAATGTGTTGCAATGGAAAACAAAAATGTGCATTTCCAATTGGACAATTCCATGTAGTACCTCTCCGTTTTACTCTGTTTATTTTGTTTGGTGCCTACTGAACATGACCCTGACCCTTTATGGCAATGTGCAAAGTCAGGAGTGGGAAGTTTCACACGACAAAGATATCCCTGCTTTAAAGACTGTTGAACGACTGTATGCAAGTGAAAGCAGGGGGGGGGTATATATGGATATAACTGCTCCCTCACCTCTCTGAATCATTTAATCTCTGTGTGACATTATCCTCATCGGGGACCCCATGTCACCTCAACAAATTAGAGTTTTGCATCTGTGCTTCTCTCCCTGAGCTTTATTGCCATTAAACAGTACCCAGGAGGCTGTTTAAAAATCATTGAATTCAAAACACTTTATTGCTTAGGTATCACAAGCAGCACAGAGGGTTGCCTTGGATAGAAAGGGCACATTTGAATACCTTAGTTTCCCCAATGGCTCTTGTGGGAAAGAATATTTTCACCATTGTCTTGTGCATGCAAATAATCCAGATTATTCTGGTCTGGATGTATCAGGTCATTTTCCTCCAGGACTTTATTGTGTAGAAAAAAAGAAAGCATATCATGTCAAGGTATACAGATAATGTGAAGGTATGCTTCAATAGATTAGCTGGCCAATGTGTGACATTAGGATCACAATAGTAAATTGATGTAATCCAAATGTAACAGTATTGTCTTGTTTTGTAGAAAAAAATACAGAGGCTAACAGACCATGACTCAATAACTGAACATTCACCACCTAGAGCCATTAGGTTACTTTTGTATTCCATACATTGTCTATGTTAAAGACCACATAGTGAGATAGCTTGGGCCTATATGTGATGTCATTACTACTGTATATTGACTGGTCATTGAGGGCCAATTTATGCAATGGCCATTACAGTCTTGACTTTGTTGAGAACTTCTGTCCAAGTGCTCTGGTGTACTCAGGACAGGTAACTGCATGTGAAATTGTACTATGGTACTATGGTATTGATCCTAGCAATACTCAGTGGTGGAAAAGGTACCCAATTGTCATTCTTGAGTAAAAGTAAAGACACCTTAATAAAAAAAGAGTCACCCAGTAAAATACTACTTGAGTAAATCTACAAGTATTGAGTATTAAATATGCTTAAGTATCAAAAGTAAATGTCATTGCTAAAATATTCTTAAGTATCAAAAGTAAAAGTAAAAATAATTAAAAATTACTTCTATTCAAACAAACCAGACGACACCATTTTCTTTTTTATTTATTTACGGATAGCCAGGGGCACACTCCAACACAAGCATTTGTGTTCAGTGAGTCTGCAAGATCAGACGCAGTAGGGATGACCAGGGATGTTCTCTTGATGAGTATGTGATTTGGACCCTTGTCCTGTCCTGCTAAGCATTCAAAATGTAACGAGTACTTTTGAGTGTCACAGAAAATAATTTTTTTTTTTAGGAATGTAGTGAAGTAAAAGTAAAAGTTGTCAAAAATCTAAATAGTAAAGTACAAATACAAAAAAACACTACTTAAGTAGTGCTTTAAAGTATTTTTACTTTTACTAATACTCCAGTGCAGGTTTGATTGAATTGAGCTATACTTTACTGGTGTAGGAAATGCCAACTGACTATTTTTTTAAAAGACCGACTAAGGCTTTTAAAGACCGACTAGTGACCATATTACTGTCACACCGGCAGTCATGAGTCATGACATCAGTAATCTCTCCTCTTATGCACTCGGGACATGCGTTGGTAGTATACAACTCACTAATGGCAAGGTACTCAGGGCTCTGTTGTGCTTCTAACCACTCTGACATCAATGCAATCTAAAATCACATCAAACACTTATCATCAAAACAGTATTGTATTTTAAAACTCACCTCACTGTGAATTATCAATTTGAATATAGAAGTTCAACAACAGGTTGAAACTGAGTGGAAAACATGGTCATTGTGGATGTTGTTTCAAAGCTTAACAACGAAGTGGACAGCGATTTCTAAGGTGATAATGAATTAAAAACACGAATACACATGTTAGAGTCTTATACATACAGGGCGGAGAACAAGTTTTTGATACATTGCCGATTTTGCAGGTTTTCCTACTTACAAAGCATGTAGAGGTCTGTCATTTTTATCATAGGTCCACTTCAACTGTGAGAGACGGAATCTAAAACAAAATCCATAACATTGTATGATTTTTAAGTAATTAATTAGCATTTTATTGCATGCCATAAGTATTTGATACATCAGAAAAGCAGAGTTAATATTTGGTACAGAAACCTCTGTTTGCAATTACAGACATCATACGTTTCCTGTAGTTCTTGACCAGGTTTGCACACACTGCAGCAGGGATTTTGGCCCACTACTCCATACAGACCTTCTCCAGATCCTTTAGGTTTCGTGGCTGTCGCTGGACAATACAGACTTTCAGCTCCCTCCAAAGATTTTCTATTGGGTTCAGGTCTGGAGACTGGCTAGGCCACTCCAGGACCTTGAGATGCTTCTTACGAAGCCACTCCTTAGTTGCCCTGGCTGTGTGTTTCGGGTCGTTGTCATGCTGGAAGACCCAGCCACGACCCATCTTCAATGCTCTTACAGAGGGAAGGAGGTTGTTGGCCAAGATCTCGCGATACATGGCCCCATCCATCGTCCCCTCAATACAGTGCAGTCATCCTGTCCCCTTTGCGGAAAAGCATCCCCAAATAATGATATTTCCACCTCCATGCTTCACGGTTGGGATGGTGTTCTCGGGGTTGTACTCATCCTTCTTCTTCCTCCAAACACGGCGAGTGGAGTTTGGACCAAAAAGCTCTCTTTTTGTCTCATCAGACCACATGACCTTCTCCCATTCCTCCTCTGGATCATCCAGATGGTCATTGGCAAACTTCAGATTGGCCTGGACATGCGCTGGCTTGAGCAGGGGGACCTTGCGTGCGCTGCAGGATTTTAATCCATGACGGCGTAGTGTGTTACTAATGGTTTTCTTTGAGACTGCGGTCCCAGCTCTCTTCAGGTCATTGACCAGGTGTAGTTCTGGGCTGATCCCTCACCTTCCTCATGATCATTGATGCCCCATGAGGTGAGAGCTTGCATGGAGCCCCAGACCGAGGGTGATTGACCGTCATCTTGAACTCCCATTTTCTAATAATTGCGCCAACAGTTGTTGCCTTCTCACCAAGGTGCTTGCCTATTGTCCTGTAGCCCATCCCAGCCTTGCGCAGGTCAACAATTTTTACCCCTGATGTCCTTACACAGCTCTCTGGTCTTGGCCACTGTGGAGAGGTTGGAGTCTGTTTGAGTGTGTGGACAGGTGTCTTTTATACAGGTAACGGGTTCAAACGGGTGCAGTTAATACAGGTAATGAGTGGAGAACAGGAGGGCTTCTTAAGGAACAACTAACAGGTCTGTGAGAGCCGGAATTCTTACTGGTTGGTAGGTGATCAAATACTTACAGTGGGAGCAATTTCCAAGAGCCTGAAGGTACCACATTTATCTGTACAAGCAATAGTACGCAAGTATAAACACCATTACTCCACGCAGTTGTCATACCACTCAGGAAGGAGACGTGTTCTGTCTCCTAGAGATGAACGTATGTTGGTGCGAAAAGTGCGAATCAATCCCAGAACAACAGCAAAGGACCTTGTGAAGATGCTGGAGGAAGCAGGTACCAATGTATTTATATCCACAGTAAAAGGAGTCCTATATCGACATAACCTGAAAGGCTGCTCAGCAAGGAAGAAGCCACTGCTCCAAAACCGCCATAAAAAGCCAGACTATGGTCTGCAACTGCACATGGGGACAACGATCATACTTTTTGGAGAAATGTCCTCTGGTCTAATGAAACAAAAAATATAACTATTTGGCCATAATGACCATCGTTGTGTTTGGAGTAAAAAGGGGGAGGCTTGCAAGCCGAAGAAGACCACCCCAAACGTGAAGCACAGGGGTGGCAGCATCATATTGTGGGGGTGCTTTGCTGCAGGAGGGACTGGTGTACTTCACAAAATAGATGGCATCATGAGGATGGAAAATTATGTGGATATATTGAAGCAACATCTCAAGACATCTGTCAGGAAGTTAAAACTTGGTCGCAAATGGGTATTCCAAATGGACAATGACCCCAAGCATACTTCCAAAGTTGTGGCAAAATGGCTTAAGGACAACAAAGTCCAGGTATTGGAGTGGCCAACACAATGCCCTGACCTCAATCCTAAAGAAAATGTGTGGTCAGAACTGAAAAGTGTGTGCTAGCATGGAAGCTAACAAACCTGACTCCGTTACACCAGCTCTGTCAGGAGGAATGGGTCAAAATTCACCTAAGTTATTGTGGGAAGCTTGTGGAAGGCTAACTGGCAACAATTAACACATTGAAGTACCAAAGAAAACAGCATCAAAATAAGTCAAATATTATAGAATAATATTTAAAATGTGCCAAAGGTCCTGTAGGCGCTATGAAATAAAAACATCCAATCTGATGATCCCAACTCCAAGTCCCAACATTAACATTAAGCATGGTTACCACGTCTGGATTTTGATGTTTTAAATATATGCCACTTCTGACGCTATGAACATTAATATGGACTACTGGCAGATCCACTGTGAATACAACACACAACATCAAGTGTCTCTCTCTCTTGGAGAGAGGGGTATGCATCCAAAATGGCCCCCTATCCCCAATATCCCCACTACTTTTGACCAGGGCACCATTTGGACACACCCGGGGTCTCAGTTTCACTCAGAAAAGGAGACCAGGGAGGGTTAAAACCTATGGGTCTCACTACAGCTTTGATGTCAGGCTTCGGCTGAGTATAATTATAGAGTGCAGCATAAAAAGCCCCAGCAGATCCAAATCTATACTTGATACGGTATGATTCTGTCACTCTCATTAATTGCTTGAGTATAAATAGATTTCATTTTCCCAGACTCAAGACAGAAAATAAATTCCAGTCAAAGGCACTTTTGCACCATTCTCTAAATTAATTTGGTAGAATGAACACCTTTTCAATGACATTTCTCTTTCATTTACTGTTGGAAATGTCTCCCGAGGCTGGGCTCCATCAATATTATATGGTTTGAGCGTAATTGCATCTTAGCTCTCCATTGCTCGGAACTTAATTAAGGATAAATTGCATTGTGTGAATACATTGGTTATACTATGTTTCATATAATATCAATACTCTTACCCGGCTTAAAGTTGATAGTCTTGAACCTCTTTGACTTGTAAGCTGTTAAGAATCTCTTGATTGTTATTCGTAATGTGTTGTTTTTTTCCCCCTTGTTAATAGTAGTTCACCAAACTACAGCGGCCTCAGAAATGACATCAATACTCACAATGATTGTAGCTCAGAGGTATCATTATAATTCTGATTACATAGACTAAGTCTTGCAGTTAGACCAGGGCAAATCATTCAGTCGATATTCATTCCGGCTTTAGACTATTGTCTATATGAATGCTGTTGCCACTGTATTGACGCCATTGGATGCAGTTTTTCCTCGCTTTATTATGGGCAACAGGTTCTGTACACATCACTGCATTACTCTATCAGAAAGTAGACTGGCCCTCTCAAATCATGTTGATCAAGGCACTGCTCTCTTCTTGTTTATAAAGTCCTCTTGTGCAAACTTCCGCCATACCTTACCTCATTGTTAAATTACAGACATACGGGTCACCAGACCCGATCAAAGGGACTTCTGACTCTGGAGATCCCTTTGGTCTCCACTGAGTTGGGTGGAAATTCATGTATTTATTTTTTAGCTCCAGAACTCTCTAAAGTTGAATGTTTTCGTACCTCTAGGGCAGTTCAGACGGCTGGTTGATGACTATTTTACTGTGGAATGCATTTGTTTCTCATGATTGTGTTTTATAAAATACTTTCCTTAAGGGGGAAGTTCACCCCAAAACACTTCTGGGCCCTTTATAAAACTCACCTGGTCGTTTGTCAGTACCCCAGACAGTTTTTAGGTCCATTGCTTGAGTATTTAGATGTATGTAATAAGCTGATTCTACGCCCGCCGTCCCCATAGAAACTCCGAACACACTGCTCTGAACTCCCATTACCACAATAGTCCTTGTAATGACGTTCTCCGCGCAATTTTTCAGCTAACTTATTTTAGTAGGCATAGTTTTACGCAATGTATTTTGTTATTTCCATATTGAAATCCAGGAAGTAGATGAATGCACGCCGCAAGTCAGTACCTTGGTCGGGACATCCGAGGTGGGCGTGGTTGAAGGATGTAAACAATAATTTTCTGTTCTCACTCCCTCACAGTATTTGCTGTACTCGTCAAATTAGAGTAAAGAATGTCAGATCACGAGGACGAAGAGGAAATTGGAGGCCGGCCTCATTTTTAGAATGATTCTGTTGTGCCATATCGGTTTGAGACGGATGATACTGAGGCTGTGTTGTTCCATTTGCGGGCTGACTTAGAGAAATGAGCTGGAGAGAGACAGGAGCGAGCAGATGTCGAGGAAACACAGGCTCTTCCCAGAACGCACAGTGACTGGTGGTGCAGTTGCGGGAGATGCCAACCTCTACCAACAGACAAGCTGTCAAGAATGGGACCAGCTTATTCCAATAATGGAGGAGGAAGAACATCAGACTGACGATGCAGAAGAAGATGGCCTGTGTGTAATTAAACACTTAGATTTCTTATCTCATATCAATCCTGGTTTGTTGGAGACTATCTTCAGAATGCCCAGGATCAACTTGAAACGACGTGCCACACCTGACGGTCCAAATGGGAAGCTCTCTGAAGTGTAAGTGTTTTGGCTAATATTACTCACACAATATTTGTATTACTCTCTAACATGAAAAATATATAACCTACCTAATTGCACCCTTCCAATTGTATTTTTTAGTATCCTGCCTAAACCCCATAATGTAACTGGCTACTGTATTCCCCTTCAAGTTTGTCTGACAATGATGACATTCTGGCTAGTTAACCAGTGTCTAGAACGAGTGGATGCTCGCCATAGAAATATAATATGGGCCTACATAAACAATTTATATTACCAAACAGTATAAGAAGTATACAATCAATAGTAGCAGTAGAGAAGAACATGTTGTTTGTAACTGCCAGTCTAGCTTTTCTACAAATAATCTCCTAACTAGCCTGTATACCTACACACAAGAGGAAGACAAACCACTATCACCCTTTGAACAAGGAGTTGTCTATACAGTCTTCAAGTATAAACACCATGAGAGCCATCAGGCAGGTAGCCTCTTGATTAAGGTTTTGGGCCAGAAACCAAAAGGTTGCTGGTTCTAATCCCCGAGCAGACAAGGTGAAACATCTGTCTTTGTGCCCATGAGCAATGCACTTAGTCCTAACTGCTCCTGTTAGTCACTCCGGATAAGATCGTCTGCTAAATTATCTAAATGTATTGTGCCATCATCCATACGGCTTATAAATTAATATGCTTAATGATCCCTGAGCCTGTTATATTTTATGTTGTATAGACATAGGTCTATATATTTTCTTGATTGTTGTATATAACATTGTCATGTATTTATTTTCTGTCTCTCTAGACAATACAGACGGGTCTCTTATCGTATAACCATGGAGTGGATGCTGAGGGGAGATCATCTAGGTCGAGGCCAAAAAAATGGGTACTCCCAGCCTCTGTGGTGGCAGCAGTTACATCCAACTACCCTGACCCCATCAGCAGCGACATTGGATTCCAGGAAGTTGAGGAGGCTCATAGCATCTTATACGAATAACATTTTCAAGAAATTACATTGTTGTTAAAAACGTCTGGGGTTTTTCTCAAGAATTGAATGTTATTATTAAACAATATTGGGTTGTTGGGTTGGATTGAAAACCTATACGACGATAGCTCTCTATGTACAAGGTTTGAGAACCGTGGTGTTATGTAAAACACAGGGAAGATACCAATTGCATCCAGAGGAAACCAGAAACCAGAGGACGCTTTCTCATCCAATGTGTTTTGAGAAGGAGACGAGGAGTATGCAATGAGATCTTCCCACAGAATCTTACTCATTACTGGGACGTCTCCCTGTTCTAAAACGTCATCTGGTGCAAAACACACCTACCTGGGCACACGGGCCAGATTAATCGAATCCCAATGGACCTAAAAACGTCTGGGGTACTGACAAACCACCAGGCAAGTGTTATAAAGGGCCCAGAAGTGTTTTGGGTGAACGTCCCATTTAAATTGCTTGTAAATATATTTTTATTGTGTTGAAATTGTAAATATTGTGAATTTGTATGAATGTGTGCAGGGCTCCCTTTTAAAGAGGCCTTCGTTTCAATGGGTTTTCCCTGTTAAAATACATTTAAATAAAAACAATACATACAAATGTAATTACTGTACCATGACGAAAACAAACACCTAAATGAAGTAAATTAGAGGTTATAGCAACACTTGTTGCAAGAATTGCAATCACTAAGAGTGTTACTATTTCATGACATTACTAACCTACCACAAGACAACCTGGCTTGTACTGTAGTGCCACATTGTGTGTGTGTGTCTCTGTCTGTCTGCATGTGTTTGTGTCTCCCCAGAAGGAACACATTTGCCATCAAAGCCCTTGACATTTACAGTTCTTACTTTCTTTTAGCAGTGGTTCTCAAAACTCTCCCCGGGGACCCACAGTCGCCTGATTCAACTTGTCATCAAATCATCAATATCTTGACTAGTTGAATCAGGTGAGCTAGTTCAATGCCACAACAAAATTGGGAAACATCTTGGGGTCACTGAGGAGAAGTTTGAGATCCACTGACTTATAGGCCTCATCGCCTTTTACATTGTGTGCGTCTGCATGTGTGTATGTGAATGCATGCAAGTGCGTGTCTGTATGCATGTGCATATGTGTACTGCGTGTGTGTTTTTGTACGTGCTTGCATGCGAGTGTGTGCCTGCATGCATGTGCGTACGTGTTTATGTCTGCTCTCCAAAATGATATTGTGAGTCCTCACAGAAATGGCTGCCATTAGCTCGGGCTAATTAAAATAGTGGGTGACAAAGGTTAGAGACTCTGTTTGCATGTGTCCCTTTTCTCTGGAGAGATAGAGGCTGGTTAGAGAGAAAACAGCAGTGTTTCAGTGTACTTCATTAAGATGTTTCAACTGACCTGTGGTCTCCATGTCTGGATACTGAAAGCTCCTGGAGTTTGTGTCTGAATCCCAAATTCAGCAGGTGTGAAACTACTGTTGTTCAACATTTATTGTGGTTAATTTGTGACAATAATACAAGTTGGTGTTTTGGAGAACAGCAAAGACATGTATTCAAACCATTAGCATATTGTATGCCCGTTGTATGCATATGCCTCAGTCAAGACAACTAGACTAGACATGAGATTCAAATTCTGTGATCTATAATCATTTTGCTCTCTGGTAGGCTATAAACAAAATATCAGTGATACATATGCACACTGGTTGGATGGGAATGGTTTCTGCATTCAGCATCTGTACTTTTGACCTTCCTTTGGTCTTGATGTTTTTATGTCAGGATGAACTCATGCATTCATAGATACCAACCCACATTGGTTATTTGAAACTCCCCAGACTCCACAGTATAGCATTTTACCTGGGAGCAGTTACTGTTTGCGAAACGTTTGTACTGGGCTTAACAAACTATACAAAACAACAAAACAAACGTGAAGCTATATAAACTGAGTGCTGACACAGGCAACTACACATAGACAATAACCCACCAAATACCCAAGGAAATATGGTCCCCAATCAGAGACAACGATAAACAGCTGCCTCTGATTGAGAACCAATCTAGGCAACCATAGACATAAAAACACCTAGACTAGAAACAACCCCATGAACATACAAAAACCCTAGATAGGACAAAAACACATATCACCCTCGTCACACCCTGACCTAACCAAAATAATAAAGGAAACAAAGAATACTAAGGTCAGGGTGTGACAAGGGTGTGCTTTTTGTGCTACAGTAGCCTTTAATTAAGTTCACCTGTCAAATGTAGAAAAATGGCATCTATGTATAACAGTGCAAGGTTAATTTCACAGTAAAATGCGACAAAATGCATTTAAAAATGTAAGCTGTGAATGCCTAAAATCTAATTCCACCTTGACATTATGGGGTATTGTGTGTAGGCCAGTGACAAAAAATCTCAATATAATCCATTTTAAAACCAGGCTGTAACACAAAAAAAATGGAAAAAATCTAAGGATATGAATATTTTCTGAAGGCACTGTGTGTCTGCTGCCAACCTTGCGTCCACAATTAATCATGACCCCAGCTTCTGTCTTGAGCAAAGCCAATATTCTCCCCATCAAATGTTCCAGCAAACACAATGTGCCGTGATGCTACTGTATATCACCCAGCAACGGTATAATGTGGTCACAAGCTGATATTTCGAAAGGGAAAGAGTATCGTAAAGATAGAGAGTATGCTCTCACCCGTCTGCCATTTGCTTTGTCTTCTTTTTGTATTTTCAAAGCATCTCAAAATCACTTCACTTAACTCAAAATACGTATTGGCTTATACATGTAATTGAAAAGCCATGGTTATCAGCTTTGAAGATGAAAAGAGAGTGGCCCCCTCGTAAAATAATTGTGTTTATCGTCAGAGAGATGCTGGGGAGAGACACTGATTACCATGAATAAATTAGGCACAATTTCCATAAGTGGATGATACCTTATCTTAAAATGACATGCCAGTGTGGAATCTACGTTCTAGAGTAATTGCCTCTCTTGCAAGATGTTTCCAAAAGTTCATTTTCATCAATTGATTTTTATTAAATTTGAGAAATACTCAGAAGTGCATGACATTTCCATCGGGCTCGTTCGGAATCACACTTTCTGCATCGTTACCCTTCATCTGTAATTACTCAACACATGTATAAGTTGTGACATTTGTGGAAGCATGTTATGTGTGCATCATTAAGTCATGACAGGAACATTATCATAAACTCATGACTAAATAGTCACTGAACTTGCTCAAAGTTGCACTTCTTTTGCACAGTTGCCGTTCTCACTTATATCTTCCGTCAAACTCTACATTCTTGATGTCGATGCTTGTCAGACTTTCTTATTCAATAACCTTTATAATTAATCCTATGATCAATCATTGTAATGACTTACCCGAATACCCAATCAAAGTTGTGTATGCCTATTGAGGAGATCAATGCACTTGATAAAAAAACGAGAGCCATTTGTTGTATACATTTTTATTGAAGTGACATGTAATCCTCACTGTTTCCTTCCTCTCTCCTTGCAGCTTCTCTTATTTACAAGTATCAGGCCACAGCCAGTGGTAGGCCAGGTGACAGAATGTACAGCAATACAAACAAAATTGTTGTTTAAAGCTCAGAAGTAGGCAATTTAATGGGTTGTAAAAAGCAATATAACGCCAGGGTAAGGTAACTGAATTTGTGGCTACTTATTTAGCTTCAGTGTTTGCTTACCAAGTGCATCTGTTGTGAATCTCCTGAGAAAGGTGCTTACTTGTCACGGGTGTCATCTTCGGATGAGGAGGAATCGGACCAAAGCACAGCGTGGTGAGTGTTCATGACTTTTATTGAACTGAACACTTAACAAAAATAACAAAGTGAATACAGAAACCAAAATAGTCCTCTCAGGTGAAGAATACTAAACCGAAAACAACTTCCCACAAAACATAGGAGGGGAAAAAGCTACCAAAGTATGGTTCCCAATCAGAGACAACGATAGTCAGCTGTCCCTGATTGAGAACCGTACCCGGCCAAAACAAAGACATACAAAACATAGAAAAATAACATAGAATGCCCACCCCCCCAAAGGTGCGGACTCTGGCCGCAAAACCTGAACCTATAGGGGAGGGTCTGGGTGGGCATTTCTGCACGGTGGTGGCTCTGGTGCGGGACGTAGACCCTGGACTAGGGACCTTGTAGCCTGCCCCGGACTGGGCACCCTCATTGCGGGCCCCGGACTGGGCACACTTGTTGGGGGCTGGACTGGAGGGCGCCTCTGGAGGCTCCGGACTGGAGGGCGCCGCTGGAGGCTCCGGACTGGGGGGCACCGCTGGAGGCTCCGGACTGGAGGGCGTCGATGGAGGCTCCAGACTGGAGGGCGATTCGGAAGGCTCCGGACTGGAGGGCGACTCGGAAGGCTCCGGACTCGAGGGCTTTGGGGGAGCACTGGAGCTCTGGTGCACAGCCTTGGCACCACTCCTCCAGGCTGAATGCCCACTTTAGCCCGGCCCCTCCAGAGTGAAGGCACAGGTCGAACCGGCCTGTGGGGGAGCACTGGAGATCTGGTGCTTACCACTTGCACCTCTCCACTTGGCTCCATGCCCACTTTAGCCCGGCACGGGCGGAGCGCAGGCATAGGACGAACTGAACAGTCCCAGCACACCGGAGACACAGTGTGCAGAGCCGGCGCATGATACCCTGGGCCGAAACGGCTCACTGGAGACCAAGCGCGCTAAGCTGCAACAATCCGCCCTGGCTGGATGCCCACTCTCGCATGGCACTTGCGGGGGGCTGGCATATAGCGCTCCGGGCTATGAGCACGCACTAGAGACACCATGCACTTTACCGCATAACACTGTGCCTGTCCAGTACCATGCTGCTTCCGGTAAGCACGGGGAGTTTGCTCAGGTCTATAGCCTGACTCCGCCAATGTCCCCGTGTGCCCCCTCCCCCCAAACAATTTGGGGGTTGCCTCTCGTGCCTGCTTCGCTCACTTGCCTCAAATATTCCCCAGCCTGTCTCCAGGGTCCCTTTCCGGCCAATATGTCCTCCCATGTCCAGGAGTTCTGAACCCTCTGCTCCTCCATACCATGCTGCTTGGTCCGTTGGTGGTGGGTAGTTCTGTAACGGCTGTTGAAGGAAGAGGACCAAAGCGCAGCATCATACGTGTTCATGACTTTTATTGAACTGAACACTAAACAAAAATAACAAATGGATACACGAAACCGAAACAGTCCTGTCACGTGAAGAACACTAAACAGAAAACAACTACCCACAAAACATAGGAGGGAAAAAGCTACCTAAGCATGGTTCCCAATCAGAGACAACGATAGTCAGCTGTCCCTGATTGAGAACCATACCCGGCCAAAATACAAAACATAGAAAAATAACATAGAATCCCCACCCCAAATCACAACCTGACGAAACCAAAATAGATACATAAAAAGCTCTCTAAGGTCAGGGCGTGACATTACTGTGATACAGTTGCTAAAATAAAACAAGGGCATTTACAAAACAAGATAGGAACTACAAATCCAATGCGGAGGCCAACTGGACACATTTAGAAAGAATAGAGTTATTCAGTTCAGGGTGAGTCCCTGTATCAAATGAATTAATAAACAACAAATGTTGTGTTAAAACTGCTGTGATCTTACTATTACTCAGCAGGCATAGCTTTGACATTATATTTTTAATGGGCTCCTCAAATGGCACACTCTTGAGTTGACCCTCCAGGCAAAAACTTCCAACACTTGGATACATTAATACTCTGAATGAATCGAAGGATCCATCAGGCATAATGATACCATTATAGCAGTATGTCCTTTGGATAATGTGTATATGGAAACATGCACTAGAATTTTACCTATTTGTATTCGCTCCTAAACAATCTCTTACCAACTATGCTATGCAGAAGTCCTCTTTTCTTCTCTTTGAAAATGCAAAAGTGGGCACTTCTGGGAATGAGTGCTCCAATTTAACACCTTTCCCCATCTGTTATGTGGGATTTCAAGAGTTTTTCCCAAGTTTGGCTAATTCAGACCAATGGTAATAATAACAATCCTTTGGGCTATGTGTTAATATTGGAGGTAATACATGGTAAATACATGAAGTGCGAGAAAGACTGCTAATAAGATGGGCCTTATGCGTGCATGTAGGTCTCAAGTAAAGGTCACAGGCAGTATTTTGAATCAAGGTAATGTAAGGAGAAGTAAAGCATTACTTTTGAGGTCCCTACTGCACATGATAAATAATGACATCTAAACCTGTACTTGTGGTCTGTATCAATCAAATCAATCACATTTATTTATAAAGCCCTTCTTACATCAGATGATGTCACAAGTGCTGTACAGAAACCCAGCCTAAAACCCCAAACAGCAAGCAATGCAGGTGTAGAAGCATGGTGGCTAGGAAAAACTCCCTAGAAAGGCCAGAACCTAGGAAGAAACCTAGAGGAACCAGCCTATGAGGGGTGGCCAGTCCTCTTCTGGCTGTGCCGGGTGGAGATTATAACAGAACATGGCCAAGATGTTCAAATGTTGATAGATGACCAGCAGGGTCAGATAATAATAATCACAGTGGTTGTCGAGGGTGCAGCAGGTCAGCACCTCAGAAGTAAATGTCAGTTGGCTTTTCATAGTCTGTCAGTATCACTTGTGAAAAAGGACCAAACAATAAATGTATCCTTTCTATTGTGTTGATGTTTTTAACTTGTAGTATAAACTTAAGCCCAGTGCAGTCAAAAACATGATTTACCTGTTTTTTATTTATGTTTCGACACTAGTACGTTGAAATAATACTGTGAAATTGTGAAAATTATGATAATGTCCTTTTAGTGTTAGAGCTGTTTGAAAACACCGCCTAAAATGTAAGTTTGGTGGGATGGTGTTTTTGCCTACCTGGTGACATCAGTAAGAAAGAAAGCTACGAACCTCTCTGCCAATAACAACTAGTTTTCAGTTTTCCCCTCCCCTCTCAGACCACTCCAATAGCGGTGCATGGTTAAAATCGCTGGGAGGCCAAGCCAGACAAAAAAGCATATTACAACCTTTTTTTAATGATAATTGCATTCTTTGCTTTATAACCTGTTAGTTCATATGCCTTGCCACCGTGATATTTAGGCCTAAGGCCGAGACAATAAGATATAACACTGTGGCAGAATAAATTCAACCACACCTTTGTTTCATCACAAAACTGGAGAGCAATACTGACGGTCTAAGACAGATATCTGATCAGCAAATCATCGTTGATGAGGTTTTATATTTTGCCCCCTCTCTCACATTCATTCCACTTCTACCATTGCTTCTAGGCTCAAATAAATTAAAACATCTATATGTCTCTGAACATGTATTGCTTTTTATTATTAGTTTGTGTTTTTCAGCCAAAAAGTATAGATATCATTTCGAGAGATAAAGTAACATGGAAGAGGGTTGACAGTGTTTAACAAATATCAGGGATGTGGTGCAGTTTAAATGCACCAAAACACTGTTTATGCACATTTTATTATGGCGAATGGTGGAAATGCATCTCAACATCAGCATTGTTAGGATTTATATTTGCATTACCCGACACCCCTAAACATATTTTTCTACATAACTGATCTTCACCACATTATTTCATGGTATCACGTCTCAGGATATGACCCACATGCAGACACAGGAGGTGGATAGTACAGTTCTCAATTATTTATTATAACACATGGTAAAGGCCAGGTTGAGGACAGGCAAAGGTTCAGTTTAGGTCAGAGTCAGGCAGGTATAGGATGGCAGGACGGGGTCAGGGCAGGCAGAGGTTCATAACTGGGAAAACTAGGAAACAAACACTTGAGAAACAGGAAAATGGGAAAGCTCGCTGGTAAGACCTGAAAAACTGGCCATAGACAAACAGAGAACACAGGTATAAATACTCAGGGGATAATGGGGAAGATGGACTACACCTGGAGGGCTATATTTAGAAGAAAGTTAGACACAAGAAAACAAACTAGGGGATTTTAGACACATTATTCAACCAAGTTTTATAATTTTATTTAAATAAATTGGCTACCAATGAAAGCATTTTTTTCAACTTCGACCAATTTCTTCTAAAGTTAAGTACAGTGTATTATCTGTGAATACTTTGACATTGCAAATGGAGGTAATCCCTTTGGGTAATATAATCTGTCAGTCTGTATGTTTAGTTTCCGTGTCTGACACCTAATTAAGGGATTTTTTTTACAGCCCGCAGCACGGAGAGGGAATTGAATACCTGTAGGAATATGTAGAAACTGTCTCTAACTGAGGTGTATATTAACTGGCTAAGCCAGTGGAACTGTACCTTTTTAGGTTTTTCATTTAGGCCTATATCAATGTCATCTTTAACAACTGGTAATTTGGAACATATTTGGATAACCATAATATGAGGATTTCAAGGGTATGAACCCAAAGTTTTTCTTTGTCAGTTATTGAGTACAGCCCCAAAAATATTTTTCAAAAGTACCCAAATTAGACTTTTCTTGATCAATGGACTTCCTCCCTCAATCATGTAAGTATATGTGCCCTGTAATGGTATTACATTAGTGTATTTAGACATTATTATGATTGTGCAGTGTTGGTTTCATTTATCCATGCAGAAAATGGAAAACAAAATAATATATGAATAAATTAGGCGAAAAGGGGATTTATTTTTCCTTTGCTCCTCTCCTCCCTTTGCCCATGGTAGTGAGCATTATGACAGGAGGCATGGCTTCCCCTGTGCAGTAATTGGAATGTGAGTTGGCAGTAGGTGTATAGTAATGGGGTCCTGCAATTTGGTGGCAGTAGTCAGAACCTGTCAGAATTTATGTAAAGACGTGTATTCCACTTTGCTGTGGAGAAAGCCCTGCATTTTAATAGTGCAGCTGTAAGCGTTTCAGTAATTCAAGGTGGCGTCATTAGAGGCTTATTTATTCACTCCGGGCTGGGGAAAGGAGATGATGCCGTCCCGATCAGCTGTGGCAGCTTCGTCTCACCACCTCCCGCAGGGCTGTAGAATCGAAATTAGAGTGGAATGGGCAAACACGACAATCACACAGCCGTTAATGAATTACCACGTAAAGAAAACAACAAGTCGACTCGGAGGGGACTGGGAAGGGGTTAGAATGTTTTTTTTTTGTTTCGTTGCAAGGATGGTGGGGTGGCATTGTCAAGGCCTCCTCCATTGTTTTGGAGAAACTCGCATCTTAAAGCCACCGCTCTCTGTAGCCTTTGAAGTAAATGGTGTCCAGGGAGTTTAGAGGATAATCAAAACAACAGAGCTGCAAAAAACCAGATGAAATAAGAGAGAATCCCCCCGGGTTGGAGATTAAATCATGTTTTTCAATCATTATATGCTCAATGGAACGTAAAGGAGTGTGCTCTGTACTGGTGTTAACCTTTCTTGCTGTTTATGACTACACAGTATGTTGAGTGAAAAGCTATGGAGGCCCTCCAAGCTATTCACACTCCCACTCAAACCCACTGAACTGTATTAACATAGTTTGAGTTCATGCATTGTCTGCAGGTTCCCATCGTCCTCTAGTGGTACATGCAACATATTTCAAGCTTTCAATTCTATTATGGGTATATGGTGCTCTTAAATGGACCATATTTGACACATTACCCATTTGTGAGCAACCAGCATTACTAGCTAAAGATGCACTCATGCTACCATGGCATTTGTCAATATAGAGGCTAAAGAAAAAAGTGCCATCCCTGTGACTGGCTATGGTACAGTATTTTTTTACATCTATAGGTTAGTAACAATGTCTGGACCTATGAGACGTCAAAGAGGTAATTTGTATTTTATTAGGATCCCCATTAGCTGTTGCAAAAGCAGCAGCTACTCTTCCTGGGGTCCACACAAAACATGAAACATAATACCAAATGACATAATACCGAACATCAATGAACTAGAACAACTCAGAACTACATACATTTTTTTAAGGCACATGTAGACTACATATCAATGCATACACACAAACTATCTAGGTCAAATAGGGGAGATGTGTTGTGCCGTGAGAGGTTGTTTTATCTGTTTTTTTTAAACCAGGTTTGCTGTTTATTTGAGCAATATGAGTTGGATGGAAGTTCCATGCAATAAGAGCTCTATATAATACTGTATGCTTTCTTGAATTTGTTCTGGATTTGGGGACTATGAAAAGACCCCTGGTGGCATGTCTGGTGGGATAAGTGTGTGTGTCAGAGCTGTGTGTAAATTGACTATGCAATCAATTTGGGATTTTCATCACATTAATGTTTTTTTTTAATGTTTTTTTTAAGAAGTGATGCAGTCAGTCTCCTCAACTCTTAGCCAAGAGAGACGGACATGCATAGTGTTTCTATCAGCCCTCTGATTACAATTAAGAGCTAAACGTTCCACTCCGTTCTGGGTCAGCTTCAGCTTAACTAGGTATTTCCTTGTAGCACGAGACCACACGACTGGACAATAATCAAGATTAGACAAAACTAGACTGCAGAACTTGCTTTTTGGAGTGTGGTGTCAAAAAAGCAGAGCATCTCTTTATTACGGACAGACCTCTCCCCATCTTTACAACCATTGAATCTATATGTTTTGACCATGACAGTTTACAATCTGAAGTCTCCTCAACTTGTTCAACAGCCACACCATTCATTACCATATTTAGCTGAGGTCTAGAACTTAAGGAATGATTTGTACCAATTACAATGATCTTAGTTTTGGAGATGTTCAGGACCAGTTTATTAATGGCCACCCATTCCAAAACAGACTGCAACTCTTTGCTAAGGGTTTCAGTGACTTCATTAGCTGTGGTTGCTGATGCGTACATGGTTGAATCATCAGCATACATGGACACACAAGCTTTGTTTAACGCCAGTGGCAGGTCATTGGTAAAAATAGAAAAGAGTACAGGGCCTAGAGAGCTGCCCTGCAGTATATCACACTTTACATGTTTGACATTAGAGAAGCTTTTGAGTTCTATTAGAAAAATGGCTCTGAATCCACGATATGGCAGAGGTTGAAAGCCATAACACATACAATTTTTCAACAATAGGTTATGGTCAATAAATCAAAGGTTGTACTGAAATCTAACAGAACAGCTCCCACAAACAACATTTCTTTCAACCAGTCATCAGCCATTTGTGTCAGTGCAGTACATGTTGAGTGCCCTTCTCTTTAAACATGCTGAACGTCTGTTGTTAATTTATCTACAGACAAATAGCATTGTATTTGGTCAAACACGTTTTTTTCCAAGAGTTTGCTAAGAGCTGGCAGCAAGCTTATAGGTCTGCTGTTAGAACCAGTAAAGGTCGCTTTACCCCTCTTGGGTAGCGGGACACTTCTTTGGCTTCCGTCCAGGCTTAAGGACAAAGACTTTCCTCTAGGCTCAGATTAAAAATATGACAGATAGGAATGGCTATAGAGTCAGCTACCATCCTCAGTAGCTTTCCATCTAAGTTGTCAATGCCAGGAGGTTTTTCATTGTTGATCGATAACAATGTTTCCACCTCTCCCACACTAACTTTACGCAATTCAAACTTGCAATGCTTTTCTTTAATATTTTTTTTAATGCATGAATACAATTGCTCACTGTTTGTTGTTGGCATTTCCTGCCTAAGTTTGCCCATGTTGCCAATGAAATAATCATTAAAATAATTGGCAACATCAAATGGTCTCATGATGAATAAGCCATCTGATTTAATGAAAGATGGAGTTGAATGTCTTTCTGCCAATAATTTAATTTAAAATACTCCAAAGCTTTTTCCATCATTCTTTATATCATTTATCTTGGTTTCATAATACAGTTTCTTCTTCTTTTTGTTGAGTTTAGTCACATAATTTTTCAATTTGCAGTAAGTAAGCCAGTCAGATGTGCAGCCAGACTTATTAGCCACTCATTTTGCCCCATCTCTTTCAACCATACAGTTTTTCAATTCCTCATCAATCCATGGTTCCTTAACAGTTCTACCAGTCCGTTACTTAATAGGTGCATGTTTATCAATAATTGAAAGAAGCAATTTCATAAATACATCAAGTGCAGTGTCTGGATGCTCCTCATTAATCACATCAGACCAACAAATATATTTAACATCATCCACATAAGTCACAATGTCTTTTGTATGCTCTCTTATACACTATTTTAGGCCCAGCTGTTGGAACTTTTGCTTACATGGATATAGCCACTATACTGTGATCACTGCATCCAATGGGTACGGATACAGCTTTAAAACAATGTTCTACAGTATTAGTGAAAATGTGATCGATACATGTTGTTTGTAAACACCCTGGTAGGTTGATTAATAACCTGAACCAGATTACAGGCACTGGTTACAGTAAGAAGCTTCCTCTTGAGCAGACAGCTTGATGAAAACCAGTCAATATTCAGGTCAACCAAGAAAGTAGACCTCTCTTTTTACATAACATACACTATCAAGCATTCCACACATATTATGTAGATACTGACGGCTAGCACTTGGTGGCCTATAGCAGCACCCCAACATATGTCTTTAGACGTGTCAAGTGAACTTGCAACCACAACACTTCAATAACACTTGACATAAGATCTTCTCTAATCATTACCAGCAGCATACCACCCTGCATACCACTGCTGGTTTCCTTCTGAAGCTAAGCAGGGGTGGTCCTGGTCAGTCCCTGGATGGGAGACCAGATGCAAGTGGTGTTGGAGGGCCAGTAGGAGGCACTCTTTCCTCTGGTCAATTTTTTTTTTTTTATCCCTGCCCTGTGTAGGGGGCTGTCTTTCGGATGGGACGTTAAACGGGTGTCCTGATTCTGAGGTCATTAAAGATCCCATGTCACTTATCGTAAGAGTAGGGGTGTTAACCCTGGTGTCCTGGCTAAATCCCAATCTGGCCCTTGAACCATCGGTCAGCTAATAATCCCCAGTTTACAATTGGCTCATTCATCCCCCTCCTCTCCCCTGTAATGATTCCCCTGGTCATTGCTACAAATGAGAATGTGTTCTCAGTCAACTTACCTGGTAAAATAACGAATAAATAAAATAAATTACAGGGATATGGCTCTGAATATATACAACAACACCTCCCCCATAAGCATTTATGTCTCTTCTATAGATGTTATATCCTTGTATTGCTACTGCTGTATCATCAAATTAATTATCTAAGTGAGTCTCAGAAATGGCTAATATATGAATGTTATCTAATGTTAGCTTGTTATTGAGTTCATGAACCTTATTTCTAAGGCTACATATATTAATATGGGCTATTTTCAGCCCTTTCCTGGGTAGCTTATCGGAGATAGACATAATACTGAGAAAAGCAAACAAAGCAAGAGAAAAAATATATAGATTCAGCAGTCCATTAATAAATTGGTGTGTGTGGTTGTGTGCTATAGGGTTGAAGCTACGAACCCATAAGCTTGGCTCTCTCATCCCTTCCAGGCTTTTGGGAGGGAGTGTGGACAGTGAGCCTGTCATAACGGATGTAAGCAATGACACTACGCGCTCTGGCAGCTTTCATGGCTGGGATCAGTTCTTTCCTCTTCTGGTGCACAGCTTCAGGATAGTCCCTGTTGAGGAAGATATAAGTTCCTCTCAAAGTTCAAGTCTGTTTTCAGAACAGCTACTTAGTCCTTGAACCTCAGGATCTTGACCACTATTGGCCTGGGTCTGTCACCTGGGCCGGTGGTGGGTTTTTCAGTCCCTTGGGTGCGCTCCACCCCAATCCTCCTGTCGTATGTCTTCAATTTCTCAGAGATCATTTCCCTCACTTTGTCATCAGACTCCGTCCAGGTCTCGTGTGGAGATTCTGCAATTCCGTCCACAACCATGTTGTTCCGCATTCCATCCACAACCACGTTGTTCCACCTTGATTGTCCCTCGAGATTTATCCGGCATTGTTATCATGGATTCACACAGAACTGATGTCCTCTCTCAATGACTTACAGTCAACTCATCAAGCTGACCCTGGGAGAACTGCAAACTGTTCTTCAGGTCTTGGACCTCTCTAGTCAGGTCGTCCATTATTTTGTTAGTAGAATCCACAAGTATTTGGACAAAAGACTTGAAGCTATTTTGTTGTTGTTGTAACAGCTGCTTGTAGGTCTCTTTTTTTTGTTTAAAATATCCTTCATGTGTGATAGAGAGACACCACTGTCCTCAACGGTACTCCTGCCGGCTTTGGTCTTTGTCATGGTAGTTAACAACGTAGGTTACGCTGTTAGTCCTCACAGTTCCAGACAGGGCAGGTCAGGGGGAGGATTGAAAACAATAAACTGCAGGGATCTAGACAGCCACAAATCCAGGACAATTTGCAGTCCAAGCCACAATGGCTAACCATGTCGCAGGCTGCGTTCAAGAAAACCCCGCTAGCTTGATGTGCTGCTAGGCTAGCTGCGACACCAAATAGCTCTTCAGACCTGTCATTGGTCGGCAGGATGACTGGGAAATGACAAGCAGTCCCAGCCACTGATGCCAACTGTGTCACGAGATCCAAACTAAGAAGCTAGCTAGCTACCAAGAACTTTCCAATACACTTTCAAACAACAAACTTTCCAAACAAACAAAACTGAGCTCTTCCTCGTTCCGCATTCAGCAGGAAGTGAGGGACGGGAAGAAGGGAGGAAAGACAGGCCGTGGCCACAAAATGCTGAGCAAGCAGAGGCGCGATTCAGCACCCGTAGGGGAGGAGAGGAGCAAGGGGCCATACTACTTTCTAATAGAGAAAGCAGTGATGAGTGCAAAAACTTTCACCTGTGATAAAAAATTAAGTACACTATGGTAAACTGCATCTAACGACTTTTGTTGAATTCTCCGGTACTTTTGTATACTTTTTAGCCAGTAGTTCTGAAAGTAGCACTCATGAGCCAAACGTACGCTCTCTCGCTCGCACTCACTCACTCAGCCGTTGGGCATACCTTGCAACTTCTTTGGAGAATGCTGGGCAGGCGTCTTGCTAGCTGTCACTCAAATGCAGAGGGCTGAACGCTAATTTCTAGGGGGCTGGCCCATGTAGGGAAAATGGCGCAGCACAGCTTCAAGAAAACAGACGCTTTCAGACTAGGGATTTCGAGGCTAATTGAGGTTAGACTAATTCTGCACACTGACACATCCAGGCCAAAGTGAGAAGTTTAAAAAATACTCTCTTAGTCGCCAAAGTACCGGAGCATGTCTTTAATGAAGTGGCATCATCATGTAGATGATGTCGACATCGTCCAAGACTGGAAGGAATGTCGACTGAATGATCTGCTTTCTACTATTTAGTTAGAGGCATGACCTATTTTTTTATAGAAGGCTATTTTTATCCTCAGCTTTTTGATTAACTCATATGTTTTTTGAAATACAGCTTTTCATCTATCCAAATGCCCAGATATTTGTTAGGAGGGACATGATCAATTTGGTCACCATCCAAGGTTCAGATCAAATCATGTCTGCGATGTCATTGTTTTGATTGGTGTCACAAGGTGGGAAAGTGACAGGTTAGATCTGGGTTGAGCAGGCGGAGTGAAGCAGAGGCAGACAACAATACGGACAGTTTTCAACATACATTTTTTATAAGGCAATTGTTTTCAATCGTCACCGTTTCAGTAATCAAGTTTCAACGCATTCTCAATTTGTTTTCACAATTCAGTTAGAATGCTTCATTTCTGTATTCCATTTTCTCTTTACTTTTAACTTAAAGACAATGCTAATTAAAATCTGACAATCATATAAACCAAACCAAAAAACAATGGGGCACAGCGATGCAGGCCATTAGGCAGTTGTCCATCTTTCCTCAGACTTACATCACAAAATCCATTTGCCATGTGCTCTCGTCATAAGCTCTGTTGCAACAATGATCCACCATACGTCTGGACTGTATCACTTCCTGTGGTCGGCCGCGTGGGACACAGATACAAGGGGGTGTAAATACACAATTTGAAAATCGCAAGTTACGTTAATCAGTCAATAGGAATGTTTTATTGTTAAACATGCAAAATAGTCACACCTGTGACGTTGATTCCACAACAAACTGTCTCCCGACATCTCTGTTGAAACAGTTGGGACCCCTTTGCCACGTCTGCGAGAGGGTCTTGGTTCCTTCCAAGATAGGATCAGCAGACAAACTCAACATTTTCCATTTGTGCTATCCGACGTTAAGGAGATGTGTCAACAGTGGGAGCCACATCAAGTAAACATGAGTCAGACAAGCAATAATTGATTCAGCAGAGCCTCAGAAAGACTGTCGTAAAACAAAAGGTGTGCTACTTTATTCCCATTTGGATCCAAATCTGTTGATCAGAAAGCCATTTCCAAAACACGAATTCCACTGAACAACACACAGAGTGGCATGTAAACGGCATTCCTCCATTCCTTAGTAGTAGTAGTCACTGATCTAACACAGTTGGTATAGGTTTCAGTACACTGTTTTTGTCAATACAGTAATGCCAGATCAGTGATTATTCCAAGGATGTGAGGAAGGAAAGAAACACGGAGTGGCTGGATACAGCCCTTTGCCGTGATATACTGGCCCTATACCACAGACTCCAAGGTGATTTATTTTTATTATAACCTGGTTACCAATGTAATTGGAACAGTAAAAAGTTTCATACCCGTGGTACCCTGATATACTTTCAGACAATCAGCATTCAAGGCTCGAATGACAATTTTTTTTAATAAAGGTTAAAAAAAACTTATCAGAGCTATATATGATATTAGTAATTGTTTTTTATGTGGCACTTAATCAGTATTGTTAGGTTCTTATTTCTCAGAGTAAATAACTCACGGACACTAGAGAAGCTTTAACCAAGTTTAATCTTTCCCAAAGGTTCTGTACAGCTGAAATCAGACCGCTAAACATTTCAGACATCACAATTTATATGTATCCTACTTAAGACACTCCTCCTTACAGTTTATGGCTCCACAGGAAAGAAGGTAACCAGATACCAACCCTGATTACTCCCTTAAGGGGAACTGACCTCACCCCTCACCTAATCCACAGATGTCAATCTGTCTTCCCTATATCAACACATCACTCTTCTCTCCTCCATCAAACACATTCCAAAGCATTCTATCTTCTTCAGAGAACCATTCACTTCTAACAAAACACCCAATCTCTTTCATTTCCTATCATTCATTTACTACCTCAATGATCAAAGTTTAGCTGATTCCAACAGTAACCTGAATTGTATTTTTAAACGGTTACTCGAGATGTACCATTTGTTTTGTAGCATCACGGGGGATTTAAACACAGGGGTACATTTAAACTCGTTTTTTTCTCGTAAAAATTCCCTGTCTTAGGCCATTTAGGATCACCACTTTATTTCAAGAATGTGAAATGTCAGAATAATAATAGAGACCATTACTTATTTCAGTTTTTATTTCTTTCATCACATTCCCAGTGGGTCAGAAATGTACATATGCGCAATTTGTATTTGGTAGCATTGTCATGAAATTGTTTAACTTGTGTCAAATGTTTAGGGTAGCCTTCCACAAGCTTCCCACATTAAGTTGGGTGAATTTTGGCCCATTCCTCCTGACAGAGCTGGTGTAACTGAACCAGGCTTTTTCAGTTCTGCCCACAAATATTTTATTGCATGGAGATCAGGGCTTTGTGATGGCCACTCCAATAGCTTGACTTTGTAGTCCTTAAGCCATTTTGCCACAACTTTGGAAGTATGCTTGGGGTCATTGTCTATTTGTAAGGCCCATTTGCGACCAAGCTTTAACTTCCTGAGTGATATCTTGAAATGTTGCTTTTCCTCCTCATGATGCCATCTATTTTGTGAACAACAAAACAACACCATAGTGCCCACAAGCTCATCACTAAGCTAAGGACCCTAGGACTAAACACGTCCCTCTCCAACTGGATCCTGGACTTCCTGACGGGCCGCCCCCAGGTGGTAAGGGTAGGCAACAACACATCTTCCATGCTGATCCTCAATACTGGGGACTCTCGGGTGCGTGTTTAGTCCTCTCATGTACTCCTGTGAGGCTAAGCACGACTCGAATACTATCATTACGTTTGCTGACAACACAACAGTGGTAGGCCTGATCACCGACAACGATGAGGCAGCCTATAAGGGAGGAGACCTGGCAGTGTGGTGCCAGGAAAACAACCTCTCTCTCTCAATGTGAGCAAGACAAAGGAGCTGATCATGGACTGTAGGAAAAGGAAGGCCGAACAGGCCTCCATTAACATTGACGAGACTGAAGTGGAGCTGGTAGAGAGTTTCATTGGTGTCCACATCACCAATAAACTATTATGGTCCAAACACACCAAGAAAGTTGTGAAGAGGGCACAACAACACCTTTTCCCACTCAGCAGACAAAAGAGTGAGGTGCTCACTCCCAGGGCCCTGACCTTCGTGATGAGCTTGGAGGGGACTATGGTGTCGAAGGCTGAGCTGTAGTCAATGAACATCATTCTTACGTAGTGTAGGTGTGGCTTTTGTCCAAGTGGGAAAGGGCAGTGTGGAATGCAATAGAGATGCGTTATCTGTGGACCTGTTGGGGCAGTAAGCAAATTATGGTGGATCCAGAGTGTATGGGATGATGTGAGCCAAAGCATTTCATGGTTACAGAACGGAGTGATCATTTATACATGCTACTTTGGCGTTCTTGAGCATAGGGATTATGGTGGTCTGTTTTAAACATGTAGGTATTGCAGACGGGGTCAGGGAGAGGTTGAAAATGTCAGTGAAGACACTTGCCAGCTGGGCAGCGCGTGCTCTGAGTATGTGCCCTTGTAATCTGGCCCTGCGACCTTGTTTAAAGGGGTGTGTGCTTCCTTCCCTCCTGTACTCCTTGTTCCCTCCTGTACTCTGAGCACGACTCCAACATCATCAAGTTTGCTGACGACACAATGGTCATAGTCGACGAGTCGGCCTACAGGGAGGAGGTCAGAAACTTAGCAGTGTGGTGCCAGGACAACAACCTCTCCCTCAACATCAGTAAAACCAAGGCAAATGATACCGGAGCATCAGCTCTTGGACCAACAGGCTCTGAGACACCTACCCCCATGCCATAAGACTGCTAAATAGCTATAAAATCTGACTGTAGTTTTGACACAGCCAGATCAACAGTTAGGGCATACGTAATGGTATCATCCCCATATACACTATATATACAAAGGTATGTGGACACCCCTTCAAATGAGTGTATTCGGCTATTTCAGCCACACACTTTGCTGACAGGTGTATAAAATCGAGGACACAGCCATTCAATATTCATAGACAACATTGGCAGTAGAATGACCTTGCTGAAGCACTCAGTGACTTTGATAGTGGCACCGTCATAGGATGCCATCTTTCCAACAAGTCAGTTCGCCCTGCTAGAACTTCCGTGGGCAACTGTAAGGGTTGTTTTTGTGAAGTAGAATGGTCTAGGAGCAACTACGGCCACACAAGACCACAGAACGGGACTGTCGAGCCCTGAAGCGCATAGTGTGTAAAAATAATCTGTCCTCACTACCCAGTTCCAAACTGCCACCGGAAGTAACGTCAGCACAAGAACTGTTAGTCAGAAACTTCATGAAATGGATTTTCATGGCCGAGCAGCCACACACAAGCCTAGGATCACCATGCTTCACCGTCCGACAGACTAATCTGGGTTTGGCGGATGCCAGGAGAAAGTTCCTGCCCCGAATGCATAGTGCCAACTGTAAAGTTATGGTTCGGGCTAGGCCGCTTAGTTCCATTGAAGGGAAATCTTAACACTACAGCATACAATGACATTCTAGACGATTCTGTGCTTTCGACATTGTGGAAGGCCCTTTCCTGTTTCAGCATGACAATGCCCCCATGCACAAAGTGAGGTCCACACAGAAATGGTTTGTCGAGATCGGTGTGGAAGAATTTCACTGCCCAAAATCAGTAATGTCATCTGTTTCTTTTAGATTACTTTCTCCTTAAGAGTCATTAGAAGAAGACAAATGTATGTTACCAATTGAATGACATCTATTGCAGGATAAATCAATGTTGAAGGTTATATAGCTGGCCATATATGGATGTTACATTTTACTTTATCGGTTGGTTATGGCTTCTTCTAACCCATCGCTTTCTACTACATATAATAATACGATTAAATGATATCTTTACATTACAAAAAGTCTATCATAATTCCAGCCATTCCAGTAAATGTTTTACCTATTGATCTTCTAGAGTAAATATGGAAGTATAGATGAGCCAAATTATTTCACCTGAGCATAACCCCAAAACTAAGGACTTATTAGCCAGCCCTACTATGTTGATTATGATTTTGTTGTCAAGGAGGACTAATTGGGATCATTGATTCAAATTTAAAAATAAATGCTGCGCTCATGGAATGGCATGCTTTGAGCACTACTGAAAAATACTATATACATGTGAAAAATAAATGCCATGTGTTGCATTTGCTATAGGCCTATTGTTTACCTTTTTGTTGGTGATCTTGGTAATATGCAGCTGTTTAATGGGCAAATTCACAGATGAAACAATAACAAAATGGTGCCCCGCCTCTGGTTTGGTAAAAAGCTGAGGGATGGGCCTGGAGAAATGTAACCACTCTCAGATGAATAGACAGAGCTATGGATGCAAGGACTGACCATCCATGATATCAACATATTGTTTTAACCGTGTTGAGGCTATACAGTGTTATTTCAAACCCTGGAATGATGTCCATGATTGATACACAGCTTAAACTTCTTAAATTGAACTATTATTGGGTTCAAATACACATTTAGGTTTGTGAACAGCCATACACAACAACCACAATCCAGGCGCAAATAGCTAAATGAGATAGCAGCAATGTGATTCAAATGAATGCACTATGTAGATATCAATGATAAGTGATATTCGTACCGCCGTAGACTACACCACTGCTGTCATCCTTACCTCCAAGCGTTTATTCAAATTGGATAATGTTTGGATGCTGACAGCAGTCACACCATTAGAAGACATAGCTTGGACTGTAGCCTACAAAAGCCTATTCCTGCTCTTTCCCGCGATCCTTCAAACACAACTTAACCTTGCACCTTTTTTCAATGCTGATTTGAATGTCATTGAGAAAACAGAGAAGTGTCACCGATTTTCTTCGCAAACATCTTTTCTGATTTTTAAAGTAATCCTCTAAATTGTCATCTAGTTTTTCAAAAGTATCTGTAATCTGATTACAATATTTTTGCTGGCAACGTAACGGATTCCACGTAATCCGTTACTCCCCCAACCCTGTGTATATCAGTTTCAATGTTATGTTTTACACTTTTTTGATGACTCTTCCATCACAAAGAAGTGAGTGGGAGGGTGCACTGTGGGTCAAAGATTCAAAATGGTAATCTCATTTCTTTTATGTTTCTTTTGCTTTGCAGTTCCCCCCAAGATCTATGACATTTCATCTGACATCACGGTAAACGAGGGCAGCAACGTGTCACTCATCTGCACAGCCAGTGGGAAACCAGATCCCACCATCTCCTGGAGACACATAACCCCATTAGGTGAGTTCACTTTACAGGAAACACTCTCACATACCTGACACTAATGGACAGGAATGGCTTTGTGCACTGTTGTTTATGGTTTGTTGAAAGTAATTTAAGGCAAGGCACCACACCCTAATTGTCACGATCGTCGTATGGAGGGGACCAAAGCGCAGCGTGGTATGAATCCATTCTTCTTTATTGAATGAAGAACACTTCAACCAAAACAACAAAACTATTAAGACGACCGTGACCGCTATATAAACAATTTGCTAACATGCAACATAAGATAGACAATAACACCACGAAATACCCAAAGAAGATGGCTGCCTAAATATGGTTCCCAATCAGAGACAATGAAAAACACCTGCCTCTAATTGAGAACCAATCTAGGCAACCATAGACCTACATAAACACCTAGATGGAAACAACCCCATAAATCTACAAAACCCCTAGACAGTACAAACACCCTAGATGAGAAAAAAACACACCGGCCACCCTCGTCACACCCTGACCTAACCAAAATATATAAAGAAAACAAAGAATACTCAGGTCAGGGCGTGACACTAATAGACACATTTCCCCCCCTTAATCATATCACAATTAACTTTACTAGTTGAATATAGCCAGCAATATAATACGTTTTTGTATTAGCTACAACTTCTCTGAAATATTGTGTTAAAATATGCAAATGAGGCAACACTCATTAAATATGCAAATATTTGCTTATACCCCAAATCTATTTTTCTGGAAACTGGATGATGTCAGCCTAACTATTTTGGTTTCACTCTGTTGAGACACTCCAGGACCGGACTTGCGTTGACTAGATTGTGGATATATACTTCTTTCATATCTCAATCTGTAAAATACTTAAGACATGTACGTAAACTGCATTTTTGGCACATATTTCCAAAGAAAATGTTATGTGGAATGAAAATTTGACAACATATCAACAATTCCTTCTATACAAGTATGGAGCATATATGTAAGGATAACCACACACAATGTGGTGAATACAGATGCTTCTGAAGCTGAGAAAAATGTGTTAGCATGTGGGAAGAGTCTTACTTTCAGGAAATAGCAGTTAACCTGTTAGGGATGATGCGAATTTTCGCTGCTTTTTGTTAAAAATCGTGCAAAAAAAGTATTTAGTCAGCCCCCAATTGTGCAAGTTCTCCCACTTAAAAAGATGAGAGAGGCCTGTAATTACCATCATAGTTACACTTCAACTATGACAGACAAAATGAGAAAAAAAAATCCAGAAAATTCCATTGTAGGATTTTTAATGAATTTATTTGCAAATTATGATGGAAAATAAGTATTTGGTCACCTACAAACAAGCTAGATTTCTGGCTCTCAAAGACCTGTATTCCTCTGTCCTCCACTTGTTATCTGTATTAATGGCACCTGTTTGAACTTGTTATCAGTATAAACGACACATGTCCACAACCTCAATCAGTCACACTCCAAACTCCACTATGGCCAAGACCAAAGAGCTGTCAAAGGACACCAGAAACAAAATTCTAGACCTGCACCAGGCTGGGAAGACTGAATCTGCAATAGGTAAGCAGCTTGGTTTGAAGAAATCAACTGTGGGAGCAATTATTAGGAAATGGAAGACAAGACCACTGATAATCTCCCTCGATCTGGGGCTCCACGCAAGATCTTACCCCGTGGGGTCAAAATGATCACAAGAACGGTGAGCAAAAATCCCAGAACCACACGGGGGGACCTAGTGAATGACCTGCAGAGAGCTGGGACCAAAGTAACAAAGCCTACCATCAGTAACACACTACGCCGCCAGGGACTCAAATCCTGCAGTGCCAGACGTGTCCCCCTGCTTAAGCCAGTACATGTCCAGGCCCGTCTGAAGTTTGCTAGAGAGCATTTGGATGGTCCAGAAGAAGATTGGGAGAATGTCATATGGTCAGATGATACCAAAATATAACTTTTTGGTAAAAACTCAACTCGTTGTGTTTGGAGGACAAAGAATGCTGAGTTGCATCCAAAGAACACCATACCTACTGTGAAGCATGGGTGGAAACATCATGCTTTGGGGCTGTTTTTCTGCAAAGGGACCAGGACGACTGATCCGTGTAAAGGAAAGAATGAATGGGGCCATGTATCGTGAGATTTTGAGTGAAAACCTCCTTTCATCAGCAAGGGCATTGAAGATGAAACGTGGCTAGGTCTTTCAGCATGACAATTATCCCAAACACACCGCCTGGGCAACGAAGGAGTGGCTTCGTAAGAAGCATTTCAAGGTCCTGGAGTGGCCTAGCCAGTCTCCAGATCTCAACCCCATAGGAGTTGAAAGTCCGTGTTGCCCAGCAACAGCCCCAAAACATCACTGCTCTAGAGGAGATCTGCATGGAGGAATGGGCCAAAATACCAGCAACAGTGTGTGAAAACCTTGTGAAGACTTACTCTTCAAAAGCAGCCCCCTATCCAAGAGTGTGCAAAGCTGTCATCAAGGCGTTCGCTCAACCAGCTTCACCTGGAATGCTTTTCCAACAGTGTTGGAGGAGTTCCTACATATGCTGAGCACTTGTTGGTTGCTAGTCTTTCACTCTGCGGTCCAACTTATCCCAAACCATCTAAATTGGGTTGAGGTCAGGATGATTGTGGAGGCCAGGTCTTCTGATGCAGCACTACATCACTCTCCTTCTTGGTCAAATAGCCCTTCCACAGCCTGTAGGTGTGTTGGGTCATTGTCCTGTTGAATACAAGTGAAAGTACCATTAAGCGCAAAACCAGATGGGATGGTGTAATGAATGTATCCTCTGCAGCAGAGGTAACTCTGGGTCTTCCTTCCCTGTGGCGGTCCTCATGAGCGGCAGTTTCATCATAGCGCTTGGTGGCTTTTGCGACTGCACTTGAAACATTCAAAGTTCTTGAAATTTTCCGGGTTGACTGACCTTTTTTCACATCTTAAAGTAATGATGGACCATCGTTTCTCATTGAGCTGTTCTTGCCAAATAGGGCTATCTTCTGTATAATCTCCTACCTTGTCACAACACAACTGATTGGCTCAAACGCATTAAGGAAATATATTACACAAATGATCTTTTAACAAAGCACACTTGTTAATTGAAATGCATTCCAGTTGACTACCTCATGACACTGGTTGAGAGAATACTAAGAGTGTGCAAAGCTGTCATCAAGGCAAAGGGTGGCTACTTTGAAGAATCTCAAATTATAAAATATATTTTGATTTGTTTAACACTTTTTTGCTTACGACATGATTCCATATATTTTTTTTCATAGTTTTGATGTCTTCACTAATATTCTACAATGTAGAAAATAGTAAAAATAAAGAAAAATCCTGGAATGAGTTGGTGTGTCCAAACTTTTGACTGGTGCTAGACACATCAAGCTGACATTTTGTATTGTACCCTTTGGAAGTACTAATATTAAAATGACCAAAATACTCCTGAATTTCAAAACTGTCATTTTAGCCTGTGGTGCCTCACCTTTAATTTAATGGTAATACCTAAACAAGAACATGATTTGGGTTCGATTGATTTCCCAGTAAGTATGATCACTCTTTATGGGTTTTATTCTTCTTTTTATGATGTCACAAATATTGCTTGGATAATAAAAAACAGGGTTGGTTTTGATGAAGATGATGAATGGTTAATAACCACTGCATGAATATTCAGAGTCTCAGCACATTAATGCAATTTGTTGTCTTGGATGTTGATTGCAAGAGCTCCAAAAGTAATCACTTGGACTACTGCTGATCCCCCTGGCTTGTATGTGTATACCTTCATACACCATTAAGCTTCTGAAACTTTTAGGCCCCATTCAAAAATGAATTGTCAGAGCTGTGGTGCTGCAACAGTTCCCCTGCCATTACACTGACTTTGAATCCCTCCTGATTTTCATATTAATGGATTAGTCCATGCTGTGCTTATCTGATAACTGTAAGGATGACTACATTAATCATATGGCAGTCAAAGCCTCTTATCTGGTGCATTTTCTCTTATTCTATTGGGGTTTTCAGAAGCTGATCAAAAGACCCATCTGAGGAGTCAAAGTGGCAGTCCCTTATTCTACTTTGAAGTATCCATACTTTGATGTTGCTTGGGGGGGAAATATTTTCTGGTCAAATGAAAGAACCAGGAACTAAATGTAATCACAGGGGAAGTCTTGGACTTCAAAAGGGGCCATTTGGCATAGAAGATATGGACCAGCTATTATGTAATGGCAATTGTTCCAATGGACTGGGTTGTAATGGTATAATCAAATGTCTACATCTGCATCCTTTTCAGTGTTTTGGATGTGCACAGAAATACACTATATGACCAAAAGTATTTCGACACATGCTCATTGAAAATCGAATTCTAAAATCATGGGCATTAATATGGAGTTGGTCCCCACTTTGCTGCTATAACAGCCTCCACTCTTCTGGGAAAGTTTTCCACTAGATGTTGGAACGTTGATGCGGGGACTTGCTTTCATTCAGCCACGGGTATTAGTGAAGTCGGGCACTGATGTTTGGCGATTAGGCCTGACTCGCAGTCGGCGTTCCAATTCATTCCAAAGGTTTTTGAAGGGGTTGAGGTCAGGGCTCTGTGCAGGCCAGTCAAGTTCTTCCACACTGATCTCCACAAACCATTTCTGTACGGACCTCGCTTTGTGCACGGGGGCATTGTCATGCTGAAACACAGAGTTGGAAGCACAGAATTGTGTATAATGTCATTGTATGCTGAAGAGTTAAGATTTCCCTTCACTGGAACTAAAAGGACCTAGCCTGAACCATGAAAAACAGCCCCAGACCATTATTCCTCCTTCACCAAACTGTAAAGTTGGCACTATGCATTGGGGCAGGTAGCGTTCTCCTGGCATCCGCCAAATCCAGATGCAACCTTCGGACCCCCAAATGGTGAAGCATGATCTGATGGCTACCCGGCCTATTTTAATTGGACCCCCCCTTTTTTTACACTGCTGCTACTCTCTGTTAATTACAGTGCCTTGCGAAAGTATTCACCCCCTCTTCATTTTCCTATTTTGTTGCATTACAACCTGGAATTAAAATATATATTTTTTTTTTGTGGGGTTGTGTCATTTGATTTACACAACATGCCTACCACTTTGAAGATGCAACATATTACTTTGTAGAGCCACCTTTTGCAGCAATTACAGCTGCAAGTCTCTTGGGATATGTCTCTATAAGCTTGGCACATCTAGCCACTGGGATTTTTTGCCCACTCTTCAATCAAAAACTGCTCCAGCTCCTTCAAGTTGGATGGGTTCCGCTGGTACACAGCAAACTTTAAGTCATACCACAGATTCTCAATTGGATTGAGGTCTGGGCTTTGACTAGCCCATTCCAAGACATTTAAATGTTTCCACTTAAACCACTCAAGTGTTACTTTAGAAGTATTCTTCGGGTCATTGTCCTGCTGGAAGGTGAACCTCTGTCCCAGTCTCAAATCTTTGGAAAACTGAAACAGGTTTCTCTCAAACATTTCCCTGTATTTAGCACTATCCATCATTCCTTCAATTCTGACCAGTTTCCCAGTCCCTGCCGATGAAAAACATCCTCACAGCATGATGCTGCCACCACCATGCTTCACTGTGGGGATGGTGTTCTCGGGTGATGAAAGGTGTTGGGGTGTGTGCCAGACATAGTGTTTTCCTAGATGGCCAAAAAGCTACATTTTAGTCTCACCTGACCAGAGTACCTTCTTCCATATGTTTGGGGAGTCTCCCAGATGCCTTTTGGTGAACACCAAACATATTTGCTTATTTTTTGTTTAAGCAATGGCTTTTTTTCTGGCCACTCTTCCATAAAGTCCAGCACTGTGGAGTGTATGCCTTAAAGTGGTCCTATGGACAGATACTCCAATCTCCGCTGTGGAGCTTTGCAGCTCCTTCAGGGTTATCTTTGGTCTCTTTGTTGCCTCTCTGATTAATGCCCTCCTTGCCTGGTCCGTCAGTTTTTGTGGGTGGCCCTCTCTTTGGCAGGTTTGTTGTGGTGCTAAATTCTTTCAATTTTCTAATAACGGAATTAATGGTGCTCTGTGGGATGTTCAAAGTTTGTGATATTTTGTATATATCCCAACCCTGATCTGTACTTCTCCACAACTTTGTCCCTGACCTGTTTGGAGAGCTCCGTGGTCTTCATGGTGCCCCTTGCTTAGTGGTGTTGCAGACTCTGGGGCCTTTGAGAACAGGTGTATATAGTTGAAGTCGGAAATGTACATACACCTTAGCCAAATACATTTAAAATCAGTTTTTCACTATTCCTGACATTTTATCCTAGTAAAAATGCCCCTTTCTTAGGTCAGGTAGGATAACCACTTAATTTTTTTTTTTTAAGTGAAATGTCAGAATAATAGTAGAGAATTATTTCTTTCAGCTTTTATTTCTTTCATCACATTCCCAGTGGGTCAGAAGTTTTTTGGCTGATTTCTTTTGACTTTCCCTTTATGTCAAGCAAAGATGCACTTATTTTAAAGGTAGGCCTTGAAATATATCCACAGTTACACCTTCAATTGACTCAAATGATGTCATTTCGCCTTTCAGAAGCTTCTAAAGCCATTAAATAATTTTCTGGAATTTTCCAAGCTGTTTAAAGGCACAGTCAACTTAGGGTATGTAAACTTCTGACCCACTGGAATTGTGATACAGTGAGTTATAAGTGAAATTATCGGTCTGTAAACAATTGTTGGAAAAATGTATTGTGTCATGCACAGAGAAAATGTCCTAACCGACTTTCCAAAACTATAGTTTGTTAACGAGAATTGTGTGGAGTGGTTAAAAAATTAGTTTTAATGACTCCAACCTAGGTGTATGTAAACTTCCGACTTCAACTGTATATACTGAGATCATGTGACAGACCATGTGACACGTATAGTCCACCTGTGTGCAATCTACTTAATTAATTATGTGACTTCTGAAGGTAATTGGTTTCACCAGATCTTATTTAGGGGCTTCAGAGCAAGAACATATGCACCCACCACTTTTATGTTTTACATTTTTTTATTTCACTTCATCAATTTGTACTATTTTGTGTATGTCCATTACATGAAATCCAAATAAAAATATATGGAAGCCTCCCGGGTGGCGCAGTGGTTAAGGGCGCTGTACTGCAGCGCCAGCTGTGCCATCAGAGTCCCTGGGTTCGCGCCCAGGCTCTGTCGTAACCGGCCGCGACCGGGAGGTCCGTGGGGCGACGCACAATTGGCCTAGCGTCGTCCGGGTTAGGGAGGGCTTGGTCGGTAGGGATGTCCTTGCCTCATCGCTAGCCAAGGTTGCCAGGTATACGTTGTTTCCTCCGGCTTCCGGGTTGCATGTGCACTGTTAAGACGCAGTACGGCTGGTTGGGTTGTGTATCGGAGGACGCATGACTTTCAACCTTCGTCTCGATGAGACAAGATAGTAGCTACTACAACAATTGGATACCACGAAATTGGGATAAAAAGGGGTACAAATAAAATAAAAAATCTATTGAAATTACAGGTAGTAATGCAAGAAAATAGGAAAAAAGCCAAGGCACTGTATAGTCATTTTACCCCCACCTACATATACAGTACCAGTCAAATGTTTGGACGCCCCTACTCATTCAAGGGTTTTTCTTTATTTGTACTATTTTATACATTGTATTTTAAAAGTGAAGACATCAACTATGAAATAACACAATCATGAATCATGTGTTAAACACATACAAATATAAGTAGCCACCCTTTTCCTTGATGACAGCTTTGCATTCTCTTGGGATCCTCTAAACCAGCTTCACCTGGAATACTTTTCCAATAGTCTTGAAGGAGTTCCCACATATGCTGAACACTTGTTGGCTGCTTTTCCTTCACTATGTGATCCAACTCATCCCACACTATCTCTATTGGGTTGAGGTCGGGTGATTGTGGAGGCCAGGCTATCTGATGCAGAACTCCATCACTCTCCTTATTTTTCAAATAGCCATTTCACAGCCTGGATATAGTCCCACTAAATGCAAACCAGATGGGATGGCGTATCGCTGCAGATTGCTGTGGTGGACATACTGGTTAAGTGTGCCTTGAATTTTAAATAAATCACTGACAGTGTCACCAGAAAATCACCCCCACACCATCACACCATGCTTCACAGTGGGAACCACACATGCGGAGATCATTTCTTGGTTACTGCATGATTCCATGCGTGTTATTTCATAGTTTTGGTGTCTTCGCTATAATTCTACAATGTAGAAAAAAAGTCAACAAAGAAAAACCCTTGAATGAGTTGGTGTGTCCAAACTTTTGACTGGTACTGTACATATTACCACAATTACCTCGACTAACCTGTACCCCCGCACATACAGGTACCCCTTGTATATAGCCTTGTTTTTGTTATTTTATGGTTGCTCTTTTATTTTTTACTTTAGTTTATTTAGTAAATATGTTTCTTAACTCTTATTTATCTTAAACTGCATTGTTGGTTAAGGGTTTGCATGTAAACATTTCACTGTAAGGTCTACCTACACCTGTTGTATTTGGCGAATGTGACAAATGCAATTTGATTTGATCCGTCACTCCAGGGAACGGTTTTCCACTGCTCCAGAGTCAAATTGGTGGCTAGCTTTACACCACTCCAGCCAACACTTGGCATTGTGAATGGTGATCTTAGGCCTCTGTGCGGCTTCTCAGCCATGGAAACCCATTTAATGAAGCTCCCGGCGAACAGTTATTGTGCTGTTGTTGCTTCCTGAGGCAGTTTAGAATTGAGGAGTGAGTGTTGCAACCAAGAACAGATTATTTTTACGCCCCACACGCTTTAGCACTCGGCGGTCCCGTTTTGTGAGCTTGTATGGCCTACAATTTTGCGGCTCAATTGTCTTTGCTCCTTTTGTATAAATAGTGTACCTTGAAATAACAAGTACATTTAGTATACCATATTTGATATAGTCTAGCCCACTCATTGAACAGTATAATATTATTGTTTTCTATGTCGCTGTTGTGTAGTTCTTAAATATGGTGAATCAGTTGACATTGTAATGGTACCTAACTACTACTGTGCTGTATTCTGATTGGTCAGATGTTTATTACTTGAGAACAATAAGTTAGTTGAATTGATGCATGGCTGTAACTGTGGTCAGTCAAAGATGATCTATTATATTGAGAAGATGGTCGACTGACCACTCTAACAATGGAAATACATATCCGCAAAAGTGATAGACAGGCTTTAGTAGGAGAGATCAGGTGGGAGCATTCTAGCCAATGGGAGGACATGTACATGTGTGAATACCATGAAACAAATATTACATCAAATAAGCCTCACCTATCAAAATAGCAATTCACTTTTATCTTGACCAAATTCAACATTCTCTCATTGCTCCCCATACTCACTTGTTCTGCTTAACACATATTTACATGTGGACAGATTTTGGGCAGAGTCGATCTTCTTGCTTTGTCTCTTCCTCTCTTCTCATCCGGCTCTTCTTCATGCAAAAGGGTAATCTATCTCCGTCCAGTGTTTGTCAACAAAGCGTCATACATCCACCACCTACAGAATTAAACTACACAGGTATCAAACTGACAGCAAAAGGATTTACATTATACATTTATTCAAATTTGAATTCTGAGCAATTGGGAGGGGTAAACCATTAAATAGAGGATTCCAACAACAATATAACATTGATTTTAAAACCCAGAGTAGTTTGTGTTTGGTAAGATGCAGTATGAGTGTATGATTGACAAGAAACCAAGTAAGTGAAATCATAAACATGGCATCTTTTTCTTTGCTTTCTCCAGCACTTGACTCAGCCATTTTGGTGAGATTGTGTGTACTGTAGATAGCTGTGCTGCAGCAGTCAGTGGAGTTTGACAGAATGATAAATTGCCCTGACTGACTGTCAAGTTCCTGTTCCTTCTCCAAATGTTTTCTTGTTTGCTTATTTTTTTCCACCCTTTCTCTTGCCAACCAAAAAATGCAGACTAATCATTAACTACATTTACTGAAGTGTGGCTATGGTATGGTATTTTGAAAATATAATTTGGCTTTAATATGCTTCCTGTAAAGTACATTTGCTTCTTGTACAGTAACAAGAATAACAAAACAATGTTTGTGGAAGAGCAGCTGATTAAAGGAGATGAAGCAAAATTCCAATTCCAGTGGTTTTATACACCAGTGGAGGCTCCTCAGAGGAGGAAGGGGAGGACCATCCTCCTCAGTGAATTTAAAAGGTAAAACATTAAACATTATCAATTTTAGATAAAACTATACAAAATATAATCACGTCACCAAATAATTGATTAAAACACACTATTTTGCAAAGAATGTCTACAGTAGCCTCAACAGCTCTCTGTAGGGTAGCACCGTGGTGTAGCCGGAGGACAGTTAGTTTCCATCCTCCTCAGAGTACATTGACTTCAATACAAAACCTTAGGAGGCTTATGGTTCTCACCCCCTTCCATAGATTTACACAGGAATTATGACAACTCCCAGAGGACGAGCTCCTGCCCATCATGCAGCATGAACTAACATGTTCTCCACCCAATCAAAGTATCAGATAATTAAGACAAACAGTCAGCTTAAACTAATTACACACAAATTATTGTATTTTTCATGTCTATATTGAATACATAATTTAAACATTCACAGTGTAGTTTGGAAAAAGTACATGAACCCCTAGGCTAATGACTTCTCCAAAAGCTAATTGGAGTCGGGAGTCAGCTAACCTGGAATACAATCATGGGTTAGAGCTGCCCTGCCCTATAAATACAATTCACAACATTTTAGTTTGCTATTCACAAGAAGCATTGTCTGATGTGAACTATGCCTCGAATAGAAGACCTAATATTAAGAATAGTTGACTTTCATAAAGCTGGAAAGGTTTACACAAGTATCTCTAAAAGCCTTGATCTTCATCAGTCCGCGGTAAGACAAATTGTCTACAAATGTAGAAAGTTCAGCACTGTTTCTACTCTCCCTAGGAGTGGCCCTCCTGCAAAGATGACTGCAAGAGCACAGAGCATAATTCCCAATGAAGTTAAGAAGAATCCTAGTGTCAGCTAAAGACTTACAGAAATCTCTGGAACATGCTAAAATCTCTGTTGACGAGTCCACTATACGTAAAACACTAAACAAGAATGGTGTTCATGGGAGGACACCACAGAAGAAGCCACTGCTGTCCCAAAAAAAACATTGCTGTACGTCTGAAGTTCGCAAAGAGCATCTGGATGTTCCACAGCGCTACTGGTAAAATATTCTGTGGACAGATGAACCTAAAGTTGAGTTGTTTGGAAGGAACACACAACACTATGTGTGAAGTAAAAAAGCCACAACACACCAACATCAAAACCTCTTCCCAACTGTAAAGTATGGTGAAGAGAGCATCATAGATTGGAGCTGCTTTGCTGCCTCAGGGCCTGGACAGCTTGCTATTATCGATGGAAAAATGAATTCCCAAGTTTATCAAGACACTTTGCAGGAGAATGTAAGGCTATCTGTCCGCCAATTGAAGCTCAACAGAAGTTGGGTGATGCAACAGACAACGACCCAAAACACAGAAGGAAATCATCTACAAAAATGGCTTCAACAGAAGAAAATACACGTTCTGGAGTGGCCCATTCTTGACAACCCGATTTGAGATGCTGTGGCATGACCTCACGAGAGAGGTTCATACCAAACATCCCAAGAATATTGCTGAACTGAAACAGTTTTGTAAAGAGGAATTGTCCAAAATTCCCTGACCGTTGTGCAGTTCTGATCTGCAACGACAGAACATGTTTGGTTGAGTTTATTGCTGCTAAAGGAGGATTAACCCGTTATTAAATCCAAGGGTTCACATACTTTTCCCATCCTGCACGGTGAATGTTTACACGATGTGTTCAATAAAGACATACGTGTATAATTGTTTGTTATTTGTTTAAGCAGACTGTATTTGTCTATTGTTGTGACTTAGATGAAGATCAGATCAAATGTTATGACCAATTTATGGAGAAGTCCAGGTAATTCCAAAGGGTTCACAAGCTAGGAAATAAGGAAAGGAGTAAATAACTATAGGAGAGGAGGAAAGGGAACTAGGAAAGGAAGCTTAGAAGGGATAAGAGGAAAAGAGCTAGGAAGGGAAAAGAGAAACTGAAAAGCAAGGAAATGAAAGGATAAGGAAAATGATTTTAAAAAAGAGAACAAAGGAGGGAAGGAAACAAAGTTAGGATAGGAGTCAAGGGATCTAGGAAAGCAGGAAAGGAAGCAAGACAATTATGAATTAAGGGATGTAGGATTGGAGGAAAGAATTAAAGGGATCTAGGAGAGTCTGAATAAATTCCTACTGAGGCTGATCCAATACCTGCTGACTCAACTCCTACTGTGATCCACTCCTACTCCGACTCCTACTGAGATCGACTCAGACTCCTACTGAAATCGACTCCTACTGACACTAGCTATGTTTCCATTGACATGTCAATCAAGTAAATGTATTTATTAAGCCGTTTTTACATCAGCTGATGTCACAGTGTCCAGTGATTTTTTTTGTTGTCAACATTTAGAAAGTTGTCAACATTTAGAAAGAAAATAGATGTGACAATTGCCTACTAGGGTGCATTTCCATTTAACTATCTTCCGTCAATAAAAATAGCTTGATGTAATGACTTCACACCTGAAATAACACTTTTTAGACAAAAATCTATAGCGTTGAATACAAATCTAGTGGTTGATGTGTTTCCATTACCCACTAAGGCAAATTGTGAATTAATAAATTGGTGACAACCTGTATATACCCCCTCCCACCTATCTGTTTCATGTCTCAGATAGCATGTGAAAGCCAGCATGGATAGAATGCAATAATTGACTAATATTTGCCATATTCTGATAATTATCATGTGCCAGTGTGTCACCGCGGATCGGCTGTCTACGCTAGTCCGTGCCATTGTGAATCTTACACTCCTGTAGATCTGCAATAATTGAATGATGAAACTTGCAAGCCAACCAGAAAAAGCAAAACGAAGCAATTTAAGCATTCTTGAAAGTCAGGACAAGTCAGGACAATCCTTGTCCTGTGTAGTTGAAAATGTTTTATTTTGCAAGCAGTAATTAAATGTAGAGTGCAACTTATGACATCACGTGCGGGAACCTTTAAACCTTTAAAATTATTTGGCAATCATAATGTATTAAAAAAAAAACAGTTTCCATCATCATTTGTTGCAATAAAGAAAGTTAGACAAAATAAAAAATTGACCCGTCGAACAGATACATTTTTTGTTGATCTTTAGAAAATGTCTGTCTGCTGTTTCCATTACACATCGCAATCATTTTTTTTGCGACATTGCTTTTGTCGAATAAACTTGGGTCAATAGAAACTTGCTTAATGACTCAATTCTTACTGAGAGAGTCAACTCCTACTGTCAATGACTCAACTCTTACTGAGATCGACTTAATTCATACTGACACTGACTCAAGTTCTACTGACTCAGCACCTGAGACTGACTCAACTCCTACTGACAGTGACTCAACTCCTAGTGAGAATGACTTAACTCCTGACAACGATGCAATTCTTACTGAGACAGAGTGTACTAATATGGACACCGTATGTGAAATGCTTTTAATCCTATCTACAGTATGTATGGACACATATTTTTCCTAGCCACATGTGGCTAAACATTTGAATACAAAATGTTACTGAAATAATACTACAGGTGACAAAGGTGGGGTCCTCAGTCAGGTATGACTCAGTGGATTTTAGATCCGCTGTATTAATCGAGTCCCGGCTAGATGTTAATGTTCCAGATTGACAATAAACTCTGGAGGTTGATGTGTCAAGGCAGAGAAACTGTTTTTGAAGAGACACGGTGTGAAAGGAAAAGGGTTCTGGCCCGTACCTTGAGCAGGCCTAGAGGGGAGCCGCCGAGAAAGCCACTGCGTGGGTAGTACTCTATTTTCAAGAGTTTAAAGGATAAATGGATGTAAAAATGCAGCCTGTGCTATAATGGATTTCTCTGTGGTGCTCGTGCTATCTGTGTGTTGCAGCCCTAGAGGAAATGTACTCCGTGCTCCCTACACAATGTGGGAAATTGCTTACTGTGACTGCACTGAATACAAAAATTAACCTCTCTATGATTTCTTTAATTTGTTTGGAGTGACATCTCCCTCAGGTGTGAGGGGCTCCTCTGAAGCTTCCGAATACCTCTCAACACACACCGTCAGTGTCCTCTCTCAATGAAGTTCTCAGTGGAGGACCTTTGCATGGTTTTGTTCAACCAGGCAATTGTTGAGTGCTAATGGACCTGTGTCTGATATCTTTTTTGTTAAAGCCAGTGGCTCAGATTTTCCCTCACTTCTTCGTCAGATTGTACACCATTTGTCACAATGCTACTGCTTGAGGTGGTTGAGTGGAGTTGGTCAGGGTTGAAACACTTAATACAGTAATAGATACTCCAAGGATACATTTCTTATTACAGGCCTGCTGACCTTAGTAATTTCCCCTTCCCCTTTCTAATCAATAAGATAACCAGGGTTTCATTGTGCAGTCTGGTAAGAGGAGACACACAGAATTCAGAAGCATAGACAATTTGTAGGGTGAAGTGCCCAATTTCTACTGTTGAGAAGTGCCCTTCTTTTAAACTCACATTGAAGTATATTGACATTTAACACACCGTAAAATTACAATTAAACTCTGAATCTCAAATAGTCGCCTGTCCCTTTTAATAGCCAGGCAACGGCACACCTTCCAGCAAATAAACGGCTGTTTCAAATAATCACCGGGTCTAATTGAATTGTTTACTAGGTTACAAAGTTTGATGTTTGACTTGTTACATTAAATCATTCAGTAATGACTTGAAAAATGATGGCAATCATCCATTTTTATCGCCAGTAAGAAACTGCTAGCTAACTGGCAAGCACAAAAACAGTCAACAACTTCGGGATTACAGAACACTAGAAATTGGCCCTTTAATGGTGAAAATAAAAACTGCTGTAAATGCAGAGTCTGAGAATAATCATTGAAGTTGTTTTTGGTGACGAGTGGCACGAGGAGTGTTGTACAAAACAAAACCATCAGGATAAGCTCCTGACCAATTGTGTTATTTTGTGTTTTTGTTCATAATGTTTCCGCCATAATTTCCTATGACAGAAAAGACATTCTGAACATCAGATCACTAACCTCGATTTGGATGAGGTTTTCTACTTCAATGAGTGAATTACATACTGTACATCCCGGACTGGGCCCAAATCCCCGACACTCGAAGGAGGAAGAGGCGCCATTATAGAGGCTGGCGTGCGGGATACCTGACGAGACTACGTCAGCAAGTGGATAAACTTCAGAGTGCTGTCTATCCAAATCTACTAATAATATGCATATCTTATATTCTTGGCACAAGAAGCAGGAAGTTGGAATTGGGCACGCTATTTATCCAAAAGTGGAAATGCTGCCCCCTATACCTTAAGAAGTTAACAAAGGTAGTCTTGAGGTCCTGCTCGCCTACGTTAGAATAATTAATGATAAGCTGTAGACCATACTATTTGGTAACCATAGTGACTACATGGAACTATATTCCACATCAAGTAACTCATGCAAGCAGTAAAATTAGATAAAAATACAGATAAAAATACACTTTTATTTATTGAACAGCGGGGACTGTGAAGTAACACAAACACAGACACATGCATGCTCACACATGATAACATACACACGTACATGTGGATTTTGTGTTGTAGATATGTGATAGTAGAATGTGGTAGTAGAGTCGTGGCCTGTGGGCACACACTTAATGTGTTGTGAAATGTGTTGTTCATGTATTGTAATGTTTTTAAAATGTTGCTGGACACCAGGAAGAGTAGCTGCTGCCTTGGGGATCCAAAATAAATACAAATAGAAACATTTCCGTAGCTGTCTACTTACCACCACAAACCGATGCTGGCACTAAGATTGCACTCAACGTGCTGTATGGAGCCATTAGCAAACAAGAAAATACTCTCCCAGAGACGGTGCTCCTAGTGGCCGGTGATTTTAACTAATTTCTACCAGCATGTCACCTGTGCAACTAGAGGCGAAAAACTCTAGATCACTGTTACTCCACACACAGAGGTGCATACAAAGCTTTCATTCACCAACCATTTGGCCATAACCATAACTCTATCCTCCTGATTCCTGCTTACAAGCAAAAATTCAAACAGGAAGTACAAGTGATGGCCTCAGACTGGAATATGTTCCAGGTTTCCGATGGATTGAGGAGTTTCCCACATCAGTCACAGGCTTCATTAATAAGTGCATCGAAGACATCATCCCCACAGTAACCGTACATACATTACCGTTCAAAAGTTTGGGGTCACTTAGAAATGTCCTTGTTTTTGAAAGAAAATCACATTTTCTGTCCGTTAAAATAATATCAAATTGATTATAAATACAGTCTAGACATTGTTAATGTTGTAAATGACTATTGTAGCTGGAAACTGCTGATGGAATATCTACATAGGGGTACAGAGGTGTTCCAATGGCACGTTGTGTTAGCTAATCCAAGTTTATAATTTTAAAAGGCTAACTGATCATTAGAAAACCCTTTTGCAATTATATTAGCACAGCTGAAAACTGTTGTGTTGATTAAAGAAGCAATAGAACTGGCCTTCTTTAGACTAGTTGAGTATCTAGAGCATTAGCATTTGTGGATTCGATTACAGGCTCAAAATGGCCAGAAACAAAGAAATGTATTCTGAAACTCGTCAGTCTATTCTTGTTTGGAGAAATGAAGGCTATGCCATGCGATAAATTGCCAAGAAACTGAAGAACTCGGACAACGCTGTGTACTAATCCCTTCACAGAACAGAGCAAACTGTCTCTAACCAGAATAGTAAGAGGAGTGTGAGTCCCCGGTGCACAACTGAGCAAGAGGACAAGTTCAATAGAGTGTATAGTTTGAGAAACAGGCGCCTCACAAGTCCTCAACTGGCAGCTTCATTAAATAGTACCCGCAAAACACCAGTCTCAACGTCAACAGTGAAGAGGCGACTCCGGAATGCTGGCCTTCTAGGCAGAGTTGCAAAGAAAAAGCCATATCTCTGAATGGCCAAGAAAAAGCCATATCTCTGAATGGCCAATAAAAAGAAAATATTTTGATGGGCAAAATAACACAGACACTGGACAGAGGACGATTGGAAAATAGTGTTATGGACAGACAAATCTAAGTTTGAAGTGTTAGGATCACAAAGAGGAAGATTTGTGAGATGCAGAAAAAATGAAAAGATGCTGGAGGAGTGTTTGACACCATCTGTCAAGCAAGGTAGAGTTAATGTGATGGTCCGGGGGTGCTTTGGTAGTGGTAAAGTGGGAGATTTGTACAGGGTGAAAGGGATCTTGAAGAGGGAAGGTTATGATTCCATTTTGCAACGCCATGCCATACCCTGTGGATGGCGCTTAATTCAAGCAAATGTCTTCCTACAACAGGACAGTGACCCAAACACAGCTCCAAACTATGAAATAACTATTTAGGGAAGAAGCAGTCAGCTGGTATTCTGTCTATAATGGAGTGGCCAGCGAAGTCACTGGATGTCAACCCTATTGAGCTGCTGTGGGAGCAGCTTGACCGTATGGTACGTAAGAAGTGCCCATCAAGACCATTCCAACTTGTGAGAGGTGCTTCAGGAAGCATCGGGTGAAATCTCTTCAGATCACCTCAACAAATTGACAATTAGAATGCCAAAGGTCTGCAAGGCTGTAATTGATGCAAATGGAGGATTCTTTGACGAAAGGACACAATTATTATTTCAATTAAAAATCATTATTTAAAATCTTGTCAACACCTTGACTATGTTTCCTATTCATTTTGCAACTAATTTCATGTACAGTTGAAGTCGGAAGTTTACATACACTTAGGTTGGAGTCATTAAAACTTGTTTTTCAACCACTCTACACATTTCTTGTAAACAAACTATAGTTTTGTCAAGTCGGTTAGGACATCTACGTTGTGCATGACACAAGTCATTTTTCCAACAATTGTTTACAGACAGATTATTTCACTTATAATTCACTGAATCACAATTCCAGTGGGTCAGAAGTTTACATACACTACATTGACAGTGCCTTTAAACAGCTTGGAAAATTCCAGAAAATTATGTCATGGCTTTAGAAGCTTCTGATAGGCTGATTGACATCATTTGAGTCAATTGGAAGTTTACCTGTGGATGTTTTTCAAGGCCTACCTTCAAACTCAGTGCCTCTTTGCTTGATATCATAGAAAAATCTAAAGAAATCAGCCAAGACCTCCGAAGAAAAATGTAGACCCCCACAAGTCTGGTTCATCCTTGGGAGCAATTTCCATACTCCTGAAGGTACCACGTTCATCTGTACAAACAATAGTATGCAAGTATAAACACCACGGGACCACACATCCGTCATACCGCTCAGGAAGTAGACGTGTTCTGTGTTCTAGAGATGAACATACTTTGGTGCGAAAAGTGAAAATCAATCCCAGAACAACAGCAAATGATATTGTGAAGATGCTGGAGGAAAAAGGTACAAAAGTATCTATATCCACATTAAAATGAGTCCTATATCGACATAACCTGTTGTTGTTGGGTTGTTTTTCATCGGCAGGGACTGGGAAACTGGTCAGAAACGAAGGAATGATGGATGGCACTAAATACAGGGAAATTCTTGAGGGAAACCTGTTTCAGTCTTTTAGAGATTTGAGACTGGGAGGGAGGTTCACCTTCCAGCAGGACAATGACCCAAGCATACTGCTAAAGCATCACCCGAGTGGTTTAAGGGGAAACATTTAAATGTCTTGGAATGGCCTAGTCAAAGTCCAGACCTCAGAATCTGTTGTATGACTTAAATATTGCTGTGTACCAGCAGAACCCATCCAACTTGAAGGAGTGCCAAGCTTATTCCATATCCCAAGAGATTTGCAGCTGTATTGCTACAAAAGGTGGCTCTACAAGGTACTGACTTAGTTACAGTGGGGAGAACAAGTATTTGATACACTGCCGATTTTGCAGGTTTTCCTATATACAAAGCATGTAGAGGTCTGTAATTTTTTTAATCTTAGGTACACTTCAACTACGAGAGACGGAATCTAAAACTAAAATCCAGAAAATCACATTGTATGATTTTTAAGTGATTAATTAGCATTTTATTGCATGACATAAGTATTTGATCACCTACCAACCAGTAAGAATTCCGGCTCTTACAGACCTGTTAGTCTTTCTTTAAGAAGCCCTCCTGTTCTCCACTCATTACCTGCATTAGCTGCACCTGTTTGAACTCGTTACCTGAATAAAAGATACCTGTCCACACACTCAATCAAACAGACTCCAACCTCTCCACAATGACCAAGACCAGAGAGCTGTGTAAGGACATCATAGAAAAAAATTTAGACCTGCACAAGGCTTGGTGAGAAGGCAACAACTGTTGGCTCAATTATTAGAAAATGGAAGAAGTTCAAGATGACGGTCAATCCCCCTCGGTCTGGGGCTCCATGCAAGATCTCACCTCGTGGGGCATCAATGATCATGAGGAATATATACTGTGTCCGTAAAATGTATATAGTATGTACAAGCTGTAAGTAGAAGCCTAAGTGTTGTTGTCCATTAGTTTACTCCAATTAGGGGAGGGGTGGTAGGGTAGGGGAAAATAATAAAGGAAAATATATTTTTTAAGATTCTGTTTGTGTGAATATATATATATATATATATATATATACACACACACACACACACACGCACCCATTGGATTGGAAATCTATCTGCAATATGAAAGCTCATCTACCTCCTAAATAAAAAGGTTGATAGTCAGTGATGTGTTGTGTTGGATTTTCCCCCAAACATAACACTTTGTATTCCATACAAAAAGTACATTTATTTACACATTTTTTTGCAGTACTACTTTTGTACCTTATTGCAAACAGGATGCATGTTTTGGAATATTTTTATTCTGTACAGGCTTCCTTCTATTCACTCTGTCGTTTCGGTTAGTATTGTGTAACTACAATGTTATTGATCCATCCTCAGTTTTCTCCTTTCACAGCCATTAAACTCTGTAACTGTTTTAACCTTGGCCTCATGGTGCATTCCCTGGGTGGTTTCCTTCCTCTCCGGCAACTGAATTAGTAAGGACGCATGTATATTTGTTGTGGCTGGTTTTATTGGTACACCATCCAAAGTGTAATTAATAACTTCACCATGCTCAAAGGGATAGTCAATGTCTTCTTTTTTTACACTACTAATGCTGCCCTTCTTTGATAGCCACTGGAAAACCTCCTTTGTGGTCTTTGTGGTTGAATATGCGTTTTATATTTACTGCTTGACTGAGGGACCCTATAGATAATGTGTGGGTTACAGATAGTCATTCAAAAAGCATTATTGCCCACCGAGTGAGTCCATGCAACTTAATATGTGACTTGTTAAGCACATTTCTACTCTTATTTAGGCTTTCAATAACAAAGGGCTTATTTATTGTTTTATTGATTAGTAAAAATGTATAAAAACATGATTCCACTTTAACATTGTGGGGTATTGTGTGTAGATCAGTGACACAATATCTCAATTTAGTCCATTTTAAATTCAGGCTGTAACACAACAAAATGTATAAAAAGTTAAGGGGTGTGAATACTTTCTCAAGGAGCTTTATATCATTGTACTAATTATTTTCCTGCATTTAGGGAATTGATGTTGAAGCACCTTGTATACTGAATCTTCCTGAACAGTTTTTTCTGTTTTTTCCCTCTTGTTTTTAGCCAGGAAGTATGACAGTGGAGAATATCTAAACATCACCGGTATCACGAGGGACCAAGCAGGGGACTATGAATGCAGTGCAATGAATGACATTGCCTCTCCTGACACCAAGACAGTGAAAGTCATAGTCAAATGTAAGTACATCTCTGTCCTTGCTACAATTTGGCTGCCAAAGCAGATTCTCATCTATATCAATGTGTACTGTTCATTGACAATGACCCAGATCTCTTTATGTTTGAATGAAAGTCTTGGTTTGAAGTTTCTCAATATTTAACAAGATAATTCCCTTTTTGTCTCGTTGCTGAGGTGATTAATTCACGTTAAGGAAAGGTCTGGCTGTTTTTAAGGGCTATTCCATTATGCAGGTAATGAGTCTTTCAAAATGTGTGAAGAGACAGTAATGAGGACCCAGAGCATTAATGAATGATACTGGCTTTAGTCATCATGGTCACATGGAAATCAGCACTCCTAAGTATGAGGTGGAAGGGTGCTTCACAATTATTACTCTTCCCATCCTCTTCTCTCTCGCTTTTAAGTCTTCCTCTCTGTTGATACCCTGTGCTGAATCATCCTACTGCTATAACCAGTCACAAGTGTGTGAGGAAAAAGGTGACGCCTAGTTTGTTTGATGCTAATCGGGTTGATTAAGGATTTCTCAGATTTTGATTAAGTTACTGTAATGATAATATATTCAGAAAAGTACACTGGGATGGTGATTTGAATGGTCCAAAGTGATATGTTTGGGGCAAATACAATACAATACAATACATTACTCCATATTTTCAAGCATAGTGATGGCAGTATCATGTTATGGGTATGCTTGTAATTGTTAAGGACTGGGGAGTTTTAAAGGATTAAAAGGTAACTGAATGGAGCTAAGCACAGGCGACATCCTAGAAGAAAACCTGGTTCAGTCTGCTGTCCACCAGACACAGAGAGATGAATTCACCTTTCAGCAGGACAATAACAGTTTTGTATTAAATCTAGTTAAGTTACAGTTTTGAATTAAATCTATTTGAAAATATATGGCAAGAACTGGAAATGGTTGTCAAGCAATGATCAACAACCAATTTGAAAGAGCTTGAAGAATTCTGAAAAGAATAATGGGCAAATGGTGCACAATCCAGGTGTGGAAAGCTCTTAGAGACTCACCCAGAAAGACTGTATTCGATGCCAAAAGTGTTTCTACAAAGTATTGACTCAAGGATGTGAATACTTATGTAAATGAGATATTTAATTTGAACATTTTCCCCTGGTGGCACTGGTCCCACTAAGTTTTTCAGTTGGTGGCACCAGCCCATGATTTGGTTGCCTGAATACTATAATTCAAGTGTAATAGACTACTGAGATGCTATTCAATAAATAAGTTGTTCATCTTTTCATGTTCCAAATATTTGAATGTGCAACCCAATTCAGTGATTGTCATGCATTTTGGGTTGACAATTATTGTTGTTATATTTAATGTGTTAAAATACGGCTCCAGAATTTTCTGTATTTTTTTTTCAATAGAGATTACTTTGCCTGCATCTTTATGTGCACTATTATCATAGGCTAATACTGTGTGTCAAAACACGTTAGCTAGATCGCCAAATCTAAATATAATACCCAATGCTACGTAGTAGCCATGTAGCCACATATACTTGAAGACCTAAGTATATGTACATGTGTGTGACTGGTGAAAGCTGCTCAGTGTGAATGTGATGTAGGGGAATGAAAATGGGAACGTAAGACAAGTTGCTGAGGTGAAAAACATTAGTGGGAGGAAACTCCACACGATTCAAGGTAGCTGCGTTCATGTTAGGGGAACATAGCATAAGTGAAACGTTGGTGCAACTCCATAAGATTCAAGAGATTACATGTTACGGCAGGAAACCCATTGTGGGTGGTAACTGTAATAAAGTCTATATTTTATCCCATGATACCCATTGAGGGCCGTAACTGTAGATGACAGGGTAGCTTTATTCACGTCAGGGGAATTTAGTAAAACACGGTAGCTTTATTCACATCAGGGGAATTGAACATAGCGGGAGTGAAACTTAGGTGCAATTCCATACAGTGGTTCCTGCTTTAAAAGTTGGGTCACTGCGCTGCGTGACTTAGAGGTACACAGCATCACGGCTTCATTGCTCGAAAAGAACACCACAAGGGGGAGTTAGAGCACTCATTATGCATTTGGGTCCCAAGGTTTTTATATGACCAATCATAGAGTGGTTCCAATGATGAATTTGATGTGAGCCACCCGTCCCTGGGTGAAGATGGCTGGCGAACCAAATGTAAGTAGTTATAACGAGTCAAGAAGAAAATGTACATTTGAGAGGAATAGGTTAGTTAATGTAGAGACGTGAATATTTTTGTCATTAAGTTAATTCACAAATATCGATATTTAGCTGACTAGCTAACATTAGCCAGCTAGCTAGCTAGTGTTATGACAGGATAATTCATTTATAATTTGTGGTGTCAGATGTTTTAGGGACTACTGAGAACCAGCAAACCAGACTGTCGTCTTGTGAAACAGTGGATGTAAAGAATCAAATTGCATGAATAATTTTTGTAAGCTTGCCTTGAAATGCAGCTGAAGTAACATATCCAGCTAACTATTTACTTGCTTATTGTGTAGTGGAGGATATCATTGTTGTTGTATCTTCAAGTCTGAATGAAGCCCATGGATAGAGTAGAATATAATAACTGTATTATGCCAAGGATGCAAGTCCTATAAACATGTACTGTCGTTATTACCACGCATGAGATTCCCACATTGTAGCCTGTACATTGCATTTTATTTACTGATCATGTACTCTTCCTTGGCAAATACATGTACGGTTCAGGTATGAATCTCTCTGATATGACTGAAAAAGAATGTCTAACTATTTGAATGATGCTGTGTCTGCATGTATTACAATTATACACTTCAACAGTGTTTACCACTCCTGCTCCTGGGTCATCAATGATTATACATTGTAACTATGCAATAGACTAGAAACATTATTTAATTAAAGGCTGATTTGTAATTCATATATGCATATCTAACTCCCTTCATCTGCATTAATCTGAGGACACAGGATAGTATTTCAATGAGATACTTAATTTCAACCAGTGGAGAATGTTAAACGCTTTATTGAAAGAAGTTCATTATCCAGATGTTATACATGCATTGTCATTATGATAATTTGGAGTTGGGGAAAGAGGTGTAGAAGACAGAAAGGGAAAGAGGTAAAGAACACCGGCAGACAGCATATGATTAATGAATTACAATGCTTCCTCTCTCACATCAGGACTGGCTTCCTCTCTCACATCAAAACATACCTGCAGACGCGAGAGATGGATAAAGAGAGAATTTTAAAAAACAAGGCTTAATCATGCTAACACGGTCAATCATCATAATCATCAGGAGGTGGAAGGGGTCTTCTGAGGCCAGACAGCTCTGTAGCTCAGAGCTCACAGCATTGGAATGAAACCCTTTAGATACCACGATTCGATGGGAGATGGAGGCTCGGTGGTTAAACTTGAATTCACCCGCTTAGACACAACTACTCATCCGTAGCTTGGGGAGAGAATTATTTTTTTGTCCTCAAACTTGCGTTGCGTTCTGGGTTTGTTGACTTTTTAAGACCCTGCTGCAGCTGGGGTCACGAAGTCTTGTCGTAAATTCTATACTCATCTCTCCTCCTCTGTTGAGTTTGGGAGATAATCTGTAGGGTTATGGTCTCCTGTAACCTGACCTGATCAAGACAGTCATGACAGCGGGGTGAACAGGCAGTGGCTCGGGTGGTTGTTGTTCTTGATGATCTTTATGACCTTCCTTTGACATCGGGTGGTGTAGGTGTCCTGGAGGTCAGGTAGTTTGCCCCCGGTGATGCGTTGTGCAGACCTCACTACCATCTGGAGAGCCTTACGGTTGTGGGCGGAGCAGTTGCCGTACCAGGCGGTGATGCAGCCCGGCAGGATGCTCTCGATTGTGCATCTGTAAAAGTTTGTGAGTGCTTTTGGTGACAAGCCAAATTTCTTCAGCCTCCTGAGGTTGAAGAGTCGCTGCTGGACCAATTCAGTTTGTCCGTGATATGTATGCCGAGGAACTTAAAACTTATACCCTCTTCACTATTGTCCCGTCGATGTGGATAGGGGGGTGCTCCCTCTGCTGTTTCCTGAAGTCCACGAGCATCTCCTTTGTTTTGTTGACGTTGAGTGTGAGGTTATTTTCCTGACACCACACTCCGAGGGCCCTCACCTCCTCCCTGTAGGCCGTCTCATCGTTGTTGGTAATCAAGCCTACCACTGTAGTGTCGTCTGCAAACTCAATGATTGAGTTGGAGGCGTGCATGGCCACGCAGTCGTGGGAGTACAGGACAGGGCTCAGAACGCACCCTTGTGGGGCCCCAGTGTTGAGAATCAGCGAGGTGGAGATGTTGTTACCTACCCTCACCACCTGGGGGCGGCCCGTCAGGAAGTCCAGTACCCAGTTGCACAGGGCGGGGTCGAGACCCAGGGTTTCGAGCTTGATGACGAGTTTGGAGGGTATTAGGGTGTTAAATGCTGAGCTGTAGTCGATGAACAGGATTCTCACATAGTTATTCCTCTTGTTCAGATGGGTTAGGGCAGTGTGCAGTGTGGTTGTGATTGCATCGTCTGTGGACCTATTGGGTTGGTAAGCAAATTGGAGTGGGTCTAGGGTGTCAGGTAGGGTGGTGATATGGTCCTTGACTAGTCTCTCAAAGAACTGCATGATGACGGAAGTGAGTGCTACGGGGCGGTAGTCATTTAGCTCAGTTACCTTAGCCTTCTTGGGAACAGGAACAATGGTGGCCCTCTTGAAGCATGTGGGAACATCAGACTGGGATAAGGATTGATTGAATATGTCTGTAAACACACCAGCCAGCTGGTCTGCGCATGCTCTGAGGACCTGGCTGGGGATGCTGTCTGGGCCTGCAGCCTTGCGAGGGTTAACACGTTTAAATGTTTTACTCATGTCAGCTGCAGTGAAGGAGAGTCCGCAGGTTTTAGTAGCACTGTATTGTCCTCAAAGCGAGCAAAGAAGTTGTTTAGTCTGTCTGGGAGCAAGACATCCTGGTCTGCGACGGGGCTGGATTTCTTTTTGTAATCCGTGATTGACTGTAGACCCTGCCACATGCCTCTTGCGTCGCGTAAATTAGAATAACAATGATCCAGGGTTTTACCAGCCCTGGTCGCACAATCGATATGCTGATAGAATTTAGGGAGTCTTGTTTTCAGATTAGCCTTCTTAAAATCCCCAGCCACAATGAATCCAGCCTCAGGATATGTGGTTTCCAGTTTACATAGAGTCAAATAAAGTTTGTTCAGGGCCATCGATGTGTCTGCTTGAGGGGGAATATATGCGGCTGTGATTATAATCGAAAGAGAATTCTCTTGGTAGATAATATGGTTGACATTTGATTGTGAGGAATTCTAAATCAGGTGAACAGAAGGACTTAAGTTTCTGTATGTTGTTATGATCACACCACATCTCGTTAATCATAAGGCATACCCCTCCGCCCCTCTCCTTACTAGAAAGATGCTTGTTTCTGTCGGCGCGATGCATGAAGAAACCAGCTGGCTGTACCGACTACGATAGCGTGACTCGAGTGAGCCATGTTTTCGTGAAGCAAAGAACTTTACAGTCTATTATGTCTCTCTAGAATGCTACCCTTGCTCGGATTTCATCAATCTTGTTGTCAAGAGACTGGACGTTGGCGAGTAGTATGCTCGGGAGCGGTGCGCAATGTGCCCTTCTCCGGAGCCTGACCAGAAGACCGCTTCGTCTGCCTCTTTTACGGCGTCGTTGTTTTGGTTCGCCGGCTGGGATCCGCTCCATTATCCTGGGTGGTGGGCAAAATAGAGGATCCGCTTCGGGAAAGTCGTATTCCTGGTCGTAATGATGGTGAGTTGACGTTACTCTTATATCAAGTTGTTCCTCCCGACTATGTAATAAAACCTAAGATTACCTGGGGTACCAATGTAAGAAATAACACGTAAAAAACAATACTGCATAGTTTCCTAGGAACGCAAAGCGAAGCGGAGAGTACCATGAGAGTACTATGGATTAGTTCGGTTATTGACTCTGATTCGCTTGAAAGGGGCATGTTTATCAGCCAGGTAAAAATGGATGAGAAAAATGCCAAGAACAGGGTCTTATATGCAGCTAGTAGAAAAAAACAAATAATATAATAATATACATCAAGGAACACCTAGGGTGAGAATTTGTTTTTATTTCTCTTCATAATTATATGAGGTTCAGAGTTTCAATTTGGTATTTCTAACGCAAGCAATAGGGCAGTGGTCGCTGATATTATTTGCAAAAACACGACTAGCCAAATACTTATGGGAATGGTTAGTTAGGATAAGGTCAATCAATGAGGAGTTTGCTAGGTTTTACATTCATCCGAGTGGGTTTCATTATCAGCGGAATCAAGTTGAACTCAAGCAGATATTCTTAAACTGATCTGATGCACGTGTAAGCCAATCAAGATTTAACGGGGATCCTATTCAAATCCCAAAATATTAAATACTAATATTAATCTAACAGTAAATGTATTGTCCCAAAAAAACATTCCAGTTGTAGCCTACCACCCAATGAGGCCTATGCAATCCCAATTTGCACGTTCCGTATCTCAAAGCCATATCAAATAGATATATATATATATAAATATATAATACCTACAGAAAGTGGAGGACCTCCTCTCTTGTGACAACAGGAAAGTTGTGTCTTCTCCACAATTGGATTTTGAAATGCTGTACAATCTGAACACTTTTCTCCCGGAGCATTTTTGTTCTCTGGGAAAAGAGAGAGAGAGAGAGAGAGAGAGTGTCTCACTCAACACAGCAGCAGGCCCCAGTGAAACTGGCACAGGGGCAGGCTGACACTTTTATTATCATGAGTATAATGTACTTCACTGTTTGACCATATCATGTTTTTAGCCTCCTAAAAAAATAGGAAGTTTTGAGTGACTTGACCATATAGAATGACCAGCAAGCACTGATACAACCAATTCAAAATGTAACTTGCACAGCCAAATCAAAGGGTCACAAAATGTGACTTAATGGTCTGGAGCCATGGATGGGTCTTCTGTTTTGACTCTCTTCTAATAATTACTGTATGAGAATTGTTTTTATAAGTGACCTACAGTATAATGGGCTAGGTGGCAGGTCTCAAAGAGCTGCAGTTTAAGCTGCATGTAATTTATTCTGTTTATCCACTGCCTGACAATCCACTTCCATCCCCTCCGGAATGAGAATGGCGCCATAGGGGATAGCTGCCGTTTTATGGGCTCCTAAACAATTGTGAGTTCCCAGTGGCACGAGCCAACCAGACAATCTAAAATATTTCTATGTGCGCTTTGAGACAAGCAACACTGAAGCATGAATTAGAGCACCAGCTGTTCCGGATGACTGTGTGATCACGCTCTCCGTAGCCAATGTGAGTAAGACCTTTAAACATTTTTCTTAACTGGATTGTTGGTTAAGGGCTTGTAAGCATGTGAAAATACTTGATTACTAGCAGGTGGTTATGCTAAGGGTAAGGTTAAGTTTAGGAATGATAGGGTGTGGCTAAGGTAAGGTTAGAAATGAAAAACATGCCAAAAGAAAACATCTGGATTCTAACTGCTGCCGCAGATTACATACTGTACATCCTGGGTGTTATGCCTTCTGCCACCTTCACCTTCCAACCTCCCCTCCCGATTCCTGTTATGACCCTTTGCCTCATTTCCACTCACCAACAATGTGTTCAAAGACACATGAACTGACCCTCCCATACAATTTTTCAACTGTAAATGACTGGGCTGGGAATGGAAAGCATAGGAATTTAGTTGCTAATGACTTGTTGCGTACCCCTTTTCCTCCTCCATGTCATTAGTACTGTAGGTCTATGTAATCATAACCAGGCTGCTGGGTTTGCATATGTAAGAGGGCTCTTGAAGATAACAAAAATCTGCATTTAAGCGTGTGCATGTATGTGTCTGAATTATATATTTGTGTGTGTGAATCCCCATACTGGGTAGATTGTGACAAATAGGCTCATTTGCAAAAGATAAGGCCTCAATGAATGGATTGAAGTTTCATTGGATCCGCAGATACAGTAGGCTGAGGGGAGGGCTAACTGGTGGGCACGCTGCCTTTCAACGACTCTGGCTTAACTCAGCCTCTGTGGGACAAGAGATGAGTTTGGGCCCAATCCATCCTTCAGGCCACACTCACACATCCCCGTATAATCATAGAGCAGACTGTCACTGGGGAATTCAGGAGAGGACAGACATGCCACATTTGGAATTAGAATAAAGGTATTACCCCTGTCAACATCTCTGGGAAGAAAGGATGATGAAATGATGACAAGAAAGCAAGACTGCGAGAGCAATCTAATCTGCTGACATGCATTTGCTTGTTAAATAAAGGTTATTCTCATTTGCCAATGGGCACAATTGTGGCTGAAGGAGTGACTCAACCTCATAAGAGTCCCTAAGAGAGTTCTGCAAGGTATTATTTTGACTGTGTCACAGCCACAGATTGGGGAATTTTGAAGACTTTCAGTAAAGTACTTTCAGTTTTGTTCACACTATTTTGACAGCCAACTGACCACAGCCATACCCATGTCATAATGTCATAACAGCTGACATAACCTGTCATAATATGGTCATAACACTGTCCTGTCACATATATTTAGACCTGTTGCATTATTTTATGGCTGATTATGACACCTACATAAAAGTGTCAAAACCCACTAAGTCTACCACACAAGGCAAAACATTCCATTACATCGTAACATTTTCAGAAATGTACCATATTAAATGATCATTGTAATTGCGCACACATTGATGTCAGACATGCAACCTACCCCAATGCTCTGTTGCTGATGACTGGGATGAATGCAGGAGCAGATTTCAGGAGCAGACAAGACACCCTCTTTTTTTACTGATGACTTACATAAGAGCATGTGCATGAAAGGCCTATCTGGCTTATATGAATATGATGGCCATAATGCTTCTTAAAAGTGTCATAAAGTGTATTTTCTTAGCCCAAGTAAAGTGACACAGGAGGCTGGTGTCATAACCAGCCATACAATATCGCAGTATATAACACAACAGGTGTAAATATGTGTCATGACAGTGTTATGACCATATTAAGACAGGTTATGACAAGTTATGGCCGCTGTTATGACATAATGACATGGTTATGACCGTGGCATAACATGTTATGACACTGGGTGTCAAGTAAAATGTCAAGTAAAATGTCACGGTAATCATAATTACCTACAGGAAGGATACATTTCCTTTTCTAGAAGTTTTCTAGAAGTGTATATCACAAATACAATTACTATTGAATTTCAGTGTTGTATAATCCCACTGTTTTGCTTTTATTTGTTAACTATAATACAGATGAAGTGAATGACACTGACATTTCAAGGGTAAGCAGTATAATTAAATACATGCCCAAATAATCTCATTCCCCTTTAAAAAATAATTACAGCTTTTAGGTAAGAGCACAGTTGACCTCCGGGCTAATTGCAGATTAGGGCCACTAATTAAAATAAGCAAACCAAAGTAATGAAAACAAAATTAAGCTCCGGCATGTTTGGAGTTTTAATGTTTTGTGTGCCATTTGGCGTAACATTATCTAATGTGTAAAAGGCTGGCACTTCAGATTTTATAGGTGTTTGGCTAAAAATGGCCTAATCCACAATAACCAATTTTGAATCCGGAATAACCAACTCTGAATAAAAACTCAAATGCAGAAGATATTTTCTAGACCTGTGTTGAGGGGAGATTTTGAATCAAATAAAATGATTGCACCAAAAGTATAACGTTAATCACCGTTTTTTTTTTAATAGTCAGTAAATCAAGAACAGTATCAATAAAGGCTGTATTAATTATCTTATGAATTGCTAACTCTGCATGAGTTAATGCAAGTGCATGCCCTCCAATAATTTACCAAGCAGACCTCAATTCTGACAGCCATTGAGAAGGTCATCATTATATCAGATTTCCTGAAAAGCCCCACTTGGCTAAATTATATTTCTGCAATGATTGGACGTGATGAAAAGTGATCTCTGACCCACTTTTCAAATTTACATATTCATATTCGCTGCCGGTGTGGGTGTGATTGGCTGAAATCTCTGAGCACAGATTGATTCAAAGCCATAAAGATCACGTCTAACTTCGACGCACAGAGAGATAAATAGGCAGGAAAGAGCCATGGAAATGCCTCTGTTCGAGATAAAAAGCAATTGAGTCATTAATTAAGAAATTGCCCTCATTGTTGCAGCATGAATTAAGAGCTTTTATCTGAAGTTGAAACTGAAAGCTATAAACAGGTACAATACCCACATTGCTCATGTTTTACTGTTTCAAGTATTGTGATGAGATTTACTTGAATAACCCTCTGTAAAACTGCAAATTGAGACACTTCTTCGAGCTGTCAGTGCATTGCTGCTCCTTGAATCATATTGATTCATAATGAATCATATTGATTCCCAAAAGGTGTGCAAACACCAATAAAATAATACCACCTACTTGTTTTGATTTGACGGTTGCTTAAAACTTTGTACTACATTTCAAAAGTACACACACACACACAGACTGAGTGACATGTCTCGGAGCGCTGTTTGTCTTTCATGAACTCAACATGTCTACCAACGCTCTAACCACTGGCAGTTTCCAAACGCACCAGATGTTTCGTTTTTACCTTCCATCCATACAATATTCAAATGCTGCCACTAGACAAATCATGGGAAATAAATATATGAAAGACGACAGATTATGTGATGTCATGTTGCCAGTGCAGATGCTTATAATGTTGGTGCAGAACCAATGTGTTTTTGTTGTTTTAATTATTACAATTTTGTTAATTCTCTTTTAAACTTCTAGTTGCCCCACATTATGAAATCAATGTGCGGATTATGTAATAGCCAAATGGCCAAGCCAATTATGGCAAACCAATCACCCTCAACACCCTCTTGGAACTGTGATTGTCTTGCCTTTCAAATCCACATTCACAATCTGTCATTAAAAGGTCAACCATACAGCTTAACCCACATGGAAAATATATTTGTATAGTAATCACTGTGAGATGCACATGTCATCAAGAAAGACAAGTTGCCCAAAAGGTAGGGGGCAACTTCATATTAGAAAAAATAGAAATGTTGAGTTTTGAAAGCACTGTTAGCCAACATAACTCAAGGTTACTTTGATAAACCTGGTTCTCTGATAATATGATGAAAATGTGTCACAATTGCAGTGATACATCTCACTCGTAGTAACCTCGAGTTCTCTTTCAAATACTCAATGTATCAAAATGGATTATGGCCAACTCACGTATCGCAGACATTCTCTCTGAAGCCAGGGTCGTCCCAACAGTATCATCCCTCAGAGGCTCCTACACTGAGGACAGTAGGCGCCAACAAAAGTGAAGTGACATCCAGTCGGTAAAACCTGAAATGTATGAGGGGTAGCCCAACATGCCGCATCACAAATCTCTTGTAAACAGAGTTCTTTGAACAGTGCCAAAGAGGTAGCCTAGTGGAATGAGCCCTCAGCCCCTCCGGGGACTGTAAACCCTTGCTATTATAAGGTAATATAATAGCCTCCATTACCCAATGGGATAGTCCTTGCCCGAGAGACGAAGAGTTGGTCACTCTTGCGTAATGCTCTCGTTCTATCCAAGTAAATGCGCAAAGCGTGTACTGGACCCAAACTTCTTTCGTAGAAGTGAAGGGCGTGGTTGGAAAGCTACAAGCTCGTAAGGTGAGACAACTACACTTATCGCTGACCTTATGCATATTGGCGGGTTAGGTAACAAAGTTACCTTGGATAACCCGGGGCAAACTGTAGGTACGAATGTCAGAGACCTGGCCGGGTGGTGCCAGAATAACAACCTATCCCTCAACATAACCAAGACTAAGGAGATGATTGTGGACTACAAGAAAAGGAGGACCGAGCACGCCCCCATTCTCATCGACGGGGCTGTAGTAGACCAGGTTGAAAGCTTCCAGTTCCTTGGTGACTACATCAACAACAAACTAGAATGGTCCAAACATACCAAGACAGTCGTGAAGAGGGCACGACAAAGCCTATTCCCCCTCAGGAGACTGAAAAGATTTGGCATGGGTACTGAGATCCTCAAAAGGTTCTACAGCTGCAACATCGAGAGCATCCTGACTGGTTGCATCACTGCCTGGTACGGCAATTGCTCGACCTCCGACCGCATGGCACTACAGAGGGTAGTGGTATGGCCCAGTACATCGCTGGGGCAAAGCTGCCTGTCATCCAGGACCTCTACACCAGGCGGTGTCAGAGGAAGGCCCTAAAAATTGTAAAAGACCCCAGCCACCCTAGTCATAGACTGTTCTCTCTACTACCGCATGGCAAGCGGTACCGGAGTGCCAAGTCTAGGACAAAAAGGCTTCTCAACAGTTTTTACCCCCAAGCCATAAGACTCCTGAACAGGTAATCAAATGGCTACCTGGACTATTTGCATTGTGTGCTCCCCCCAACCCCTCTTTTATGCTGCTGCTACTCTCTGTTCATCATATATGCGTAGTCACTTTAACTATACATTCATGTACGTACTACCTCAATTGGGCCGACCAACCAGTGCTCCCGCACATTGGCTAACCAGGCTAACTGCATTGTGTCCTGCCACCCACCACCTGCCAACCCTTCTTTTACGCCAAACCCTCATTTATCTACATATACACACTACCTCAATCAGCCTGACTAACCGGTGTCTGTTTATAGCCTCGCTACTGTTATTTTTCACTGTCTTTTACTGTTGTTTTATTTCTTTACTTACCTATTGTTCACCTAATACATTTTTTGCACTATTGGTTAGAGCCTGTAAGTAAGCATTTCACTGTAAGGTCGACACCTGTTGTATTCGGCACACGTGACAAATAAACTTTGATTTGATTTGAATGGTGGACTGACAGTGCGTGCAGCTCACTCACTTTGGAGAAGTAAGGGCAATCAGTAAAAAGTGGTTTTGAAGTAGAGATATTTCATCTCTACACTTTCCAGCGGCTCAAACGGCTGCTGTGAAACAACCTCTAGCACAATTGACAAGTCCCAAGATGGGACAAAAGGCTTGGAGACTGAACATAAGCGACATAAGAGGAAGCTTCCCTACTGTGTTGTTGTCCAAGCTTATATGACAGGCGAGATACCAGCTAAATAGACCTTTACAGTGGAGAAAGCCTTACCTCTAACCAAAAGGACCTGCGAAAAGCATAGAAACTCAGATACAAATTCAAATAAAATCACATTTTATTGGTCACATACACATATTTAGCAGATGTTATTGCTTTTGCAGCAAAATGTTTGAGTTCCTAGCTCCAACAGTGCAGTAGTATCTAACCATTCCCAACAATAAACACATCTAAAAGTAAAAGAGTGGAATTAAGAAATATATTAATTTTAGGACGAGCAATGTCAGAGTCGCATTGACTAAAATACAGTAGAATAGAATACTAGTATATACAGTTGAAGTCGAAAGTTTACATACACCTCAGCCAAATACATTTAAACTCAGTTTTTCACAATTCCTGACATTTATTCTGAGTAAAAATGATGTCTTTAGGTCAGTTAAGATCACCACTTTATTTTAAAAATGTGAAATGTCAGAATGATAGTGGAGAATGATTTATTTCATATTTTATTTCTTTCATCACATTCCCAGTGGGTCAGAAGTTTACATACACTTCAACACAAAGAGACAAGTGATAAGGTCCTACGTCCATCAGCGTTAACATTGCGGTTGGCCTGAGAACAGTTAAGCAGGAAAACAGGGATCAAGTCGTGCTGAGGAGAGCTTCAGGGGCATAGTGATCTTCGCAAGGAAGAGAGCGCGAATAACCAGTGAGTGGGCGATTGGGAGGGGTTCACCTCTTTCGCCACTCGACCTGTCTCCGACATACGTTGTGTGATTGGTTCTTACTGTAGGTCCGTGTATGGAATGATCAGCAGAGCTCTCTGCGCCTTAATGCTCTGTTACCTCTCGGGCAGTTCGGTATTTGGTATCTTATTAGGATCCCCATTAGCTGTTGCAAAAGCAGCAGCTACTCTTCCTGGTGTCCACACAAAACATGACATAATACAGAGCATTAATAGACAAGAACAGCTCAAGGACAGAAATACATACATTAAAAAAATATACAAAAGACACATGTAGCCAACATATGAACACATACACACAAGGTCAAGTAGAGGAGTGGCGTCGTGCAGTGAGATGTTTCTTTATTTGTTTTTTTAAACCAGGTTTGCTGTTCACTTGAGCAATATGAGAATGAATGGAGTTCCGTGCAATAATGACTATATTATACTGTACGCTTTCTTGAATTTCTTCTGGATTTGGGGACTGTGCAAAGACCCCTGGTTGCATGTCTGGTGGGATAGGTGTGTGTGTCAGAGCTTTGTGTAAGTTGTCTATGCAAACAATTTGGGACTTTCAACACATTAATGTTTCTTATAAAAAGAATAAGTGATGCAGTCAGTCTCTCCTCAACTCTTAGCCAAGAGAGACTGGCATGCATAGTATGTATATTAGCCCTCTGATTACAATGACGAGCAAGACGTGCCACTCTGTTCTGGGCCAGCTGCATGACTGGACAATAATCAAGATACGATATAATTAGAGCCTGCAGGACTTGCTTTTTGGAGTGTGGTGTCAAAAAAGCAGAGCATCTCTTTATTACGGACAGACCTCTCCCCATCTTTACAACCATTGAATCTATATGTTTTGACTATGACAGTTTACAATCTAATGTAACACCAAGTAATTTAGCCTCCTCAACTTGTTCAACAGCCACACCATTCATTACCATATTCAGCTGAGGTCTAGAACTTAGGGAATGATTTGTACCAAATACAATACTCATAGTTTTAGAGATGTTCAAGACCAGGTTATTACTGCCCACCCATTCCAAAACAAAGGGTTTCAGTGACTTCATTAGCTGTGGTTGCTGATGCGTATATGGTTGAATCATCAGCATACATGGACAGACATGCTTTGTTTATTGACAGTAGCAGGTCATGTTCAAGTTGTTGAGGAATGTGATTGCTTTTCTTAGTCACTTGTAAATATTGTGTGTTTGTATTGCATTTTTGTAAATGTTGTAAATTATGTATGATTTGTGTACATGCAGGGCTCCCTTGAAAACAGGCCTGGTTCTCAATGGGATTTCCCTGCTAAAATAAAGGTTAAATAAAGTAGTGATGCGCCTATCGTGGATTCCATTGTGATACATCAAAACAAGTATTTCAATGAGAAACTGGATTCATGTTTTTTGGTCAGTACTATGCTGTGATCCACTCAATGATCCGATGTAGGTCTCATGACCAAAACGTTGAGTGATTGTCTTGATCTGGAGCATTCAAGAATGTCAGGGTGTGAGAGTTACCTAAAGGTGAATGTAGTCTTCCACCCATGTACTACATACAGTATGCCAGCTACTCCTGCCATGTATGCCTGACTCAGAGTGCAAGTTTATGAGCTTGAGTGAGCTCATTGTACCTCCTCTCGCACATGTTTTCCTTCATGTGGAGACTCCACTGCTGTTTCTTTGCTGAGAGAAGCTGTGCACTGTATGCTTTCTAGATTGCCAGTACATTTGTTAACATCCTCTCTGGTATCTCACGACTGCTGATTCTGTTCATATTCAAACATGGCCAAGGAAAAGACAGGAACACCATTTTATTCCCATCTTATGGTAATTGACTGGCAACTGTAATACTTTTTAATTAATTATGAGCATTTATAGTGCCTTGTATTGCACCCCCCTTGCCGTTTTTTTTATTTTGTTGCATTACAACCTGTAATTTAAATTGATTTTTATTTGGATTTCATGTAATGGACCTACACAAAATAGTCCAAATTGGTGAAGTGGACATTAAAAAAATTACTTCTTCAAAAAAAAATCTACAACATTTCAAATGGAAAAGTGGTGTGTGCATAACAATTCACCCCCTTTGCTATGAAGCACCCACATAAGATCTGGTGCAACCAATTACCTTCAGAAGTAACATAGTTAATTAAATAAAGTCCACCTGTGTGCAATCCAAGTGTCACATGACCTGGCACATGATCTCAGTATATAAACACCTGTTCTGAAAGGCCCCAGAGTCTACAACACAACTAAGCAAGGGGCACCACCAAGCAAGTGGCACCATGAAGACCAAGGAGCTCTCCAAACAGGTCAGGGATGGGTTATAAAAAAATATCAGACTTTGAACATCCCACGGAGCACCATTAAATTCATTATAACAAAATGGAAAGAATATGGCACCACAACAAACCTGCCAAGAGAGGGCCACCCACCAAAACTCACAGACCAGGCAAGGAGGGTATTAATCAGAGAGGCAATAAAGAGACCAAAGATAACCCTGAATGAGCTGCAAAGCTCCACAGCGGAGATTGGAGTATCTGTCCATAGGACCACTTTAAGCCACACACTCCACAGAGCTGGGCCTTAAGTAAGAGTGGCCAGAAAAAAAGCCATTGCTTAAAGAAAAAATAAGAAAACATGTTTGGTGTTTGCCAAAAAGGCATATGGGAGACTCCCCAAACATATGGAAGAAGGTACTCTAGTCAGATGAGACTAAAATTGAGCTTTTTGGCCATCAAGAAAAATGCTTCGACTGGCACAAACCCAACACCTACATCACCCTGAGAATACCATCCCCACAGTGAAGCATGGTGGTGGCAGCATCATGCTGTGGGGATGTTTTTAATCTGCAGGGACTGGGAAACTGGTTAGAATTTAAGGAATGATTGATTGCGCTAAATACAGGGAAATTCTTGAGGGAAACCTGTTTCAGTCTTCCAGAGATTTGAGACTAGGACGGTGATTCCAGCAGGACAATGGCCCTAAGCATACTGCTAAAGAAACACTTGAGTGGTTTAAAGGGACACATTTAAATGTCTTGGAATGGCCTAGTCAAAGCCCAGACCTCAATCCAATTGAGAATATGTGGTATGACTTAAGATTGCTGTACACCAGCAGGAACCCATTCAACTTGAAGGAGCTGGAACAGTGGGCAAAAAATCCATTGGCTAGATGTACCAAGCTTATAGAGACATATCCCAAGAGACTTGTAATTGCTGAAAAGGTGGCTCTACAAAGTATTAATTTTGAGGGGGTGAATAGTTATGCATGCTCAAGTTTTCTGTTTGTTTGTCTTAATTCTCGTTTGTTTAACAATAACAAAAATCTTGCATCTTCAAAGTGGTAGGCAGGTTGTGTAAATCAAATGACACAAACCCCCCCAAAAAAATCTATTTTAATTCCAGGTTGTAAGGCAACAAAATGGGAAAAAGCCAAGGGGGGTGAATACTTTTGCAAGACACTGTCCATTAGAACTGCTATGAGCAATTTACCCACATTATTGATAGACTTCTAAGCCATAATTAAAATGTGAGGCTTTAATGCGGATATTTAAAATGCTTTGCATCCTCTCTGTCCCTTGCAGTCTCTCACTACAAAGACACACAGAATACACAGAACATCATCTTTCAACATTGTGAACAGTGATATTCTTTATTTGTGGTCAGGAGCACACACCTTGCATCCTAATTACCTGATATTATAACATCAAATAATGACATGGAAATTAAGAAGTCCCCAGTCAGATCAGGCCCAGTAGGGGAGGAGAGGTTGGGAGGGGAGTGTGCATGTGCGTGTGTGTGTGTCAGCTCCAGATGTCATACTTCCACTCGCACTGGCTGGGGCGGAAGGAATGGTGTGCATCGCAGGTCAATCAAATTGCGGCGTTGTGACTATGACCACTGTTCCCTGAAGGAGGGAAAAAAGGTACAGCATACTATGGGGAGTCGCACTCTCGCAACTTTGGTTGAAGGATCTACAATCGCTTTTGACAATGCCAATGAAATCCGCACCTTGCTGGAAGCCCCGCCTTCCACAGGTGATAAGCGTGAGGCTCGGATTAATTCCTTCTATTTAATACCACTCTTCACTGAGCCCTGAAACGGCGGTGCGCCAGTCTGGGTATTGCGCTACCTAGTGGATGTGCCCTGTCCAGCCGTAAGCACACTGTGAGCTACACTAAGAGCACTGACATCCAAGTGATAAAACCTTACAAAGCTATGTGTGGTGAAGCCCAACTCGCTGCATCACATATACTGTATCTCCTACAATCAACCCTTTAAACAATGCCCAAGACGCTGCCACACACCTGGTGGAGTGGGCGAGTACACCGCTTGGTAGCCCTTGCCCCTTGCTGCTATATGCTAGGGAGATAGCCTCCACAATCCAGTGGGAGAGACGCTGTTTAGAGACCGCCCTGTCGTGAGCTGGATTAGAAAAAGAGACAAAAATGATGTCACATAACTGGATTTCCCCCGGGTCCGTTCAATGTACATGTGTAAAGCTCACACCAGACACAAGGCATGTAACCTCTGTTGCTCTTCAGAAGCAAAAGGAGGAAGCTAAAAGGAAATAGCTCAAGGCTAAGGGCCTGCAGGACATACTGTAGCCATGACTCTAGGGGCGAAAGGTCGCATTTGGACGTAACGTCACCTTAGAATCACCCCCCTTTTGACCTGCTCCTTTTCTGCAGCAACCAGTGTTCCGGGTCAACAGCATCAATATAGCTTCTGTCCCTCTCCTCACCACTACCTGGGCTCGAACCAGGGACCCTCCGCACACGTCAACAACAGCTCCCCTCGAGGCATCGTTACCCATCGCGCCACAAAAGCAGAGCAAGGGGAACAAGATTCTCAGGAGCGAGTGACGTCACTGATTGAAGTGCTATTAGCGCACACCACCGCTAACTAGCTAGCCATTTCACATCAGTTACACTTACATGAGACTGTATAGCCTGGATGAAGCCCGGCCCATTATGGACACAGTGGGCTCGGGCAATGGCTGACGTAGCGCCCTGTTTGGCAGTAACCAAATGTGGGGCCGTTGACGTCACAGTAATGTTTTTGTGGAGGGGCTCACGGGTCATTCAGATCTGTGCTAAGGCCGCTCGCTCCGGTGGTTACCCGACCCATGTGCCTGGAGGCTGCTTCTTCCCTCCAAATACAGGAATTGGAAATAGGAATGTGATTGCCATAACGCCGGGGGAAAGCTAGTGAGCTTCATTTGCCAGAAGTTATGCATGCTAGCATTAGCCATGATGAGGCTTCTAGTCTAAGGTAGCCTAGCTAGCTTCTTTGACCTCAGCACGGTCCGTTTATAATAACAAAGCG